>NC_133331.1:198523454-198840204 GCF_042186555.1 Aquarana catesbeiana
ACTAAATCCTATCTAGTTTATTGCATGTATCCAGCTGGTTGTTGCTGCAGCACCCAATCTTTAGAGCTTATACCAGGAACGTGTGCGATGGGAATATGAAACATTACTGCCAGTTTAACGCCATATAGATCTGTGCGTCACTGTACGTTCGGCGCATTATATTGCAGTATATTATAGTGTATCCGTGGAGTGTGAGTACTCAAATTAAAGTGCACCAAACACTTCTTTACATTGATTAAAGCACGTCCAGATTTTAACTTCTTCTTTACATTTGCTTATAACCACCGCCCCCTCCCTCCCAATAATATCTGGGAGGACAACAAGGAGAGGCAGACATTCCCATGGCACTGTAAGGGGGCCAGCAACAAATGTGTCCACAGGCAAAGGTGGACGTGGTGGTCAGTCCTAAGCAGGGCATCATTTCCTCTGTTTAGTGAGTTTGCCACTGCTATCCAGCCACAGGATGCAGAGGAGGTGGTGGACTGGCTTACTAAACCTTGCTCATCTTCCTCATCCTCTGTCACGCAAGCAGAGATAAGTGTGTAGTCCCCTGCAGTTGCCAGAGTGGATAAACCTGCCTCTTTGTCCACATCTATTCCTGCCATAGCCCCAACATCAGCCATTGAGGAGTCAGCTGAGTTATTTGACCACAGCATCAGCCACGTGCTCCTTGATGATGCCCAGCCATTACTAAATTCAGATGTTGGTTATGAGGTTGAGGATGACAGGAACATGAGCCTAAAGAGAGGGAGGAACACTGGTAGACATATTGGCATTCATGTTCCCCAAGCTGCAGCGTATTGCCAAGTTGTCTCCAGTGGTAATGATGAAGATGGAGGAGATGATGATGATGAGGTCACTGATGCGACTTGGGTGCCAGATAGGGTAGAGGAGGAAACTGAAGATGAGGCGGCATAACCCCAAGGAGGCCGACATCAAGAAAGAGTAGAGAGCAGCAACCCTATTCCATTACATTCTGCAGCTGTTATCTCCCGGCCCACTCCCCAAAGCTCAGCTGTCTGGGCCTTTTTCAGCACATCTGCAGCAGATCGCACTGTTGCTGTTTGCAAACTGTGTCTCAGGCACATCAAACGTGGCAAAAACACCAACCATATGCATATCATTGCAATTTTTTTTGCCTTCATCAAGAGCACCTATATAGGGTAATGGTGGGAAAGCACCCCCGACACCCAAAGAGTAATTTTTCTGCACCTGTTTGACAGGTGCATATCATTGCAATTTTTTACAGCAAGGCCAATTCTTGCTTTCATCAAGAGTACCTCTATAGGGTTACGGTAAGAAGGCGCCACGACACCCAAAGACCAATTTTTATGCACCCACTACTTCTATACAAAGTCAAAGTGACACCGGAATGTATCTAAAAATTCTCTAATCTTGCTCCCAGTGCACTACATTGTGGCCTTATCATACACACTGGCTCCCCAGCTGTTGCTGAGCAAAATAAAGACAGCTTGCAGGGAAAATGTCTTTTTTTTGGCTATATAAAAAACAATTATTGCTGCAGCAGATCTTCCACTTTACAGGTAGACTAAGGGCACTATATTGGAAGGAATTTTTCATTTTTAGGCTTTTACTTTAAAAATCAGAAAACCACTGCTCATTTAAAAATGATGTTTTTCACAAACTTTTTTTTTTTATTGATACATGTCCCCCAGGGCAGGACCCAGACCCCTATAACCATTGTATGCCCAATTACTTGCATATAAGCCTTCAAAATGGGCACTTTTGATTTTTGAGGTTCGGGTCCCATTGACTTTAATGAGGTTCATTATTTGGGTCTGAACTTTCTCGGTGTTTGGAAGTTCTGGTGCAAACCGAATAGGGGTCTGTTCGGCCCACCCCTACTGAGGAGACGTGATGGCTTCGCCAGTGGGAGAGGTGAGCTCAGGAACCAGGGTGAGAGGGGTATCAGGTCAGATATCATCGCCAGCAGTCTGCCATTTCTATCCCCCTGTTCAAAGAACCTTTGCTTCTTGTGGAAAAGGTCCAGTCTAGTGATCTCCGCAATATGTAAGTGTAGATCCCGCTTAGATGCCTGTAGCAGGTTGAAATTAGAGACATACGGGTCAGTCCCATAGCGGGCAGAGGCCTTCTCTATCTCTTCTTCCAGCGCCACAATAGCGGTAGCTTGCTTTGTTTTTACCGCCATGATGGCTGAGATGTAGTGGCCCCTCATGATGGCTTTAAAGGCATCCCAAACCATTTCTGGAGAGGACGACTCCGCATTAGACCCCCAATAGTCACGCATAACCCGCAAAGTTTGTTCTGCAATATCTCCATGAGAAATCCATTGCACATCTAACCGCCACAACGAACTGGGGGGAATGGTCTGAAAGATCTGAAGGGAGATATGTGGCCTCAGCAATATCGGTCAGCGTGGCAGGGTTAGCAAATGCAAAATCAATTTTAGAGGAAGTCTTGTATGAGTTGGAGTAACAGGAATAGGCTTTAGTGGAGGGATGCTTCCACCTCCAGACCTCCTTTACACCCGCTGACTCAGTCCAAATTAGTAGTTCCCCAGAGCAAGACTTGGGTGGTATGATCCTTGGACAGGATGACATTAAAGTCACCCATCAGCAACAGCTTAGCAGAACAATAGGGGGTGATCCTCTCCAGAATTCTATACAACACCAGGGCCGGACTGGGAATGAAAACCAGCCCTGGAAAAAATGTCATACCAGCCCCATAGCATTAATATACCCACCCAACAGCATAACGTTATTTTCTTGTTCATAAAATGGAAAACCATGCATTTTAAAGCACATTTGAAGAGTGCATTATATATCTAATAGGCATCCAAATTGGTAAACAGTGGGCACACTGCTGTACGTTCGCTGCTTACACAGTGCTGTGTTAGGAAATCAAATAAATCGCTTCCCTGACCCGCCTCTCAGCCAATTAGGTGCACTGGGTCTGGTTACCTGTCACCTGATTGGCTGAAGCGACAGTCGCTGTGATTGGATGCCTATCGGAGGGAGCGTGGAGGAACGCGCTGACCTGAGACAGGTAAGTGCCGGGCGGGGGGAGGGGGGACACTGGCAGCATTTGATGGGCAAACTGGTGGCAATTGATGGGGCAAACTGGCGGCAATTGATGGTTACAGTGGCTGCGTTTGATGGTAGTGGCACATTGGCTGTGCTTAATGGCACAGTGGCTGCGTTTAGTGGGCACAGTGGTGGCAATTTTTGGGTACAGTGGCTGCGTTTGATAGTACGGTGGCTGCGTTTAATGGGCACAGAGGTGGCAATTGATGGGTACAGTGGCTGCGTTTGATGGCATAGTGGCTGCGTTTGATGGCATAGTGGCTGCGTTTGATGGGCACAGTGGCTGCGTTTGATGGGCACAGTGGCTGCGTTTGATGGGCACAGTGGCTGCGCTTGATGGGCACAGAGGTGGCAATTGATGGGTACAGTGGCTGCGTTTGATGGTACAGTGGCTGCGTTTGATGGCATAGTGGCTGCGTTTGATGGGCACAGTGGCAGCGTTTAATGGGCACAGTGGTGGCAATTTATGGGTACAGTGGCTGCACTTGATGGCAGTGGCTGCATTTGATGGCACAGTGGCTGTGTTTGATGGGCACAGTGGCAGCAATTTATGAGTACAGTGGCTGCGTTTGATGGTACAGTGGCTGTGTTTGATGGGCACAGTGGCAGCGTTTAATGGGCACAGTGGTGGCAATTTATGAGTACAGTGGCTGCGCTTGATGGCAGTGGCTGCGTTTGATGGCACAGTGACTGCATTTGATGGGCACAGTGGTGGCAATTTATGGGTACAGTGGCTGCGTTTGGCACAGTGGCGGCAATTTATGGGTACAGTGGCTGCGTTTGATGGCATAGTGGCTGAGTTTGATGGGCACAGTGGCAGCGTTTAATGGGCACAGTGGTGGCAATTTATGGGTACAAACTGCAGACAAATGTGACTGCCACAAAAATTGATGGTTACAGTGGCTGCGTTTGATGGTAGTGGCACATTGGCTGCGCTTAATGGCACAGTGGCTGCGTTTAGTGGGCACAGTGGTGGCAATTTTTGGGTACAGTGGCTGCATTTGATAGTACAGTGGCTGCGTTTAATTGGCACAGAGGTGGCAATTGATGGGTACAGTGGCTGCGTTTGATGGCACAGTGGCTGCGTTTGATGGCACAGTGGCTGCGTTTGATGGCACAGTGGCTGCGTTTGATGGCACAGTGGCTGCGTTTGATGGCACAGTGGCTGCGTTTGATGGCACAGTGGCTGCGTTTGATGGCACAGTGGCTGCGTTTGATGGGCACAGTGGCTGCGTTTAATAGGCACAGAGGTGGCAATTAATGGGTACAGTGGCTGCGTTTGATGGGCACAGTGGCAGCGTTTAATGGGCACAGTGGCGGTAATTTATGGGTACAGTGGCTGCGTTTGATGGCACAGTGGCTGCATTTCTGTATACAGCTTTTGCAAGATAATCTTCTACACCTCCCTGAAGACCAAACTGCAGACAAATGTGGAGAGAGAGAGGAGAGAGAGAGAGTTTTTTGAAGTACCTTAACCACTTAACAACCGGCCCATAGCCAAATGACGGCTACAGGGCGGTTGCTTAACTCTGGGAGGGCATCCAGGGACGTCCTCCCAGAATTCTGCTCTCGCGCGCCCCCTAGGGCGCGCACTCGAGAGCATCCGTGACCGCCGGGTCCAGAGGACCTGGCGCATCATGGATCTCGGTAAATGGCCGCTAATTGCGGCCGTTTACCATGTGATCGCTCCATCAAATGACGGAGCGATCACATGTAAACAAACCGGCGTCATCTGATGACGCCGGTTCCTCTCCTCCCCTCCTGTGTACCGATCGGTACACTGTGAGCGGAGAGGGGGATGGATGGATGGCTGCAGCGTTGTGGGCTGCATCTGTAGTGCCCACAGCGCTGCACAGAGACATCCAGCCATCCATCCATCCATCCATGCTCAGCCATCCCCACTACTCTGCATGCCCTGCAATGCTGTGCATTACTCTGCTATGCCCCACAATACCCCTGCAATACTCTGCCATACCCTGAAATACCCCGCAATACTCTGCCATACCCTGCAATACCCTGAAATATCCCGCAATACTCTGCAATACCCCGCAATACCCAGCCATACTCTGCAATACTCTGTGATACCCAGCCATACTCTGCCATACTCTGCCATACCCAGCCATGCTCTGCAATACCCCGCAAAAATCTGCAATACTCTGCCATAACCCGCAATACTCTGCCATACCCAGCCATACTCTGCAATACCCCACAATACCCAGCCATACTCTGCAATACTCGGTGATACCCAGCCATACTCTGCCATACCCAGTCATACTCGGCGATACTCTGCAATACCCAGCCATGCTCAGCCATACCCAGCCTCTCTATGTGGTCAGGCTGTGGAAGTCTCACACATGTGGTATCACCGTACTCAGGAAGAGTAGGAGAATCTATTTTGGGGTGTCATTTTTGGTATGTACATGTTATGTGTTAGAAATATTGTATAAATGGACAACTTTGTGTTAAAAAAAAAAGCGTTTTAACCACTTCCCACCTTCCTTCATACGACGTCCTTCACTTTGTGCGGGGATATCTGAATGATGGGTGCAGCTACAGGCATCATTCAGATATCAGCTTTTTCAGCCGGTGATTCCCTACACCATAAGAAGGATCATAGTGGCTGTTACACTGCTTGATCATTCTTACGGGAGGCGAGAGGGGACGTCCCCCCCTCCCGCCGCCCTCCGGTGCTTCTACCGACTCACCGCTACGATCGAAGCCAGGATCTTTTTTTTTTATTGCAGGCACAGCCTAGAGGTGAGATGTGGGGTCTTATTGACCCCATATCTCACTGTAAAGAGGACCTGTCATGCCAAATTCCTATTACAAGGGATGTTTACATTCCTTGTAATAGGAATAAAAGTGATCAAAAAAATTTTTTTTTGGAAAAAAGTGTCAAACTAAAATAAATAAAGTAAAATGAACAATAAAAAAAAATAAAAATTTTTTAAAGCGCCCCTGTCCGTGTGCTCGCATGCAGAAGCGAACGCATACGTAAGTCCCGCCCACATATGAAAACGGTGTTCAAACCACACATGTGAGGTATCGCTGCGATCGGTAGAGCGAGAGCAATAATTTTGGCCCTAGACCTCCTCTGTAACTCAAAATTTGTAACCTGTAAAAAATTTTAAAGCGTCGCCTATGGGGATTTTTAAGTGGCGAAGTTTGGCGCCATTCCACAAGCGTGTGCAATTTTGAAAGGTGTCATGTTAGGTATCTATTTACTTGGCGTAACTTCATCTTTCATATTATGCAAAAACATTGGGCTAACCTTACTGTTTTGTTTTTTTTTAAAGCAAAAAACATTTTTTTTTCCAAAAAAAACGCGTTCGAAAAATTGCTGCGCAAATATCGTAAAAAGTTGCAATGACCGCTATTGTATTCTCTAGGGTCTTTGCTAAAAAAACATATATAATGTTTTAGGGTTCTATGTAATTTTCTAGCAAATAAATGATGATTTTTACATGTAGGAGAGAAATGTCAGAATTGGCCTGGGTGCTCCAGAACGCCTGAAGGTGCTCCCCTGCATGTTGGGCCTCTGTATGTGGCCAGGCTGTGTAAAAGTCTCACACATGTGGTATCGCCATACTCAGGAGTAATAGTAGAATGTGTTTTGGGGTGTAATTTGTGGTTTGCATATGCTGTGTGTGAGAAATAACCTGCTAATATGACAATTTTGTGAAAAAAAAAAACAGAAAAAAAAAAAACTTGATTTTGCAAATTCACCATGCATCTTTCTAAATACCTTGGAATGTCTTCTTTCCAAAAAGGGGTCATTTTTGGGGGGGGGTATTTGTACTTTTCTGGCATGTTAGGGTCTCAAGAATTGAGATAGGCCATCAGTACTTCAGGTGTGATCAATTTTCAGATATTGGCACCATAGTTTGTGGACGCTATAACTTTCACAAAGACCAAATAATATACACTAATTTGGGTTATTTTTACCAAAGATATGTAGCGGTATAAATTTTGGCCAAAATATATGAAGAAAAATTACTAATTTTCAAAATTTTATAACAGAAACGAAGAAAAATTTATTTTTCTACAGATTTTTCGGTTTTTTTTCTTTTATAGCGCAAAAAATAAAGAACCCAGCGGTGATTAAATACCACCAAAAGAAAGCTCTATTTGTGTGAAAAAAAGGACAAAAATTTCATATAGATACAGTGTTGCATGACTGAGTAATTGTCATTCAAAATGTGAGAGCACCAAAAGCTGAAAATTGGTCTGGTTATTAAGGGGGTTTAAGTGCCCAGTGGTCAAGTGGTTAATTCTTCTGCTGCACGGGCGGCCGTTAACTTCTCCTATTCTCCGTGCAGATTAGTGGGCGGTGCTCGCGCCGCACGGGACGAGTCACGAATGGAAGGGGAAATCAACCAGCACAACGTTCTCCTGCTCCTCCCCTCAGGCACACAGACACACAGAGGCATATCACTCTGCAGTTCAGTGGGCTGCGCCGGATCGGAGGAGGAGGCACACACACACACATTGCATAGTGCAGCGGCCACCGCTGCTCTTTATTTTGCTGACACAGCCAGCCAAGCTCTGAGCCAAAAGCGGCCCCACGGCACTAAGTGCAGACAGCCTACCGGGAAATTTCCCGGTATCCCGGTAGGCCAGTCCGGCACTGTACAATACCTCAGCACTGAATGGGGGGAGGAACATAAATACCAGCTAGAATGTATCTACGCTGCCATATTGTGAGCACCAACAATATGTATCTACCTTGAGGGTCGGAGTATACTGCCTCAACCACACAAGGGAGGCATTTATGGATCAAAATCGACACGCCTCTAGCATAGGTAGATAGTTACATAGTTACATAGTAGGTGAGGTTGAAAAAAGACACAAGTCCATCAAGTCCAACCTATGTGTGTGATTATGTGTCAGTATTGCATTGTATATCCCTGTATGTTGTGGTCATTCAGGTGCTCATCTAATAGTTTCTTGAAGCTATCAATGCTCCCCGCTGAGACCACCGCCTGTGGAAGGGAATTCCACATCCTTGCCGCTCTTACAGTAAAGAACCCTCTACGTAGTTTAAGATTAAACCTCTTTTCTTCTAATTTTAATGAGTGGCCACGAGTCTTGGTAAACTCTCTTCTGCGAAAAAGTTTTATCCCTATTGAGGGGTCTCCAGTCCGGTATTTGTAAATTGAAATCATATCCCCTCTCAAGCGTCTCTTCTCCAGAGAGAATAAGTTCAGTGCTCGCAACCTTTCCTCATAACTAAGATCCTCCAGACCCTTTATTAGCTTTGTTGCCCTTCTTTGTACTCGCTCCATTTCCAGTACATCCTTCCTGAGGACTGGTGCCCAGAACTGGACCGCATACTCTAGGTGCGGCCGGACCAGAGTCTTGTAGAGCGGGAGAATTATCGTTTTATCTCTGGAGTTGATCCCCCTTTTAATGCATGCCAATATTCTGTTTGCTTTGTTAGCAGCAGCTTGGCATTGCCTGCCATTGCTGAGCCTATCATCCACTAGGACCCCCAGGTCCTTTTCCATCCTAGATTCCCCCAGAGGTTCTCCCCCCAGTGTATAGATTGCATTCATATTTTTGCCACCCAAATGCATTATTTTACATTTTTCTACATTGAACCTCATTTGCCATGTAGTCGCCCACCCCATTAATTTGTTCAGGTCTTTTTGCAAGGTTTCCACGTCCTGCGGAGAAGTTATTGCCCTGCTTAGCTTAGTATCGTCTGCAAATACAGAGATTGAACTGTTTATCCCATCCTCCAGATCGTTTATGAACAAATTAAATAGGATTGGTCCCAGCACAGAACCCTGGGGCACCCCACTACCCACCCCTGACCATTCTGAGTACTCCCCATTTATCACCACCCTCTGAACTCGCCCTTGTAGCCAGTTTTCAATCCATGTACTCACCCTATGGTCCATGCCAACAGACCTTATTTTGTACAGTAAACGTTTATGGGGAACTGTGTCAAATGCTTTTGCAAAATCCAGATACACCACGTCTACAGGCCTTCCTTTATCTAAATGGCAACTCACCTCCTCATAGAAGGTTAATAGATTGGTTTGGCAAGAACGATTCTTCATGAATCCATGCTGATTACTGCTAATGATATTGTTCGTATTACTAAAATCCTGTATATAGTCCCTTATCATCCCCTCCAAGAGTTTACATACTATCGATGTTAGGCTAACTGGTCTGTAATTCCCAGGGATGTATTTTGGGCCCTTTTTAAATATAGGTGCTACATTGGCTTTTCTCCAATCAGCTGGTACCATTCCAGTCAGTAGACTATCTGTAAAAATTAGGAACAACGGTCTGGCAATCACTTGACTGAGTTCCCTAAGTACCCTCGGATGCAAGCCATCTGGTCCCGGTGATTTATTAATGTTAAGTTTCTCAAGTCTAATTTTAATTCCTTCCTCTGTTAACCATGGAGGTGCTTCCTGTGTTGTGTCATGAGGATAAACACTCGTGAAGACTGAGGAGAAGAATAAATTCAATACCTTCGCCATCTCCCCATCCTTTGTAACCAGATGTCCTTCCTCATTCTTTATGGGGCCAATATGGTCTGTCCTCCCTTTTTTACTGTTTACATACTTAAAGAATTTCTTGGGATTTTTTTTGCTCTCCTCCGCTATGTGTCTTTCATGTTCTATCTTAGCTGTCCTAATTGCACCTTTACATATCCTGTTGCATTCTTTATAAAGTCTGAATGCTGAGGATGATCCCTCAACCTTGTATTTTTTGAAGGCCTTCTCCTTTGCTTTTATATGCATTTTTACATTGGAGTTAAGCCATCCAGGACTTTTGTTCGCTCTTTTAAATTTATTACCCAATGGGATACATTGGCTAATGCCCTTATTTAATATGCTCTTAAAGCAAACCCATCTCTCCTCCGTATTCTTTGTTTCTAATATTTTATCCCAGTTTATGCCTTTTAGCAAGGTTTGTAGTTTAGGGAAGTTGGCTCTTTTGAAATTCAGTGTCTTTGTATTCCCTTTATGTTTCCTATTTGTGTGATTTATACTGAAACTAATTGACCTGTGATCACTGTTACCTAAATTGCCCCGCATTTCCACATCCGTGATCAGGTCTGTATTGTTGGTAATCAGTAGATCCAGTAATGTTTTATTTCTAGTTGGTGCGTCTACCATCTGACCCATAAAATTGTCCTGCAAGACATTAAGGAACTGGCGAGCCTTAAATGAATGTGCGGTTCCCTCCGCCCAGTCTATGTCTGGATAATTAAAATCCCCCATTATGATAACACTTCCCATTCTTGCTGCTAATCCAATTTGTGATAGGAGATCCGTCTCCACTTCCTCCCTCAGGTTTGGGGGCCTATAGCATACTCCCAGTATTATTTTCCCCTTAGCTTTATCCCTTTGGAGCTCTACCCATAAGGATTCCACCTCCTCTCTAGCTCCCTCAGTGATGTCATCTCTCACATTCACTTGTACATTATTCTTGATATATAGGCATACCCCTCCCCCTTTTTTACCCTCTCTATCCTTGCGGTATAGGGTATACCCTTGAATGTTTGCCAGCCAATCATGAGAGCTGTTGAACCAGGTCTCTGAAATTCCCACAAAATCCAAATCCTCCTCGTACAACAGTATCTCTAGTTCACCCATCTTGTCCGCCATGCTCCTGGCATTGGTGAACATGCCACATAGTTTAGACCGGTCGCATATTGTCCTCGTATTGGGTGTTTCGAGATTGCAACTAGGACTTGCTACTATACTCACCTTGTGTTTTTGTGCTTTGGTTAACCTACCACTAATGCCCCCAATACTACCCTCTGGAATATCTTCCGCGCTGGCTATCTCTGCCTCTGGACCCTCCCCCCCATCGCCTAGTTTAAAAACCCCTCTAACTTTTTGGCCATCTTCCTTCCCAGCAGATCTGCACCCTCCTCATTTAGGTGCAGTCCGTCCCTTCTATAGTACCGGTTACCAACTGAGAAGTCGGCCCAGTCCTCCAGGAACCCAAACCCCTCCTTACTACACCAGCTCTTCAGCCACTTGTTTACTTCCCTAATCTCCCTCTTCCTTTCTGGTGTGGCTCGATGTACCGGTAGTATTCCTGAGAATACTACCTTGGAGGTCCTTTTCCTCAATTTAGCTCCTAAGTCCCTAAAATCGTTCTTTAGGACACTCCATCTGCCTCTGACTTTGTCATTGGTGCCAACGTGCACCATGACAGCCGGGTCTTCCCCAGCCCCTCCCAGTAATCTGTCCACAAGATCCGTGATGTGCCGAACCCGAGCGCCCGGTAGACAACATACTGTTCGGCGCTTCAGGTCTTGGTTACAGATTGCCCTTTCTGTCCTTCTAAGAATTGAGTCCCCTACCACCAGAATCTGTCTTTCCTTTCCCTTTGCTGCCCCCCCACTCTCACTGGAGGAGTTCTTCCCCCGGCAGCTAGGAGAGTCCCTCATCTCCAGCAGTGCTGGTCCCTGACTGGTTTCACCAATGTCACTCAAAGTAGCGTACTTATTGGGATGCTCCAGTCCTGGATCGGCCTCCCTGGCATTTCCCCCTCTACCCCTCCTGACTGTCACCCATCTACTCTTTGCTAGTGCCAGCACCTCTTTGTCTCCACCCGCCTCTGTGCTGGCCCCTGCCGGCACCTGCCGTGTACGTTCCTGGCTCTCCTTTAGTATGGAGGGACTTCTCAGTGCTGACAGTTGCTTCCCCAGATTCAGAACCTGGGCTTCCAGGGAAACAATGTGCTTACATTTTGCACAGCAGTATTCGCCCTCGATCTGATGATCAAGGAACGCATACATGCGGCAAGATGTACAAAGAGTCGCCTCTCCACACCCGCCGGGCATCGTACCTATTAAATTTAGTGAGGATTTGGGGATTTTACCCTGTCCAAATTACCTAACAGCTAGCTTCCTGGCACTAATACTCAAGACAATACACAGGTACACAACAAGACAATACACAGGTACACAGGTACACAAGACAATACACAGGTACTCACAGACCTACGTGCAATCGCAGAACAGTCGCAGACCTATGTACACTCGCAATACTCAAGTATACAATACACAATACACAAGTACTAACGATCCACACACACACTACTCAGACAACACTCATGTACTCACACTACACAAGTAGAGTAGGAGGTATGGAAAGCCTTCTGCACCCATGGCTTTTTTAAGGTCAGCAACTGGCTACCCATCAGATGCATTTCCTGTTAAATTAAAATTTGTGGATTATGCAGTTTAACATACTGAAATAAAAGAGCCCTCTTAAACTTAGAGTTAAGGCCCCTCACATTCCAGGACATGACTGATACCATGTCACATTTACATAATGCCATTATCAGGAGAGTAATATATTCTGCAGGAGGCTCTAGTCATTGAGACAGAGCCAGCCTGAGAGGCAGAAGTGGAGCACGAGCCAAAGTATATCTTAAACAAATCTAACACACAAAGAACTTTAATAAAACATTCCCAGCACAACGTGCTATCCCTACTGGAACCCGGATCCCCCCAAAAACACATGGGGGGAGTCGGGTAGCAGTCTTTACCCAAAACAAGGCAAGAGATAGCTTAACAGTATGACCAGTGAACTTGGAGCACCGTAGTGTAACCCGGACTTGAGCAAGCTCAACTCATTGGTGTTATCACTACCAGTCTCTTATAATGCACACTCCAGGAAGGAGGGGGTCTACGGGACTTCACGGGGTACAATCCCAGGTTGGGAAACCGTGGTCAGTGGCTGTGCGACTGCTGAGTCTGGGGGGGGGGAGGGGGCTGTTGTGGAGGGTGGCCTCCCAGGGGTAGGCAGTCAAAAGGAGAGGCAGCAGTCTGTCACAAAATGAAGAATAAACTGAAACAGATGCTTGCATATGTGTAGCCAGCCTGGCCCCAAACAGTGGACTCATCCTACGATGGTGAAAGGTGAAAAACAGAGTCCAAGATAACAAAAAATTAGACATAGTCAACAAAAACAAAGGCCAATCGGGCCCATGAGGCCTATGCTCAGGTACTTTCATTGATCCTGATGGTACATTACATTACTTTCAGGGAATCTTCGTTTGGTTAGATCAGCGACCGTCTAGCCAGGCTGCTGCCGCTGGGGTTTACAAAAGCTTGGCACGGTCTCCATCTATAATCCGAAGCTTGCTAGGGTAGAGAAGGCTGAACTTAAGACCCTGCTCCCTGAGCCTCTTGTTCATCTCTGTGAAGGAACAACGTTTTTGCTGAGCCTCCAGTGAATAAACTGGGAAAAGAAGGATCTTGGCGCCCTCATACTTTAAATCTTGCTTCGCCCTGGCTGCCGCCAGAATCCGTTCTTGGTCATGATAATTGAGCAACTTTAAAAGAAAAGGTCATGGTAGTGCCCCTGGAATTGGCGGTGCAGGGGGACCCTGTGGGCCCTCTCCACCACGAACATTGAAGGATTTACGGGGAGGTCCAGCAGCTGGATAAGGAAGGATTCAGCAAACTCCGCTGGCTTGGGGCCGTCCGCCCTTTCAGGTGGGCCAAGTATTCGGATATTGTTCCGTCTGAGTCTGTTCTCAGTATCAATGGCTTTGTCCTGTAACACTTTAACCTGGATTTGTAAGGCATGTACTTCCCTGGAATCCGCACTGGTAGAGTCCTCTAGCTGTGAGATGCGATTCTCTGCCTCTGACATCCGAGATCTGAATTTATCGAGAACATGGTGGATAAGACTGATGTCAGTGGCTAGGTAATCAATTTTTACTGTGAGGGTATCCTTACTTAACTGCTTCATTGCAGGCTTTAATGGCTGTGAGGATGCCTGCGATAGTGTGACTAGCCTCCTCTGACAGCCCAGCAGGAGTCTTTGTAGCAGCAGACATGGTACTTGCAGGAAGCCTTGTGGTCAATATGGCCGCTGCAGGAGAGGATAGGCGCGCGGTACTTGCGGGATTACTGGAGGATCTCAGCTTGCCCGGTGACAGCGGAGGGACCCGCGGGGTGCTCAATGACTTCTTGTAACCCAGGGTGCCCTGATGGAAGTGTATGGTGGAAGAAAATAGAGTCCAAATAATTGTCAGGATAACAGCAGGAGCGGAGCTCAGGCACTGCATGTCCTCTCAGTCTCACATCCCGGCCACGCCCAAGCTTTTATATTTAGTAAGAATTTTGTAAAATTTGCTGTGTTTGTATCTGCTAATAATGATTTTAGTGTATTTTTAGCAAAAATATTGCTTTGGTAAACATTTGCGCAAATACCGCGGGGTCTAAAAAAAAACAGTAGCACCTTCTTTTTATTCTAGAGATCATATGCTTTCAGAAAATATATGGTTTTGGGGGTCTTTCACAAATTCTGAAAGCTGTAAGGGAAAAATGAAAACCTTCAGATTTTTAGAGAAATTTGGATATTTTAATTTCTGCGTACGTTCAATTTTCACCATTTTGCAAAAAAGCGCAATGTAAAAAATGTTTTTGTTTTGTTATTTGTTAACTTCATGCAAGTTAAGCTTTTATATTTAGTAGGGATTTAACAGGAATTTTGTAAAATTAGCTGTGCTTTTATTTGATAATAATGGTTTTAGTGTATTTTTGCGACTATATTGGTTTGATAACCATTTGTGCAAATACCGCGGTTCAAAAAAATCTGTAGCACCTTCTTTTTATTCTAGAGGTCATATGCTTTCAGAAATTCTGAAAGCTGTAAGGGAACAATTAAAACCTTCAGATTTTTTGAGAAATTTGGATATTTACACTTTTGCGTCTGATCAATTTTCACCATTTTGCAAAAAGTCACAATTTAAAAGTTACAAATATTTGAAATGTATTAACTCAATACAGGTTAACCACTTGCCGACCGCCTAACGTAGATATACGTCGGCAGAGTGGCACGGGCAGGCAGAATCACGTATATATACGTGATCTGCCTCCCGCGGGCGGGGGGTCCGATCGGACCCCCCCCCGGTGCCAGCGGCGGTCGGCATCTGACTGGGAGAGTCGGGAGGCGAGGGGGAGACCATCCGATCATGGCCCCCCCCTCGCGATCGCTCCCAGCCAATGGGAATCCTCCTCTGCCTGTGTGTAGTTTCACACAGGCAGAGGATGTGATGTCATCTCTCCTCGGTCTGGCAGTTTCCGTCCAGCGCCGAGGAGAGAAGACATGTAAGTGCACACAACACAAACACACACAGTAGAACATGCCAGGCATACCTTACACCCCCGATCCCCCCCCGATCGCCCCCCGATCCCCCCCCAATCACCCCCCCCCCTGTCACAAACTGACATTAGCAGTATTTTTTTTTTTTTTTTTCTGATTACTGCATAGTGTCAGTTTGTGACAGTTACAGTGTTAGGGCAGTGAGTGTTAGGCCCCCTTTAGGTCTAGGATACCCCCCTAACCCCCCCTAATAAAGTTTTAACCCCTTGATCACCCCCTGTCACCAGTGTCACTAAGCGATCATTTTTCTGATCGCTGTATTAGTGTCGCTGGTGACGCTAGTTAGTGAGGTAAATATTTAGGTTTGCCGTCAGCGTTTTATAGCGACAGGGACCCCCATATACTACCTAATAAATGTTTTAACCCCTTGATTGCCCCCTAGTTAACCCTTTCACCACTGATCACCGTATAACTGTTACGGGTGACGCTGGTTAGTTCGTTTATTTTTTATAGTGTCAGGGCACCCGCCGTTTATTACCGAATAAAAGTTTAGCCCCCTGATCGCCCGGCGGTGATATGCGTCACCCCAGGCAGCGTCAGATTAGCGCCAGTACCGCTAACACCCACGCACGCAGCATACGCCTCCCTTAGTGGTATAGTATCTGTACGGATCAATATCTGATCCGATCAGATCTATACTAGCGTCCCCAGCAGTTT
This sequence comes from Aquarana catesbeiana, assembly GCF_042186555.1. Taxonomy (NCBI): domain Eukaryota; kingdom Metazoa; phylum Chordata; class Amphibia; order Anura; family Ranidae; genus Aquarana; species Aquarana catesbeiana. The sequence continues at coordinate 198,539,335 of NC_133331.1, forward strand.
AGGGTTCCCAAAAACGCAGTGTTAGCGGGATCAGCCCAGATACCTGCTAGCACCTGCGTTTTTCCCCTCTGCCCGGCCCAGCCCAGCCCACCCAAGTGCAGTATCGATCGATCACTGTCACTTACAAAACACTAAACGCATAACTGCAGCGTTCGCAGAGTCAGGCCTGATCCCTGCGATCGCTAACAGTTTTTTTGGTAGCGTTTTGGTGAACTGGCAAGCACCAGCCCCAAGCAGTGTCAGGTTAGCGCCAGTACCGCTAACACCCACGCACGCAGCATACGCCTCCCTTAGTGGTATAGTATCTGATCGGATCAATATCTGATCCGATCAGATCTATACTAGCGTCCCCAGCAGTTTAGGGTTCCCACAAACGCAGTGTTAGCGGGAGCAGCCCAGATACCTGCTAGCACCTGCGTTTTGCCCCTCCGCCCGGCCCAGCCCAGCCCACCCAAGTGCAGTATCGATCGATCACTGACACTTACAAAACACTAAACGCATAACTGCAGCGTTCGCAGAGTCAGGCCTGATCCCTGCGATCGCTAACAGTTTTTTTGGTAGCGTTTTGGTGAACTGGCAAGCACCAGCGGCCTAGTACACCCCGGTCGTAGTCAAACCAGCACTGCAGTAACACTTGGTGACGTGGCGAGTCCCATAAGTGCAGTTCAAGCTGGTGAGGTGGCAAGCACAAGTAGTGTCCCGCTGCCACCAAGAAGACAAACACAGGCCCGTCATGCCCATAGTGCCCTTCCTGCTGCATTCGCCAATCCTAATTGGGAACCCACCGCTTCTGCAGCGCCCGTACTTCCCCCATTCACATCCCCAACCAAATGCAGTCAGCTGCATGAGAGGCATTTTCTTTATGTCCTCCCGAGTACCCCTACCCAACGAACCCCCAAAAAAGATGTCGTGTCTGCAGCAAGCGCGAATATAGGCGTGACACCCGCTATTATTGTCCCTCCTGTCCTGACAATCCTGGTCTTTGCATTGGTGAATGTTTTGAACGCTACCATTCACTAGTTGAGTATTAGCGTAGGGTACAGCATTGCACAGACTAGGCACACTTTCACAGGGTCTCCCAAGATGCCATCGCATTTTGAGAGACCCGAACCTGGAACCGGTTACAGTTATAAAAGTTAGTTACAAAAAAAAGTGTAAAAAAAAAAAAAACACATACAAAAATATAAAATAAAAAAAAATAGTTGTCGTTTTATTGTTCTCTCTCTCTCTCTCTCTCTATTCTCTCTCTATTGTTCTGTTTTTTTTTACTGTATTCTATTCTGCAATGTTTTATTGTTATTATGTTTTATCATGTTTGCTTTTCAGGTATGCAATTTTTTATACCTTACCGTTTACTGTGCTTTATTGTTAACCATTTTTTTGTCTTCAGGTACGCCATTCACGACTTTGAGTGGTTATACCAGAATGATGCCTGCAGGTTTAGGTATCATCTTGGTATCATTCTTTTCAGCCAGCGGTCGGCTTTCATGTAAAAGCAATCCTAGCGGCTAATTAGCCTCTAGACTGCTTTTACAAGCAGTGGGAGGGAATGCCCCTCCCCCCCAACGTCTTCCGTGTTTTTCTCTGGCTCTCCTGTCTCAACAGGGAACCTGAAAATGCAGCCGGTGATTCAGCCAGCTGACCATAGAGCTGATCAGAGACCAGAGTGGCTCCAAACATCTCTATGGCCTAAGAAACCGGAAGCTACGAGCATTTTATGACTTAGATTTCGCCGGATGTAAACAGCGCCATTGGGAAATTGGGAAAGCATTTTATCACACCGATCTTGGTGTGGTCAGATGCTTTGAGGGCAGAGGAGAAATCTAGGGTCTAATAGACCCCAATTTTTGCAAAAAAAGAGTACCTGTCACTACCTATTGCTATGATAGGGGATATTTACATTCCCTGAGATAACAATAAAAATGATTAAAAAAAAAAAAAAATGAAAGGAACAGTTTAAAAATAAGATAAAAAAATAATAATAATAAAGAAAAAAAAAAAAAAAAAAAAAAAAGCACCCCTGTCCCCCCTGCTCTCGCGCTAAGGCGAACGCAAGCGTTGGTCTGGCGTCAAATGTAAACAGCAATTGCACCATGCATGTGAGGTATCGCCGCGAAGGTCAGATCGAGGGCAGTAAGTTTAGCAGTAGACCTCCTCTGTAAATCTAAAGTGGTAACCTGTAAAGGCTTTTAAAGGCTTTTAAAAATGTATTTAGTTTGTCGCCACTGCACGTTTGTGCGCAATTTTAAAGCATGTCATGTTTGGTATCCATGTACTCGGCCTAAGATCATCTTTTTTATTTCATCAAACATTTGGGCAATATAGTGTGTTTTAGTGCATTAAAATGTAAAAAAGTGTGTTTTTTCCCCAAAAAATGCGTTTGAAAAATCGCTGCGCAAATACTGTGTGAAAAAAAAAAATGAAACACCCACCATTTTAATCTGTAGGGCATTTGCTTTAAAAAAAATATATAATGTTTGGGGGTTCAAAGTAATTTTCTTGCAAAAAAAAATTATTTTTTTATGTAAACAATAAGTGTCAGAAAGGGCTTTGTCTTCAAGTGGTTAGAAGTGTGGGTGATGTGTGACATAAGCTTCTAGATGTTGTGCATAAAATGCCAGGACAGTTCAAAACCCCCCCAAATGACCCCATTTTGGAAAGTAGACACCCCAAGCTATTTGCTGAGAGTCATGTTGAGTCCATGGAATAATTTATATTGTGACACAAGTTGCGGGAAAGAGACAATTTTTTATTTTTTTTATTTTTTTTTGCGCAAAGTTGTCACTAAATGATATATTGCTCAAACATGCCATGGGAATATGTGAAATTACACCCCAAAATACATTCTGCTGCTTCTCCTGAGTATGGGGATACCACATGTGTGAGACTTTTTGGGAGCCTAGCCGCGTACGGGACCCCGAAAACCAAGCACCGCCTTCAGGCTTTCTAAGGCCGTAAATTTTTGATTTCACTCTTCACTGCCTATCACAGTTTCGGAGGCCATGGAATGCCCAGGTGGCAAAAAACCCCCCCAAATGACCCCATTTTGGAAAGTAGACACCCCAAGCTATTTGATGAGAGGTATAGTGAGTATTTTGCAGACCTCACTTTTTGTCACAAAGTTTTGAAAATTGAAAAAAGAAAAAAAAAAAATTTTTTTTCTCGTCTTTCTTTATTTTCAAAAACAAATGAGAGCTGCAAAATACTCACCATGCCTCTCAGCAAATAGCTTGGGGTGTCTACTTTCCAAAATGGGGTCATTTGGGGGGGGTTTGTGCCACCTGGGCATTCCATGGCCTCCGAAACTGTGATAGGCAGTGAGGAGTAAAATCAAAAATGTACGCCCTTAGAAATCCTGAAGGCAGTGCTTGGTTTTCGGGGCCCCGTACGCGGCTAGGCTCCCAAAAAGTCCCACACATGTGGTATCCCCATACTCAGGAGAAGCAGCTAAATGTATTTTGGGGTGCAATTCCACATATGCCCATGGCCTGTGTGAGCAATATATCATTTAGTGACAACTTTGTGCAAAAAAAAAAAAAAAAAAAAAAAATTTGTCACTTTCCCGCAACTTGTGTCAAAATATAAAACATTCCATGGACTCAACATGCCTCAAAGCAAATAGCTTGGGGTGTCTACTTTCCAAAATGGGGTCATTTGGGGGGGTTTTATGTCATCTGGGCATTTTATGGCCTTCAAAACTGTGATAGGTAGTGAGGAGTAAAATCAAAAATGTACGCCCTTAGAAATCCTGAAGGCAGTGATTGGTTTTCGGGGCCCCGTACGCGGCTAGGCTCCCAAAAAGTCCCACACATGTGGTATCCCCATACTCAGGAGAAGCAGCTAAATGTATTTTGGGGTGCAATTCCACATATGCCCATGGCCTGTGTGAGCAATATATCATTTAGTGACAACTTTTTGTAATTTTTTTTTTTTTTTTTTTTTTTTGTCATTGTTCAATCACTTGGGACAAAAAAAATGAATATTCAATGGGCTCAACATGCCTCTCAGCAAATTCCTTGGGGTGTCTACTTTCCAAAATGGGGTCATTTGTGGGGGTTTTGTACTGCCCTGCCATTTTAGCACCTCAAGAAACGACATAGGCAGTCATAAATTAAAGGCTGTGTAAATTCCAGAAAATGTACCCTAGTTTGTAGACGCTATAACTTTTGCGCAAACCAATAAATATACACTTATTGACATTTTTTTTACCAAAGACATGTGGCCGAATACATTTTGGCCTAAATGTATGACTAAAATTGAGTTTATTGGATTTTTTTTAGAACAAAAAGTAGAAAATATCATTTTTTTTCAAAATTTTCGGTCTTTTTCCGTGTATAGCGCAAAAAATAAAAACGGCAGAGGTGATCAAATACTATCAAAAGAAAGCTCTATTTGTGGGAAGAAAAGGACGCAAATTTCGTTTGGGTACAGCATTGCATGACCGCGCAATTAGCAGTTAAAGCGACGCAGTGCCGAATTGTAAAAAGTGCTCTGGTCAGGAAGGGGGTAAAACCTTCCGGGGCTGAAGTGGTTAAGCTTTTATATTTAGTAGGAATTTTGTAAAACTTACTGAGTTTTTATCTGCCAATAATGGTTTTAGTGTTTTTTGTTTTTTGGTCTAAAAAATCTGTAGCACCTTCTTTTTATTCTACTGATTATGTGCTTTCAGAAAATATATGGTTTGGAGGGTCTTTTAAAAACTCTGAAAGCTACAAGTGAAAAATAAAAAAGCAAAGGAAAAATTGCAAAAATGGTCTGGCCACCTGAATGTACAAAATGGAGCACAGGGCCGGTCAGCGAAAGATTTAAATGTGTTTTGACTTGCTTTTTTTTTCTTTAGAAATTTCATTTTTCCTGCAGCACGTTCTATAGATGCTACAGACGTGCTACTTTATATATTAAGAGGACACTATATTTAACCACTAAGCCACCGCCCACCGTCATATGACGGCTGGACGAGGCTTCTGTTGTTCTGGGAGGACGTCATATGACGTCCTCGCCCTCCCGAGCCACAAGGGGGCGCGCGCTGCGTCACTCGGGACCCGGTGCGCGTGCTTGGCGGCCGCGATGTCCGCCGGGCACCCGCGATTGCTGGGTAACAGAGCAGGAGCGTGGATCTGTGCATGTAAACACAGATCCACGTCCTGTCAGAGAGGAGAAGAGACCGATGGCGTGTCCCTTGTACATAGGGACAGCGATCGGTCACCTCCCCCAGTCAGTCCCCTCCCCCCACAGTTAGAATCACCTCCTTAGGTCATACATTAACCCCTCGAGCGCCCCCTAGTGTTAACCCCTTCCCTGCCAGTCACATTTACACAGTAATCAATGCAATTTTATAGCATTGATCGCTGTATAAATGTGAATGGTCCCAAAAATGTGTCAAAAGTGTCCGATGTGTCCGCCGCAATATCGTAGTCACAATAAAAATTGCAGATCGCCGCCATTACTAGTAAAAAATAAATAAATAATAAAAATGCTATAAATCTATCCCCTATTTTGTAGACGCTATAACTTTTGCGCAAACCAATCAATATACGCTTATCGCAATTTTTTTTTACCAAAAATATGTAGAAGAATACGTATCGGCCTAAACTGAGGAAAAAATTTGTTAAAAAAAAAAAAAATTGGATATTTATTATAGCAAAATGTAAAAAATATTGTGTTTTTTCAAAATTGTCCCTATTCTTTTGTTTATAGCGCAATAAATAAAAACCGCAGAGGTGATCAAATACCACCAAAAGAAAGCTCTATTTGTGGGGAAAAAAATGATAAAAATTTAATTAAGGTGCAGTGTAACATGACCGCGCAATTGTCATTCAAAGTGCGACAGCGCTGAAAACTGAAAAATGGCTTGGGCAGGAAGGGGGTGTAAGTGCCCTGTATTGAGGTGGTTAAAGGATTTTTTTATTGTTTCACTTCTATAAAAAAAAAATAAAGTATCAGTACTCGTACTCATTTTTTTTTTTTAAACAGTATCGGTGTATCCCTAGTATTTTTGTTCTATGGATGTGGTTTGTTCTGTGTTATAAAGTATTTTAAAAAATTAAAAAATGAAAAAACTTTTTCAATAAATACTATATGAACTAAAAATAAAAATTAAAAAATAACCCTGCATTAAGCTTTTAAAAAAATATATTATTTGTGCTTTTCCTTGAGATTTTTCTTTAACCCCAGCTCCAGGCAACAAAAAGTTGCCCATAATGATCTAAGAGAACAGAAAAAAAAATTTACCCAATTATCTGCACCTCCCTACAGCTAGACCAGTGTCCGCAGCCTCTTCTCCCTCACTCTGTTGTAGTCTAGGATCTTGATGTCGTCAGGACCAAAGCAGGGTAAATAAGGTGCAACTAACCCTTGTAGTGCAGATGAAGCTCCACTGCGTGGTATAATTTCAACTTTCCCAATGTTGGGCTTTAAGTTTGTGACAGGGTCTTTTGTTCAGCATTTTTAAAGACTAGTTTAACTTTTTTGCAGTAAGACAGGATGCAGTTTGATCATTAAATAGAGGAAAAATGGTCAGCATACCAGATCCTGAGAAACGGCTTATGAACTATATACGAATTTTAGTATACTTAAATTTTTACTTCTAATTACATAGAATACATTACTGAATCACTTTAATAATTTAAAAGAGATTTTTTATGTGGTACATGAATAGCCAAGGCGGGGTACTGCTGAAGACTTTCCTGGTATAACTGCAATGTATTTCAAACAGCACACAGATGTGATTCTGTCAGCACCGCCATGTTGTTTTTGTTAGACTATTGATTTATCATTCTTTATACTAATAATCCTGTTGTGCTCTTTAGTACCATACAGAGTTATTTATCCTATAGGCAGCAGTTTATTGTCCTGACTTGCTGATGTCATGAGCTTACCTCACCTCTAATGCAGATAAGCAAATAATATGCAGTAAGCCCTCTATCATGTACCATTATAATTAGCACTGTCAACTCAGGACTATGCAGCTCTCATGCATAACAGATTATAATATGTCTTCATAAGCAAGTGACTATACATGAACAATATTTCTCCCCTTATGAAGATTGCATGTCAATAAAGTAATTGAGTCTCCAAGGCTTTTGCAGGAAAAGATTTAAGGGATGGTACTTTCAGGTTGGTGATGTATAACCATGATTATTCTGCTAGTCATCGATGCTGGAGCTGGAACAATGAGTGGTCAAGAGATGACAGTGAAGGGTTACAATACACGCTACTGCACACTGTAAAAATATGCCTGTGAAGTATAGCCAGCTACAGGGTATTTACTGTGTATAAATACACACTTAAACAGGCTGTTATTGGAAGTCAGATAGTGATAATTATTGTGACATGTATAATATTGTATGTCATTTTTTTAGCACTGCAATATTATTGAGAATAGTGTAGAATGTTACAGAGAAACGTAGGCATTGATCCCTGCTGCTAAAGGACCTCTGTCCATGAGAAACCATTACAAGTAGTTTAGGCAGACATCAATAATTAAGCATTATATTTTTGGGAGGAAATTTCAATTCCTGGATGAAAACTGTGCAAAGGCTGGTCAAAAGTATTAATTCTATTTCTGAAGAATCTTGACTTTGACCTTTATTCTAAACTATCCATTTGCGGAGTATTCATTCTATATAATAAAAAAAAGAAAAGTAAATACATTTTAAGTGTGTATGTACAGAATATGCCAAAAATTTTCTGCAGTTATGAATAGATTAAGGAAGGGTTAAATCATATCAGTTTATTTTTTGCAGGCTGAGTCTGTTTGGGGAGATTTCCCTTCACTTCCTGAAGATGCAACAGGAAGTGGGAGAAAATCTGTGAGGAAAACTGAGAGAATGTGAAAAACAAATTGGATATCAGAGATAGTATAAAGGCTCTGATCCCAGCGCTCTAAAATGGATGAAATGATAATGGTCTATGCACTTCAAGCTGCTATTATAAGAAACCAACAACAAAGATAAACAAAGATATATACCCCCTTCTTTTTTAAAAAAAGAGAAGATATTAACAGCGCTACAAGTGAATAAAATATTCACCAATATGGTATAAATGAAAATAAAATGTAAATGTTTAAAATAAACTATTTCCACTCAGTTGGCAAAAAACCCCTGCCAGTGGTGGATCTGATGTGTCTCATCTGGAACAACCGTATTGTGTGTGCTGGTTAAACACAATCCTAGTACATACAAGAATGTTATTAATCAGGGCAAGAAAAAAAATTGGAAATAAAATAGCATATACAAAATGGGTAATGTGTGTGAAAGTCCAAACACTCATTCAACGTGACTATGAAACATAGAGTGGGTGATGTAACCAGTCCTTTGTAACGAAAGAAAGTTCCATGCATTCAGTCTACAGCAATTCAAGGCTTCAAAGTCACAGGGAGTGCACACTGCAAGGACTGCTACACCATCACCGGACCTCCTTGTGATAACCCCTTAAGGGTATAAGCTTACCAGAGGTAAGTGTCAAATAAGCCCGTAGTAACTTCCTGGTAGTAATCTGCTCCTCTGCCACTAGATGGATCTGCTGTCCTCAGCCAAAAGTTTCTCAATGCCGCAGACATGCCATATAGGGAAACAAAGCAAGGCTTTCCATAGTGTTACACTGTTTATACCAAACAGAAACCCCCTCATACAAATTATACTTACAAGATAATAGTAATAAAAATGCAGCCTGTCACAGTGTCAGTGTCTCTCACTGCTAGTCGGAAATTCACAAGTCCCGCCCGCCGCGATGAGTCCTGGGATGATGCTGCTTGTGTGTAGCTGGAAAGGATCGCGTGGTCACGCACTGACGCGTTTCGTCATTACGTCTTCAGAGGGCGCCAGCGGTGAGAGACACTGACACTGTGACAGGCTGCATTTTTATTACTTTTATCTTGTAAGCATAATTTGTATGAGGGGGTTTCTGTTTGGTATAAATAAACAGTGTAACACTATGGAAAGCCTCCCTTTGTTTTCCTATATGGCATGTCTGCGGCATTGAGAAACTTTTGGCTGAGGAGAGCAGATCCATCTAGTGGCAGAGGAGCAGATTACTACCAGGAAGTTACTACAAACTTATTTGACACCTACCTCTGGTAAGCTTATACCCTTAAGGGGTTATCACAAGGTGGTCCGGTGATGGTGTAGCAGCCCTTGCAGTGTGCACTCCGTGTGACTTTGAAGCCTTGAATTGCTGTAGACTGCATGCATGGAACTTTCTTTCTTTACAAATGACTGGTTACATCACCCTCTCTATGTTTTATAGTCACGTTGACTGAGTGTTTGGACTTTCACACACATTTCCCATTTTGTATATGCTATTTTATTTCCAATTTTTTTCTTGCTCCAATTAATAACATTCTTGTATGTACTAGGATTGTGTTTAACCAGCACACACAATACGATTGTTCCAGATCAGACACATCAGATCCACTACTGGCAGGGTTTTTTTGCCAATTGAGTGGAAATAGTTTATTTTAAACATTTAAAAAAAAATTTTCATGCACTATATTTTATACCATATTGGTGAATATTTTATTCACTTGTAGCGCTGTTAATACCTTCTCTTTTTTAGTAAAGAAGGGGGTATATATCGTTGTTTAAAACTAAGAGAGTATCACTCTTGGATTGTTATGTTTGGAACTGGTGTTCCCATTGAAACGTTTACCCTCGCCTCCTTATGTGGTGACAACTATATACATTGGTCATCCTATCATTATCTGTTGTGCTAACAATGGTAGTTAAGACAAACAGAGAGGTGAATTTACCTAATAAGAACACAGTCAACAGTCACCCATCAGTGCCACCTATCGGTATCACTTATCAGTGCCGCTTGTGTGTGCCCATCAGTGCCAGTCAGTACTGCCTCATCAGTGCCCATCAGTGAAGGTGAAAACTTGCTTATTTACAAATTTTTGTAACAGAAACAAAGAAAAAGGTTTTTTCTGTTCAAAATTTTAGTTTTTTTTTTATTTGTAGCGCAAAAAAAACCAAAAACATAGTGGTGATCAAATACCACCAAAAGAAAGCTCTATTTGTGGGGAAAAAATGCTAAAAATGTTGTTTGGGTACAGTGTTGCATGGCCGTGCAATTGTCATTCAAATTGCGACAGCGCTAAAAGCTGAAAATTTTTCTGGGCAAGAAGGGGGGAAAGTGCCCTGTATTGAAGTGTTTAGGGGTACACCAAGCTTACTTACAGCTCTATAATAAGTAGCAGAGTATACTGACAAATAAAGGTCAATCAAGATAAAACATAACAATGGAGAACATAACCAAGAATACACAAATCCCAACATGCACTGTACCCCAACAGCATAAACTGTAGCTCTCCTCATAAGATGGGCCACAACAAGTGACACAGGTGTATATAAATTTTGGATATAGCCTAAGTCACTTGGAAGCTCTCACAATTAAAGGCTTAGTCTAGGTCTGCAGTCAAAGACCCAAGTTCATTTGCAGATCTGCACTCAGGATCAAGTAAACAGAATACAGTCCTTAAAGGTAAAGGAATAAAACGGGGAAAAAAGAATAAACCCCAAATAGTAATTACGGGACTTTACGGGCCGTATGGTTAGAAGTGAGGTAACACAATAAAGCTAAAATGAGTGAAGCCGGAAACAGAATTGTATTCCATATATATACAGTATGTTAAAAGAGCTCATGGTTCAAAGACGACCATTACAAATATCTACAATCATAAAATACATACTCGTAAAACACCAAACAGGTATTAAACAACTAATGGCGGCAGATGCTTATAAGATAAAGTGGTTGAAACTGACGCATTTCGCAGCCCATCACTGCTTCATCAGGGAGACTACAAAGGCATCTGAAAAGATTGTTTAACAGTACATTGCAATACAATTCATTGCATAATATACACTATCTCACAAAAATGAGTACAACTTGCAAGCAACGCAGGCGAGACCTAGTTAGAGAATAACAAACAGGGGAGTACGTACATAGTAGGTACCGCAAACTCTTATGCCCTGTACACACGGTCAGACATTGATCGGACATTCCGACAACAAAATCCATGGATTTTTTCCGACGGATGTTGGCTCAAACTTGTTTTGCATACACACGGTCGCACAAAGTTGTCGGAATTTCGGAACGCCAAGAACGCGGTCATGTACACCCCGTACGACGAGACTGTAAAAGGGCAGTTCAGTACTAAGCGCGGCACCCTTTGGGCTCCTTTTGCTAATCTCGTGTTAGTAAAAGTTTGGTGAGAGATGTTTCGCGCTTTTTCGGACTCGTGGTTTTCAGATCGTATTTCTGGTGTTCAGTTTGTGCTTGTGGGTTTGTATCTGTTCTTCAGTGCGTGCAGCGAGTTCCCATTGACATGTCATTGTGTTCTTGTTAGTTTGTTACTGATTTTCAGGTCGCTCTACACAGGCCTTGCTGTTCTTCAGTGCGTTCTGTTACTTCGTTCTGAGCAGCCAACCATTTTCTAGCCATGTTGCATATACGTACACATCGTAGAGTTCGTGCTGTGCGGGGGCTTGGTGTTGGGGTCCTTACTTTGACACAAGCCCAGTCCATGAACAGGGTGGGGAGGAGTTCATGGACCAAGAATTGGTTGCTCCAGCGTGACCAGTTCTGTCACATGCTCCGTGAGATCCGTGAGAATAATCCTGATGATTTCAGGAACTTTCTCCAGATGACGGACCCCGTATTTCACAGTTTGTTGGTTTGCTGACCCCCTATATCAGCAGGCAGGATACCTGCATGAGGCAAGCCATCACTCCGGAGCAGAGGCTAGTCGCCACCCTGCGGTACTTAGCGACGGGTAGAAGCCTGCAGGACCTCAAGTTCTCAACAGGCATCTCCCCCCAGGCTCTGGGGATCATTATCCCAGAGACCTGTTCTGCCATCATCCAGGTCCAGCAGAAGGAGTATATTAAGGTAAGATTTTTATCCTTTAACATCACATTTTATTGTATTTAATGTTAATATATTGTTTTTCTTTCCTCATCCCCTAATTACCATGATTGTAATATGTTGTGAATGTCCCCTTTGTCCTCATGCATGCTGGAATTTTAGGGGTTTTTTGTCCTTCATACATATTTGCCTTCACTTACCTCCCCAGCATGCTCTCCTGGCCCTATATCCACTTCATCTACTTAATTAACTATGTATTTTGTCAGCTCCATAGTAGTGCTTTACCCTAAATACCCCCTAAAATGTTGAAAATTGTGATGTGTGTTTGAAATTCAGGCAGAGTGCCAGAGGGGTTTTTTTGGGTCCCAAAATCATTTGGAACCCTCCCTCCCCCCAACTGCTAACTCAGCTGATAACAATCCTCTATCTGCTGACTTTGCCAAACCCATACACACCTCTTTTGTGGTCAGATTTATGGATGAATTTCCCAAAGCATGTAGTGCAAGGGCCTGGCTGAATAGTTTCAAATGGTACTGTTTGAAGTTTTTGTGTTCTATTATTATCTTGATAGGTAATTGCAGAATCTAAAAATGTGCTAAAATGTGTACAGTGTGTATTTATCTCTTTTTGTAAAATGACACTTCATACCTGTCCAGTGGGCTGCCAATATTGTAAGTAAGGAGGGGCTGGCCAAAGTAATACACATTATTTAGGCATTCATCTCTCAATGAAGTGGAGAGGGTTACCTGTCCAAAACATCTCCCCCCCATAAAATGTATCAAATGGCCCATGAGGGGGGGGGGGAATCTGATAGGTGGACCTTAGACCTTTGTCTTTAAATACTCCCTAAAATAAATGTTATACTGATGTTGGCCAAGAATGTTTGTGTCTAATCTGCTTTCCATGTTTATGTGCAAAATTATTAATATTTATTTCTTGTTTTACTCCACAGTTTCCTTCCAACCTACAGGAATGGCAGACTGTGGCCCCCCACTTTGCCCAGCGGTGGGACTTTCCTAACTGCGGAGGGGCAATTGATGGGAAACACGTTCACATCGTCCCCCCACCTAACTCTGGGTCATACTATTACAACTAGAAGGGGTTCAATAGTATTGTGATGTTGGCAGTGGTGTCGGCTACTTATGAGTTCCTGTATGTGGACGTGGGGATAGAATGGCCGGATGTCAGATGGTGGAGTCATTGCCCACACTCTACAGGCGTCTCCAGAATGGCAGCTTTGACTTGCCACCTCCAGAAGACAATGGGAAAGGATTTCCATTTGTCTTCATTGCGGATGAAGCGTTTGCGCTGGGGGACCATCTTATGCGGCCATTCCCTTTGAGGACCCTCACCCCAGACCAGAGGGTTTTTAATTACCGGCTGGCCAGAGCCAGAAGAGTGGTGGAGAACACATTTGGAATAATGGCCAGCCGGTTCCGCCTATTTCTTACACCCATACACATGGCGGAGTATAAACTTAATTACATCATCCTGGCTTGCTGTGTTCTCCACAACTTTTTAAGGAGAAATTCTGTGAACAATGTTGGCTCAGTTGGGCCTGAAGCCGGAGTTATGAATCTCAATGAACCAACCCTGACGGTGCTTGAAGCTGGCCATCCTGGCTTGCCCCCCTTGAGTGCCCGCGAGGTCCGTCTAAGATACATGGAATACTTTGCGGGTAGGGGGGCCATCAATATGCCAGACAATGTCTGAGACATTTTTTAAATAAAAATATTTTTTTAACAGAAAAATTATTTGCTTACATTTACTGCTTGTCTTTCTTTTAGCTGACCATTACTGAAATTTAGGCAGTCCTGAAAATGGCGTGATTCAGTAAAATGCGAAAGCACTGTTGTGTGTTATTTTCTAAAGGCAAAGACACTTTGCACTCCAAGTGCACTTGAGACTACACTGAAACTGCACTCGTAGTGCAAAGTGGATTTGCCCTTAGGAAATAACACCCATTGTCACAAAAAACACAAATTTTCACACAAAAGAAGTTTAGGAGCATTGAAAGAAGAAGCCACACATTGTTGATTATCAATATTTTTAATACAAGCACACTCACATGTGCATTTATAAAAGGTTTTTAAAACAAACCAACATGTTTGTTGTATAAAATATGTAGGTGACATTAATAATACAAGTAGAAATGTCCTTTTAAGGTAAAACAGGCATGTTTAAAACCAAGAAGAAATGCACAACTCTGGAACTTACAAAGTTCAACTTTTGTAGAAATTGAAGGCAATATCAGACATGAGTATTTATAAACTGTGTTTGATATTGCGTTCAGCAGATGGGGTGAAGTCACCCCTTGAAAAGCCAAATTTGGAAGATGCACACAATTTGCCGTATGTCAACATGTGCTAGCTGCCATCATTGGGGATCAATGGACGTGTTTTGTGGGTGCAACCCCTTCCTCTCAGCTACTTTATTATTGAGGAAGGGGTTGCACCCATAAAAAGCATACATTGATCTCCCCTGATGGCAGATAGCACATGTTGACACACTGTGTGCATCTTCCAAATTTGGCTTTTCGAGAATATATTTAAAAATGTGCAAAAAAATTTCAGGCCAAAAAAGCCAACAAAATTAGGGATTTTGAAGGGTTTTAAACTCTCCCTAAAACATCAATGATGTTCTTAATTTTGTTTTGAACATCATTGATGTTTTGCTTGATGTTTTCCAACTCCCTATTACACCCCATGATCTCCCCGATCAGGATCTGGGCACTTTTACTGGTGAAATGACCTTCATCCACAACATCACGATCACCTAAAAATATAGAAATAAAAACACACCACGTATTATAAATATGCCGGCATCCATCTCTTACCTGAGCCTGTGGTTGCAGACACTCACCTGTTGTGGTGACAATTTCCACCATGTCTCCCTCCTCCTCCTCCTCTGGTTGGCTTTGTGGCATTTCCACTTCTTCATGAGGTGGGGGGTCTGTTGTCTCCTCTGTATAGTGGTGTCCTCCGAGTCTTTTCTCCCCTATGTAAAAAAAAATAGGTATACTTAGCACACAGATATTTGGCAGAAATAAGAATATGAAACATTGCTTGGAAGTGGGGTACAATTGTCTATTTTGGCAGAGTTCCAAGATGAAGAAATATTTTTTTCCTTTGTCAAGCTTGAATACTTACCTATTTTGTACAAGCTTCACAGATGGAGTCACCCCTATAGTATACACTGGAGCACCTGTGTGGGGCCCCCTAAAAAAAGGGTGTTCTTGTGTCCCACACTAGTGCTCCAGCGTCCAGATGTGTAAAAAGCTGCCGAGTGTCCTCTCCTTACACAGAATCTAGTTTGCATTTCATTCTAGTTACAAACCCATCTAGACAGCAAAATTATTTTAAGAGAAGTAGGCCATAAAAAATGTATTGAAATGCATCTGGCCAAAACATGGTGTTTTATTGGCCGAACGAACAATGTTTCCTACAAATGAATAATGTGCCCATGAACATGAAAGTTGCCATTTTAAACTGTACAACAGTAAAGAAAAGCACATGGAGCAGCACGAAGGTTATAAAAATAACGAATAGGAACACAGGACAACTACTTACTTTTTTGAAGCACTCTCCTGATCCTTCTATACTGATCATGCTCCCTTAATTTGAGGTCCGACCACCACTTCCTCAGTTGATCCTTGGATCGCCGTACCCCAACATTTCTGTGCAGACTCTTGACAACTTTCGCCATGATCTTGGCCTTTTGGATATTGGGGTTGGGGTAAGGTCCATACTTCCCGTCATAGTCGGCCCTCTTCAGTATGTCGACCATCTCCACAAAGGCCATATTTGATGCCTTAAATCATCTTCTCCGGGATCGGGACGTTTCTGGCTCCGGGCTTTCCTCCTCCTCCTCATTGCTGTAATTAGCACGCACCTGCTCTGTCTCCGCCATGTGCTCTTCCCCCACTGCGTCGAACGAGAAGGGGCGGGGAATAGACTAGAAACGTCAGGGGTCGGCGGAGTTTCACGCATGCGCAGTGTATATAAAGCATAACACGCGTGCGTAGTACGTACGATCTGTGAGTGGAGGAAGGAGTATCGGAGGCGCCGATCGTGATAACGAAGGTAACATTTAAACTTGGGCCTATATGCTTCTAGATTGAGGCCTGTATTGTGACAAGATTAGGAGACTTTAGCCTGACATTAGGGTTTGTCTTGTGTATTGCAGATAAAATGGATGGCTTCAATGACCACAACTTCCTCCCCCTGTTCATAAACAAATACAGGGAGCTGCCCTGTCTGTGGCAGGTCAAACACCCGCATTATAATCATAAACAAAAGAGGCAGGCAGCGCTGGAGAAACTGCTTGAGTTGGTGAAGCTGGTGGTCCCCACGGCAACCATCCCCTATTTAAAAGCCAAAATTGGTGGCCTGAGGAGCACTTAACTTAGGGAGCGCAAGAGGGTCCAGGATTCCCAGAGATCCAGAGCTGCGGCAGATGACGTTTATGTCCCCAGGCTGTGGTACTATGAGAGACTGCGATTTCTGTCAGACCAGACTGAAGTCAGGGAATCCCTCTCAACCCTTCCTTACACTCTTCTTTCCACCCTATCTTCCACCCCAACTGAGGCTTCCGATGTCCAACCTGGGACTTCCAGCCAGGAAGAAGTGGAGGAGCCCAGCTGGAGTCAGGTATAGCATTGTTCTACAGATTTCTGGTCAATAAATAAATGATGTTTACTAGATGTTATTATTGATCACTAATTGCTGATTTAATAAAGTGTTTTACATATCAATAGACAGTAGTGGGCAAAAATAATTGGGACAAGAATGAAAAATGCAGGGCTCTGTATGATAGTCTTTTCTATTTGTTAACATTCAAATTGCAACAGTCATGGGATGAAAATTGTGTGTGATTGATGAAGAAAAACTAAAACTATGTCCCTTTTTCATACAGAGGAAGACCTCAGCCAGGAGGAGGCTGTGGAATGTTGCACACAGGAGGAGGTGGGGGTTAGTGGCAGTCAGGAGGAGGCGGGGCTAAGTGGCAGCCAGGAGAAGGCCGGGCCCAGTAGGAGCCTGACAGAATCACAGGTCCCTCCCCTCCGCCTTACAAACAAAAGACTCAGGAAGGGGAGTAATGTGCAGGATTCAGCGCTCAGGCTGATTCAGGAGGCTTCTGCGTCCCTGAGAGCCTTCCCCACTCATGAAGAGGCCTTTGCCTGCATGACTGCCACTAAACTGCAGGGCATGCAGGAGGGCCAACACCTCATGTGTGAGGAACTCATTTACCAAACCTTAAATAAGGGGTTGAGGGGAAAAATCACACCCAATACCCACCTGAGTGAGTTGGACCATCATCCTCCTCCTCCTGCCACAACTCAACCACCACAGACACCGCGTGGAAGGAAGACCAGAGGTGATGACCTGGGTTCAGTCTGGTCTGACAAAAGATGCAGGCTCTTGTATGACTACAGCCTGGGGACATACATGTCATCTGCTGCTGTTCATGATTCTCTTGGACTTCTGGACCAGATTGAACTCCCTTAGACAAGAACTCCTCAGGCCACCAATTTTGCCTGAAAATAGTTGATGTGTGCCCTGGGGGCCAAAGGCTTCGCCAATTTCTGCTGTTTCTCCAGCGTTGCCTCTCTCTTTGTTTGGTTATGAGCCCTTAATACATTTTTGGTTTGTTTTATTATATTTGCCTATGTGTGTTTTCCTTCAAAAAGGACAGTTTGTTTGTGAGGAGGCAGGTACATTTCAAAAATACAATGTGAAATTAACAAGAGACACCAACACCAAGCAATCTCCTTGAGATTAAATAATACAAGATAATAATGGTGTTGTGGTAACTTGACACACAAAACACACCCAAAACTATTCTGGAGTTAAAAAAAAAAAAAAAACACAAGATCAGGCGTTAAAAAAATCCAAAAATAATTATTTAATCTAAAAACATTAAAAAAAAAAAATTTTGGTAGATGTGACAAATAAATATATTATATTGATGAAATCACGATAAATAATAAAGAAAGAAGTCTGGGAGAACTCTGTGTGAATATGAGCAGCAAAACTACTTCATTCTTCTAGCATTATAAAGAAGAAGAGAGTGCGCTGCATTAAACTATTTAAGACTATTTAACATTGCAGCGTGACGAAAGTGCTATATCCATTCCGAACACTAATTTTACCAGACCGAGCAGTTCCGTCTCGAAATTTATTCTGAGCATGTGTGGCACTTTGTGCGTCCGAATTGTCTACACACGGTCGGAATTGAGGCGATCGGATTTTGTTGTCGGAAAATTTTATAGCCTGCTCTCAAACTTTATGTGTCAGAAATTACGATGGAAAAAGTCAGATGGAGCCCACACATGGCCGGATTTTCCGACAACAAGTTTCCGATCGCACATTTTCCGTCGGAAAATACAACCGTGTGTACAGGGCATTAAGGATCAAATGTACATGCATATGGACATCACCATTGACATAATATAAGCTTACCATCTACACATTTTTTGCCATGCTTGTATAATCTGCTGCAACCCAGGAGGACGACCCACATACACCTCATCAATCGACCCCCAAGGATCAGGGGGCAGTGCTACCGGCATTAGACCATCCAGAGGGGAAGCAGAGGCCAGACACCACGGTCCTTAAAGTTACTCTTTTGCTGGCTATGTTGAGGCCCTTAAAGATGTTGGCATGTGTGAATGGGTTATGTCTATGTGTGTAAGTATTTATAGTCCTGCACCCAGTGAGATAGGCTTGAAGATAGTAGGGCAGAGAGGGGGGCTAGTCTAGCAGAACAGCAGAGTGTTAGGACAGTTGTGTATACAGAAAGTGAAGCCCAAAGTTCCTTGAAAGAGGAATAATATGGTCAGTGTTTAGTAACCAGAATAAATGTGGGTCAAAGACTGTCTCACCACTCTCCCTCAGTGTGTCCTCACCAACTGGCTGAGTTGTTGGAGGGGCCCCTCTTTAATGTCCTTCAGCTGTCTTTTGGGAAGGAGGGTACATGCTGTAATGGTAGGGTGTCTTTGCTTGTTCCTGCAGCAGGGCTGGACAACGGGCAGTCCAGATTGCTAGGTGTTATGGTACAGGCAGAATCCCACAGAAATAAGCAATTTTCTGATAATCACCAAAGCAACGGGCAATGCAGAACTCTGACCAGCTCAGTCCAGCAATCTGTGAAATGATTCGGTAGCTGTCAGTAAGGTATCCGCTTGCTGGCTATTTCCAGCAGCGGACCTGCGAACATCGCGTCTCACTCCTTAATAGCTCTCCTCTCCAGTTAGCGGGAGTCTCCAACACCCCTGGCTCTTTTTCTAGGTTATTTCATTTATACCCCCCTTCTTTTGCTCCTCCTTCTCCCAGATACTTTTGGGTCTAGTAGTTCTTTTCATTCAACAATAATAATGGCCCCACTTACTGCTTAGACTACATTTTCCAGTGTTCAGCGTTCCAAGTCAAAAACTCAATAAAAAAATGAAGATCTGCATAATTCAATAACAATAGTTCTGATTACACTAAAATAATATTTTTCTTTTACATGTGCAAAATGTTAACGATATAGACAGCTGGTCTCTTTGGGGTGCAGGTAATCACAGGTTTGTATGCCTCCTCCATCATGGCGCCATGTTCAGGACGCCTAGCTAACTTCAGGGTTGTCCTTGGGCATGTGACTTGGTCAGTCTGTGGCTTTATTGGTCCATGTTGTCACAAGACTTCCAGGGCAGCCTGAGGGCATCAGATGTAGGGCAGAATTTCACAATGGTGTCCTAAATCACTAGGCAACACTGATGCAGCGGTGTCTTGCTGTCGGGTAACACCCTGCGGCCTTCCACTCTTCCTCCTCATGCAATATTTAAACAATTATGGAAGGCATCAGTGTACATTGCAGCGATATCTTCTGAACACTCCTGCCAATATTTATACCTTGTTTCATTCAAAGAGACCAGCAGGTGAGTGGTGGCTGCCAGTTGCTGCAGTGCTGCTAATGGTAGTTCTGTTTCTTATGCTGTGTGCCATTTTGCTTCAAGATATCTGCCTTTCCTGTGGTGCTATATCCTTGATGAGTATGGTTCCATGTGCACTGTGATGATACTTTTACTGGGAAAGGATCATAAAAGTATCTATTGTTATGCTTAAAGCTTCTTCGACATATTTTGAGCCTGTTGCAATGAGCTTCATTAGTCACCAGCCACGCACCTTAAGTTGAGGGTCATCCGGTGGGTATGATTGTTCTAAAAGAGTGCACATTTGTCGGCTAATAGATTGTAATTCTTTTCAACCCCCAACTCCCTCATGCTCCTCAAGAGGCAAAGATGGGGACTTTTGTTTCTCATAGTGAGAGGTACTCTTCAAGCCCTGAAGAAGCTGCTACGCATTCAAGGCCTTCTATTAGAGCCAAAATACAGGAAAAGCCTCACACTGCTTAGAATGTCCAAACTTTGAGCTATGTTGGGCTTGTAGTCAGGCCTTGTCCAGGAAAGCGTTGTGCCTTGTCTTCATGTCAGAGGGAGCAGTGGTTAAGGAGGCAGAGGTTCTAGGTCTTATTAAATGGATGGTGAGGTGTTGGGAACTGTCAGACACTAAGCCTAATTGGGCTACTACATCTCTTTCAAGTCCTTCTTTAGCGCGAAAGCAGTTGGCTAGGGAAACTTCATCAGCTCCCTTTTCAGGAGAAGAATCACTGCTGGAACAAGCCTCTGTTAAGCCTCTAGTCAGGGACATCAAGGGTGGAAGGTATTATCCACACCTATTGAAAACCAAAAAAAATTAGAGAACGTTGATGCGTGAAAGAAAGTGGAGAAAAATCCCCCCAGATAAGTTTGTTCAAGGAAGGTCTGTTTCTTAGATTCCAGCATCTTTGATCAATGCAGAGGTTATCAGAGTGGTCAAGCATGGACCTCAGGTAGTGTCTGTAAGCCAACACAGGGAAATCTGTGTGTCAGGGCCAAGGCTCAGGCTCAGAGACCAGTAGCTATAGCTGTAGAGAGGCTCCCACTGACCAGAAGGACAAAGAATGCATTAAGATAAACAAACCTTCTGACATTACAATCACTTTAATATCTCTTTAATGCATCCACTAACATAGATGCTGGGGGTTATTAATGCATCCTCTGATGCCTGTGTTAGGGGTTGTTAATGTATCTACTGACATCTATGCTGAGAATTATTAAGGCATTCACTGATATCAATGCTGGGGGTTATTAAAGCGTCCTCTGATACCTGTGTTGGGGATTATTATGGCGCCCATTGGCACCATATGTGAGGGTTGTGAATGCTTCTACTGGCACTAATGCTGGGGGTTATTAATGTGTCCTCTGATGCCTGTGTTGGGGGTTATTATGGCGTCCACTGGAACCAATGCTGGGAGTTATGAATTCTTCCACTGACATCAATGCTGGGAGTTATTAATGCTTCCACTGACATCAATGCTGGGGGTTATTAATACGTCCTCTGACATCAATGCTGGGGGGTAATTCTTGTGTCCGGGAAGGGGTGAGGGTGTGTAATTTGGCATCTTTGCCCTGGGCACTGATTGACCTTGTCCCGCCACTGCACATGTACTGTATGTGGACATCTGCAACCAGAGTGTGCAAGTAATAGTACTTATGGACGTACTCAACAGCCCAGTAGAAATATGTGATTGATGCTTTTTGTATGCCTGCAGGTTATGTCAATAGGTGATCTGGATAGTGCATGCAAAACATCACAGCATTTTTTTTGTTTACAAACTATTATTTGAGGAAAAATTGTGGTACAAAAATTAGAAAATATATGATATAAAGAGAAATGTATACATCACATCCAAATGTAAAATAATCAAATATAAATCGTACATAAGTTGTTTCAATACATCTAGTACAAAAGGGAAAAATGTATTATAACAGAGGACTGCAATAACAAAATTATGGATTTTATTAGTGGTCAGTCAGATCAAATAAGACATCACAATGAATAAACCAAGGATCCCATGTTATTTTTAATTGCATAGTATTATACAAAGTATGGAATATCTTCTTCATAAGATTAATAGTGTTTACCCTAGTTTTCAGTTGATCTATAGGCACTGAAGTGGATTACCAATGGAAGGCTATGAGCCAGTGTATGGTGACACAGATCGTATGTATCAATCTCATGTGAGAGATGGTCATACCAATTATTTTTGTAAACAGAATGCAATAAGGGAGTGTAAAATGGATTTGGGAGCCTGAAATAGATGAGGCTAGCTTTTTTAACTGTCTCCCGATTCTGGAAATATGTTTACATTCCCAAAATATCTGAGAAAAAGAGCCTTTTGAGTTGCATCCTCTAAAGCACGTATTTGGTGATGTAGGAAACATTGCATGCAGTTTTGTGGGGGTATACTAGCATCTGGTAAACAGTTTAGTAGCCGTCTCTCTAATTGTGAGTGACCTTGTGCACTTATGGAGGTTTATTATACAGTTGTACATCACATCATTTTAAGGTCTCTGAGTTTTTGTTAGATCCCATCATCACCTACAAGTACAGATTCTTGTCATATAGACAGCGACATACCTTGTTATCACAAAAGACCTGATGTAATCCTGATACATTCTTATGAACTATGGTGGGTTATTTCCGAAAGGCAAATCCACTTTGCACTACAAGTGCAAAGTGCACTTGAAATTGCACTGAAAGTGCACTTGGAAGTGTAGTCGCTGTAAATCTGAGAGGTGGATCTGAAATGAGGGGAAACTCTGCTGATTTTATTATCCAATCATGTGCAAGCCAAAACTGATGTTTTTTATTTTTCTTGCATATCCCCCTTGGATCTACAGCGACTGCACTTCCAAGTGCACTTTCAGTGCAATTTCAAGTGCACTTTGCACTTGTAGTTTGCACTTGTAGTGCAAAGTGGATTTGCCTTTAATAAATAACCCCCATAGTGTCAGTATTATGTTTTGTCAAAACTTAACCAAGGAGGCTTTGCATCACTCGTTCAGTTAAAAAAAAATAGATTTTAATTGTGACTGGATTATATAGATGTTTGTATGTTTTATGCAGCTTGATTATATAAATTAAGTTTATAAAGTAAAGTTGTAAAACTTTTAATTACCTGAGTATGCTGTATTTCCTCTTTTTTCTTGTAATAGGTGTATGTAAATCCCAAAACTCTGTCAGGGTATTTTTTGCTGTTTATGTCCTTGTGAACGCATTTCTGTTCACTTTCTATCCTGGAGGCCCAGCAGTATATGCGCGATAATCTCCCCAATGTGGGGAACATTTGTCCCCATTGGAATATTTACCCTCAATGCTTGTTCTAGTGACAATTCTAAAAGTTTAGATTCTCCTTGCTTTCTGTCTCAGTAAATATGGTCACCAAGTAGGCAGGTGCAGTTTGTTGTCTCCACTGCAGGTGGTGCTCAACCGCAGCAGCAATGCAAAGGGAGAGGAAGTCAAGAGGAACATGGTTCCTCTATGTTTCCTGATTCATTGGGGCAGCAATCTGATTGGATGCTGGCTACCCATGTGACTCTGGCAGCCATCCTGGGTGTGGCAGAGTCTATTTAAGACCCTTGCTCCTGGGTTTGGCACGCATTCATGTGTGGGTAGTGTAGGAATAGGACACCCGTCTGTCAGGGACAGTATTCACGTCAGGGAAAGGTTCCAGATGAGTAAGGAAAGCTTAGGGATCTGCACTCTTCTTGGACACTTTCTTGTTTGGGTCTGGAATGGCCAGGCTGCATTCTGGTCCTCCAGAAAGACGCTGTCATTTTGGCTGATACCTGCTCTGCTACACATTGCTGACATCCGTGAGTGTTCCTGGTTGGGCCTCCTCCAACTGGGTTTGTTTTGAACTGTTTTGCCTTTACTTCATTACAAGTTCCACTATTTGCACCTGGACTGTGTGTGTGTTTTATTCTGCCACACCACGCTGCACCTACCCACAACCAGGACAAATGGAGTGTGAATCTAACTGTCAGGGACACAGATAGCAATAAAAACTTCACAGAACCTTTCCAACTGTATCCATAACAAAAAAAAAAGGTTTTGTCTTTATATACACTTTAATACAAATATTGACTTTGCTTCCTGCCTCAACAGATTCAGCATGCTGAAACAATGGAATGCAGAGTATGAAGTTGAAGTACCCTGATAGAGATATAGTTGTTCTTTATAGGTGTAATGCACGTTGTCCAGACAACAGTATGTGTGGTGCAGCAAAAGAACTTCACCCATGCCTTATCCTTAGATAGACTCTATCATAATTGTTATATTTTGTTGGTGTTTTTTCAATCATTGGAAATGTGGTATGCTCATAATTCCAGTGTCTCAGCAGTGAAACATCTGCTTTATCTTGTTGTACTTTATGAAAGCATCATAAGACATGTACAGGCGGGCGTGAAAACTCAGAACGGGTGTCTGTTGTGCTGAGTTTACCTGCTCAAAACCCGTCTGACCATAAATCAGAGCTCAGACAAAAACTCAACAGCAAGTTTGGGATTTGGTTTACAGCATAAATTTGTAAGCGGGTGGCTCTTGTAAACACAAGGAAATTTATGCTGTAAATAAAGGATAACAGCCTGGCTAGGGAAGAGCTCTGGAGAGACGCGTGTAGTTAGCCAGGTCTTTTTCTTTTCCATAGGAAACTTATCTGTTGAAAGGATCCATATCTGTCAGGTCTAGATAAATCAAATTCAGACCAGAAGAGGCTTGTGGAATACTCACTCCTGACCTCTCTGAAAGGTTATCAAGCCTCCCCTACTGGAATTACTTTGTGTGACACTTGGGCAATGCCATTAAGTGGGGAAAAGGATATTAGGTTAATTTTACAGTCAAGTTTTAACAAGGACATCACCTCCTTCAGGCTGAGGTTTATTTATTTTATTCCCTGTAATTGGTATTGGAATATTGATTCTTGTATACAGATGTGATAGGATGTCAAGACCACAGAAAGATTCAAAGACATTCTGGCAGTGCAATCCCTCATCTCATTAGGGCAGTCCTGGTAATGTTTTGAGAAACAAATGCATGTAGTATGTAACACATGCGACTGTATGAGTGGGCCTTCACACTTGTAGATTCATTAAAGACTAATTCCATCTCTTACAAAAAAAGGAAAAGAAGTGTATTTATAAACTTTTTGTACATGAGCTTGCACATTGTATCCATAATCACTGGATCTCAAGTGCAAACAAAACCAGGCTCCTGCAGACTCTTCCTCCAGCTTCTTGTCTGTATCGAGGTACAGACTTTCAATTAGAGAGCTGTAGGAAGTGTCAATGGAGGGCCCCATTGCTGCTCCGCAACTGCTCTCAAAGTGTTACTCCACGAGGAAAGTACTGGTTAGCCAATAAAGTTTCTAATAACGATCTGTGAAGTCAGTTTTCTCTGAGTACATCCAAGGCTTATCCTTTGTGGAGCCATGATGAAGGGGGAGTGGAGCTGCCGCCGAAACATGTTGGCTGTTTTTTATGACTTTTTTTCAACAATTAAAATTATCTTTAACTCTTTCATCTGGTTTTGGCCTGGAGTTCCTTTCTGCATTTCTATAGTTTGGTATGACCAAGTCTCTGAGGACTGCGGTAATGGTGAAGTTAATTGTGCTCTGATGTTATCCACTAGGTGGAGAGTTACATGCTTCTTTTCCTGCTGTTAAGCCTAGAGAAAGCAATATTCCTTTGTTGCTTCTGAAGCACCTTTTGGTTCATTCTGTCTCTGCTCTGGTTCCACTGCCTACCTTCAGTGACTTGGTCAGCATCAGCCATATTTGACCCTCAACAGCACCAGCTGCTTGAGTTGGAGAGTATGCACGGCCATGGCTTATTTTAGGTCTATGTAGTGCAACATGTCTTTTCAAAAACAAAAAGAAGACAGTCCCGGTAAAGGATGATCTTAGCTCATGCTTTACAACTGCTTCTAGGGGCAAATTCTCAGTATCCATCGAAGGAATTGATGCCTGTAACCTAGATCCTGGGACCCCTATCACTATAATGTTGGGAGGTTGAGACCTTTACTATGCCCAAAAGACACCTTAGGCTTCATACACACTAGCATTTTTTTAAGCTAAACAAACGCAGGATAAAAAACACTGGTAATAGCTTTTTGTAATAGTGTTTTAGGAGCATTAGCGTTTTGTTAACATTTTTGCAGTTCCTTTAAAAAAAAAAGGGGGAAAAAAAAGCTCAAAGCTTAGGCTGGAAAAACGCTCCACAAAACTCTACAAAAACATTTTTTTCTGCTCCTAGATGCTGAAGCTTAAAAAAGCTAATAGCCTAAAATAGTGTGCAAGGACACATTTAATTTAATTTAGTAGAGGGTTGGGTACATATATTTTTATTTTCTTGGCTTTTCTTGGGAGAACATAGTAAACTATTAGAAAAAAAGAAAATTTCCTGTAGTTTTTCCCCAATGCAGGATTTGTACAGCCCCATATCATTACCCAAAAATGCAGTCAACAAAGTCTGCTGAAAAAAATGTATCCTTCCTATTCCGGGCCTGCCTCATTTTGTACACTGTTCTTTATGTTTCCTGTTTTACACCATTCCATTGTGTTGTATGGTAGTGCTGGATATAATGGGGGAAATTTACGAAATCTGGAGCACTCAGAACCTGGTGCAGCTTTGCATGGTAGCCAATCAGCTTCTAATTTCAGCTTGTTCAGTTAAGCTTCGACAATTAAACCCAGAAGCTTATTATTTTCTGTACAGAGATTCACCAGATTTTGCTCCAGTTTTAGTAAACCCCCCCCATGTCTTTGTATATCCGGAGATGACACACTCTGCTTACCCAGCACTTACTGACATAGCTTGCTGTATTTTTAAGGAATGTATTCGGCTAAGCATACCCTTAAAGAGGAGGGGATTAGCGAGTGTACTTTGAAAAAGACAATCAATAAGACAACAACATTACTCTGTGAGATATGGTAAAATTCCCGTAGTATTCTGACTAACAGTAATTAATATAATTGAACTGCATGTACCTAGTGTAGCACTACCCCTGTAGGGGCCATTTGTTATGGCTGGCTTTTTCACCGGCTCCAAAAACTGAGTCTAGGGGATGCCTTTTTTGATTTATTGCTTGAAGAACTTTAAACGGGAGTGCTGTTAAGGCATTGGATACTCCAAAACGATCAGTCAATAACTATTAGAGGACAAACATCTTCTTAGGGAATTATGAATATTGAACAAGACAAGGCCTCACAGCTGAAGGCAAGTCTTTTTGGCATCTGGTTATCTTGCACCACAGCACAACTATTGGTAGCCAATGCCACGCTCTCCAGTGCTTCAGACTATTTATCGCCTCTCTAGGCTCCTTTTGGACAATCCCCTCCAGGGATTGGCTGGAGCATGATAAATATTCAGGTTGGTTATTTGAATCTCCCTCTCTAAGCTCTGGAAACTTCTTCCAGAGATAGGGAGACGCAATCAAACTCTCATTCTGTGAAGCCCTGAACAGACCAGGACAAACAATCACTGCTCCCTTGATTACAGAAGGAGCCAAAGCTAAATTTACCTAGCATCTTATGCTAGGAGGGTGCTACATCAGCAAATATACAATATATAAAGACATTTCTATCTTGCTATAACAGTTTCCATTTTGTCTGTTGACTTGCAAAGTTGGGGCCCTTGAAGAAAGCACAACAGTTCCCAGCAGACAACAGATTAACTTGTATGATGTTAGTCTCTTACCAGACCTCTTCTAAATCTCTGGACACATGCTCTGTTTCAGGAAAAGTCAAATTCAAAGCAGACAGGGATAGAAGTTGCTGTGATCTCTCTCTCTTTCAATCCTGCTGAGACAGTCCCTCTTATCTTTCCTTACAAGTGGTGGGACCGCTCTCTAGTACAGTCTTTGTAATCTAAAGGGGCACCAAATTGTTCCCAAATAAAGGGTAGTTAAGACAAAGGGTAGTTAAGACAACCACACCAGAGCAGAACAATTTCACGGAAACAGGAAATAAGAAAAGTCAGTCACCAAGAGGCCTCTAACCATAGTTGGCACTCCCCAAACTCCAGGCATTTCCTTGCAGGTTTATAAAAGGTCCCCCCTTGCAAGCAAGTGCCCAGTAGCAGTAACCATCTGTTCTCTCACGATAATATTGGGTTTGCTGATGTTCGCAGTCACACGCTGAGTTAAGCATGTGAAACATTGATCCCCACTCAGGATGGGCACTCAGGATCCAGGTCCCCTCACATACAGCACAGAGTATAATGGCAACAGCAGTCTCTCATTAGCACTCTTCTCCTGGGCAGAACAGAATTCTAAAGCTCTAGAAAACTCTGGCCATACACCACTGTTCCCCCTTCACGGCAACCTTGTGTAGCTCCGCCCCTTTTCTCAGCAGCCTCCATACCACACTTCTCCTTGCTCTGTTGCATCAGCCAATCACCATTCACCAGACCCAGCCAGGACGGTTGCCCCCTGGACTGGAGACACTCCAGATATGAGCATTGCAATGTAGTCTCCTTGAAGAAGGCTGCTGAACTTCTGCATTAATCAATATTCAGTAGAACCCTGCCAACACTGCAGAAGGATAATATAGCAGCAACAAAGCATTCTAGAACAGTTATCAGCTACAGTCCAGGTTACATGTACATACCGCACTTTTTTATGTGTATTTGTCCTTCACTAAACCGCTGGGGACTATTATTTTGGTGGAGGCACCCACTAAACCAGCACATAATATTAGTGAAAATGTTTCATATTAAGTAACTGTCACAATAAGAGCACCATCTCATAAGATGTTGTGGCATTGTGCCACATAGAGGCACTATATTATATTTTGACACTGTATGACATTTTATTCTAGCCATGTTGTACATTGCAATATGTTGTAGCCAATCATAATCATGATCTCAACTATAATTAATTGTGAACTCTGGTGTACTTTAGCAGTGGCAAATCTGCGTTTTGTATTATGTATAAAGTTGTGAGCTGCACTGTCATCCAAGGGGCTCCCAATCACCATCAATCCATAAATTCTAAAATGAAGGGAGGGAAACTTCTTTGCTTCTGGCTTTTAATGCATTTCATCCTGCATGTGAAAACATTGAACAGGTTTGGGCATCCTCGCCCCCCCCTTTCTTGAGTTCCCAAGTGGTATACATAATGCAATATAATCATATACAATACAAAAAATAACAGGAAAACAGAAACACGCCAGTCTCACAAGAATCAAGTAACCAGCACAGGCACAAACAGAGTAACCCTGTCATTACTGGATGCAGTCAGATAGAAAAGGAAGGTAAAAAAATCACAATGGGGATAAGGTGATTTATTGATTTTTCTTTTCTATCTGAAAAGGAAATGAAAGTGTCTGCTTTTGACCCTACTGGGCTCATATTACTATCTCTTATTTAGATTGCGAGTCCTAGCAGTTTACTCCTTATGTCTAGGTTCACACCTATGTGTGTTCTACCTATGTGTGCACTACAGTCCATTTAACATGGTTTGCTATGGGACATGTTCACACCTATGCGTTTTTTAGCCGCTGTATTTTTGGAAAGGGTCAGGGACTTTATTTCCTGCAGCAGATTATGTTTTGTGTGTAATAGACTTCGATGGACCCTCACCAAAAATGCAAGCGTTGCATTTTTTATGCAGTTTTAAATACGTTTTGTGTTTTTTTGGGGGGTGAATATTTGGATAGAATCCTCTCACTGACTGTCCTATTATCATAACCAGCTGTGCTGTGTGTTATCATGTGATAACACACAGGCAGCACAGTCAGAAGCTCTATCATGGCCCAGTCACAGTGTGTCACATGGGTGTTGGGTGCTGACTTTGTTAACTTATGGGTCATAATTTAACAAAGTCAGCACCCAACAGCCATGTGACACATTGTGACAGAGTCAAGATGGAGCACCTGCTGATTGTGCTGCCTGTGTGTTAGCACATGATAACCTGCTGTGCTGTGTGTTATCATAATGCTGACAGGGCTGTACTGGCCATCGGGACTACCGGGAGATTCCTGGTGGGCCGATGGCTCAGTCTGGGCCAGTTTCACTTTCGGCCGCGCATCGATCTACCCGTCAACCGCCGACAGCTGGCGCCTGACGGGTAGATCAAGATTAGCCAGCATGCAGAGTAGCGCAGGGAGCTTCTGTAGTAGTAAGTTCTCTCTCTCGTGTCATCACGCTGTTCCCCGGCGGCCCCTCCTCTCTTCTCGTCTATACCAATTGGCTTGTACGATCATCTGGTATAGACAAGAAGAGAGGAGGGGCCGCCGGGGAACAGCGTGATGACACGAGAGAGAACTTATTACTACAGAAGCTCCCATGCTGGCTAGTAAGATCTCACAATGTGCCCTAATGATGTTTCCCCCGATGTGCTATGTGCCCCATCATGTGCCCCATCATGTGCCCCGATGTGCTATGTGCCCCATCATGTGCCCCGATGTGCTATGTGCCCCATCATGTGCCCCGATGTGCTATGTGCCCCATGTTTCCCCCGATGTGCTATGTGCCCCATGTTTCCCCCGATGTGCTATGTGCCCCATCATGTGCCCCGATGTGCTATGTGCCCCATCATGTGCCCCGATGTGCTATGTGCCCCATCATGTGCCCCGATGTGCTATGTACCCCATCATGTGCCCCGATGTGCTATGTGCCCCATCATGTGCCCCGATGTGCTATGTGCCCCATCATGTGCCCCGATGTGCTATGTGCCCCATCATGTGCCCCGATGTGCTATGTGCCCCATCATGTTTCCCCCGATGTGCTATGTGCCCCATCATGTTTCCCCCGATGTGCTATGTGCCCCATCATGTTTCCCCCGATGTGCTATGTGCCCCATCATGTTTCCCCCGATGTGCTATGTGCCCCGATGTGCTATGTGCCCCATCATGTGCCCTGATGTGCTATGTGCCCCGTGCCCTGATGTGCCACGTGCCCTAATGTGCCATGTAGCCTGATGTGCCCTAATGTGCTATGTGCCCTGATGTGCCCCGATGTGCCACGTGCCCTAATGTGCCATGTAGCCTGATGTGCCCTAATGTGCCCTGATGTGCCCCATCATGTGCCCTGATGTGCCATAATGTGCCCTGATGTGCCATGTCCCCCGTGCCCTAATGTGCTATGTGGCCTGATGTGCCCCGTGCCCTGATGTGCTATGTGCCCCATAATGTGCCCCATCATGTGCCCTGATGTGCCATGTGCCCCGTGCCCTGATGTGCCCTGTGCCTTGATGTACCATGTGGCCTGATGTGCCCCATGCCCTGATGTGCACCATAATGTGCCATGTGCCCCATCATGTGCCCTGTTGTGCCATAATGTGCCCTGATGTGCCATAATGTGCCCTGATGTGCCATAATGTGCCCTTATGTGCCCTGTGCCCTGATGTGCCATGTGGCCTGATGTGCCCCGTGCCCTGATGTGCCATAATGTGCCCTGATGTGCCATGTGCCCTGATGTGCCCTGATGTGCCCTGATGTGCCCCGTGCCCTGACGTGCCCCATACCCCGACGTGCCCCGTGCCCTGATGTGCAATGTGCCCCGATGTGCCCCGTGCCCCGATGTTCCCCGTGCCCTGATGTGCCACGTGCCCTGATGTGCTATGTGCCCTGATGCACCCTGATGTGCCTTGTGCCCCGATGTGCTTTGCCCCGATGTCCTGTGCCCTGATGTGCCCTGATGTCCTGTGCCCCGGTGTGCTGTGCCTCAATGTCATGTGCTCTGATGTTCTGTGTCCTGATGTGCTATACCCTGATGTACTGTGCCCTGATGTGTTGTGCCCTATTAGCTGATGTGCTGGACTCTGTACCCTGATGTGCTGTGCATTGTACCCTGATATGTTGTGCCCTGTACGCTGATGTGCTGGGCACTGTACCCTGATATGTTGTGCCCTGTACGCTGATGTGCTGGGCACTGTACCCTGATATGTTGTGCCCTGTACGCTGATGTGCTGGGCACTGTACCCTGATATGTTGTGCCCTGTACGCTGATGTGTTGGGCACTGTACCCTGATATGTTGTGCCCTGTACGCTGATGTATTGGGCACTGTACCCTGATATGTTGTGCCCTGTACGCTGATGTACTGGGCACTGTACCCTGATATGTTGTGCCCTGTACGCTGATGTGCTGGGCACTGTACCCTGATATGTTGTGCCCTGTACGCTGATGTGCTGGGCACTGTACCCTGATATGTTGTGCCCTGTACGCTGATGTACTGGGCTCTGTACCTTGATGTGCTGTGCCCTGATGTGCCCTGATGTGCCTTGTGCCCTGATGTGCCTGGCTCTGTACCCTGATGTGGCCTGATGTACCGTGCCCTGATGTGTTGTGCCCTGGGCCGGTCTGGATGAAGTCCAGGGCCACATTTTTGTCCCAGTCCAGCCCTGAATGCTGATGAGCATAACCTACTGTGCTGTGTGTTATCATAAGACCCCTTTTACACAGGGCAGAATCCACTTGCGAGGATCTCTCTGCTGATCCCCCACTGGCGCATTACAGGTCTGTGTTTGCTTTGCTTATGGGTGGTCGGATGTAAATGGACTAGCTGTCTATTTACACCCAACTGCCCTCCAATTCCGGCGGAGGGGGCGGATCAGATTGGAGGTAGGAATGTATAAACAGATACAAATCTCTTTACATCCACCACTCCATAGAAGTGAATGGAGGACCCGATAAGCTGGAGAAAGATATCACTTGAAGACAACCCTGTACTTTGTTTCAAGGCGGGGTCAGGGGTGGGGCCAGGGGTGGGGTTGAATGGGGGCCCAATCAGGTAGGCTGTATGAGGGCCCATGATTTCTTACAGTGGCCCTGTGTGCAACCGTGATCCAAATTAAACATGTAAGTCCCAAAACACTCTGAAATTATTGTCCTTTCAGTGTCATTGTAGTGTACTGTATATCCCCGTTAATTTAGTGTTGTTATGTTCCTACTCCTTAAATTTCAGTGGAACTTTTACATCCCCTCTGTTCAGATCACTTTACAGAAATCTCTTGGAATTTTTTAAAAGACTCAAAGGGACTTTCAAAGCAGTCCACAAATATACTGCAATTCTTTTGGTCTCTTACAGACCACTGGACAATTCAGTAAAAGTTCCAATGTTGCTAAATTGCAGCTATAGGTGTAGATGAAACAAGATGAAATCTTAATCCCCCCTTGAGTCTCTTGGAAATGGGATTCTAAGCATCCAAAAGAAGAATCTGCTATCCGGAAAAGCCCTGTTAGAGATGCACTCTGTAATGTCAGATAAATAAACAGCAAAACATCTGTTTGACGTGACCTTGTTGAATCTTGAGGCCTTGTGTGCAGAACTGTAAAAAAGCTTGATGAAATTGCAAGATAACACTACTGACCTAACTGTTTTCAATGTAATATAACAGAAAAATTACCTGACCACACGCATACTGTATATTAACTATCAATTTCTTCATCACTAATCAAGCTGATAAATACCACAATTAAGGATCATTAAAATAGAAATATTGTTCCACCTACCCCCAAGGCATTAGGTACAGTCTCTGCCTTGGAAATGCATTTCTCTTGCTTTTTTCACATTATGGCTCCACAATGCCTTATTAATGATTAAGAAAATAAAAGTGTTGAAGGCCATGAAAGAGCTTAAAAAATGGAGGTCAAATGTAAGGAGACTCTGACATTATTGAGGAGAGCTAACTGTTGTAGGTATGCCGCACATACATAAAGCATCCTCTAAAATGTTATTGTTCGAGCCGAATACTGGGCCATTTTTACAGGCAAAGATCCAACACTTCTGGGTAGTGTTGGAGCTTCCCATTAGACCATTCCTCCCTACATTATATTACTCTAGCACTATAATATGCTGGGTTAGTGGCCAAAAAGCTATGCAGACATAAAAGGGTGGGCAACTTTCTGCACTATTTTAGACTTTGTTTGCACTTATGGTTGGTGTGGTAAAAACGTGCAGCTAACTCAGGGCTCAAAATTTCAAGTCCTGAGTTACTAGCCAGCCCTTAAGGGTTACTCGCCACCAGTTGCCCCACCCACCCATCCCTTACCCTGCCCCTTCCCTACCCTGCCCCTTAACAGGTCCTCCTATATTATCTATTGAAATGACACTTAAATGTTTTATGCAGAATGATGTTACAAAAATAAATATGAACAACATCTTTATCAGTGCAGCCTCACCAGTGCCCATCAATGCAGCCTCACCTGTGTCCATCAGTGCAGCCTCACCTGTGCCCATCAATGCAGCATAACCTGTGCTCATCAATGCAGCCTCATCTATGCCTATTAATGCAGCCTCACCTGTGCCCATCAATGCACCCTGACCTGTGCCCATCTATGCAGCCTCACCTGTGCCCATCAATGCAGCGTGACCAGTGCCCATCAATGCAGCCTCACCTGTGGCCATCAATGCAGCCTGACTTGTGCCCATCTATGCAGCCTCACTCATCCTTTACAGCGTGACCAGTGCCCATCAATGCAGCGTGATCAGTGCCACCAATGTAGCCACACCTGTGCCCATCATTGCCGCATGACCTGTGCCCACCAATGCAGCATGACTAGTGCCCACCAATGCAGCATGACCTGTCCCCTTTATTGCAGCGTGACCTGTGCCCATCATTGCAGCGTGACCAGTGCCCATCATTGCAGCGTGACCAGTGCCCATCATTGCAGCCTCACCTGTGCCAATCATTTCAGCGTGACCAGTGCCCACCAATTCAGTGTGACTTGTGCACATCATTGCAGCCTGACCTGTGCCCATCATTGCAGCCTTGCCTATGCCCATCATTGCAGTGTGACCTGTGCAGAGGAAGAGAGAGGGCAGCCGGATCATCACAGAGCGGGGATTGCCCCAGTAACAGCTTACATTTCAATTGCTGTCTGCTTGCGGTCACACACAGGGCCGCCTTCTGATGCGGCGCCTGTGTCGGACAAAACACTGGTCAAATGCTGAGATGTGTTCTGTCTGTCACAGGCACCGGGTCAAGAGGCAGGGCTGTGTGTGACCGTGAGCAGACAGCAATTCAAATATCAGCTGCGACAGCGAGCAATCCCTGCTCTGTGATCCGGCTAACTCGCCTCTTCCTCCACTCTCTCTTCCCCCAGGGGTGATTGCTTGTAGAACAGCTCCCATTCAACCCTGCTTGCTTGAGGAGCTCGCCCCCCCACCACTCAGAGGCAGCCCACGTTCGCCAGAAACCATTTTCCACTCGCAAAAAGAGTAGGCGAGTGGAAAGTTTGAGGGCTGAGCTAAGTCGTGTTTTTCCTGCTCCCCAATCACAACAGGGAAGGGGGGTTTCATATGTTGTGGCCACGCCACAAAAACTATCCCCATGGTCACATACAGTACTGCTGTCAGGGCTGGGCTCAGCCCTTCCTTCTCTGAGCTGGCCAATCAGCTGTCGGCTAATTGCCAGCTCCCATCTATCTCCACAGTTACTCAGCTGTTGATGATCCTGCTCATCAGTCCTGCCTACTTAAGCCATCCAGTATACAGGAGCTCTGCCTTCACCTTGGTCACATCACAAGAAACTGTCTCCTGCGCCTAGGGATGAGCCGAACACCCTCCTGTTCAGTTCGCAGCAGAACATGCAAACAGGCAAAACATTCATCAGAACACATGAACACTGGTAAAGTCTATGGGACACGAACATGAATAATCAAAAGTACTAATTTTAAAGGCTTATATGCAAGTTATTGTCATAAAAAGTGTTTGGGGACTGGGTCCTGCACCAGGATACATGTATCAATGCAAATTTTTTTTTAAAAAGGGACGTTTTTTCGGGAGCAGTCATTTTTTTAAAGCTTAAAGTGAAACAATAAAAATGAACTATTACTTTAAATATAGTGCCTGGGGGGTGTCTATAGTATGCCTGTAAAGTGGCGCATTTTTCCTGTGTTTATAACAGTACCACAGCAAAATGACATTTCTAAAGGAAAAATTGTCATTCAAAACTGATAATGGCTGTAATGAATTGTTGGGTCTCGGCAATATAGATAAAACTCATTGAAATGATCGAAAGAGCACCCCCCTCCTGAACTGTACCAGGGCACATGCCCCCAATATGGGGAGGGTACTTTGGTGTAGCCCCCAAAGCACCTTGTCCCCATGTTGATGGGGACAAGGGCCGCATTCCCACAACCCTTGCCCGGTGGTTGTGGGGGTCTGCAGCTGGGGGGTTATCGGAATCTGGAAGCCCCCATTAACAAGGGGACCCTCAGATCCCGGGCTCCCCCCATGTGAATTGGTAACCGGGTACAAATGTACCCTTACCATTTCACAAAAAAAGTGTCAGAATGGTAAAAAAGACAAGAGACAGCTTGAGGCAAGTCCTTTATTAAAAAATAAAAATGTCCGTCTGACGCGTCATCGTTGTTACAGCTCTTATATAACTGAAGGCAGGGCACCCGGTGACGTACGTGGGTGACCCCGCCCCCCTCTGACGCCACAGGGACTTCCCCATGGCTTCCCCGTGGCGTCAGAGGGGCTGGGGTCACCCAGTTACGTCACCGGTTGGCTCCACCCTCAGTTATATAAGAGCTGTCACAGTGAAGACGCGTCCGACGGCAGGAGCCTCCCATGGAGACGGGACAGTTGCAGATTTTTTTTTTCCAGTCCGTCGGGCGGCGTGAACTTACACCGTGGGACATCTTTATTTTTTTATTTTTTAATAAAGGACTTGGTCCCAAGCTATCTCTTGTCTTTTTTACCATTTTGACACTTTTTTAATGAAATGGTAGGGGTACATTTGTACCCCGTTACCAATTCACACGGGGGTAAGATGGTATCTGGGGGTCCCCATGTTAAAGGGGCTTCCAGATTCCGATAAGCCCCCCCGCCCGCAGACCCCCACAACCACCGGGCAAGGGTTGTGGGGATGAGCCCGTGTCCCCATCAATATGGGGACAAGGTGCTTTGGGGGCTACCCCAAAATACCCTCCCCATGTTGGGGGCATGTGGCCTGGTACAGTTCAGGAGGGGGGGTGCTCTATCATCCCCCCTCTTTTCCTGTGGCCTGCCAGGTTGCGTGCTTGAATAAGGGTCTGGTATGGATTTTGGGGGATCCCTACGCTATTTTTTTAAAATTTGCCGCAGGGTTTCCCGTAGTTTCTATATCAGACTCGAAGGGCCTGGTATGGATTTTGGGGGGACCCCATCGCATTTTTTTTTTTAAATTTTGATTTGGGGTTCCCCTTAATATTCATACCAGATCCAAAGGGCCCGGTGTCACAGACCTAGCCAGAACAGAGGCTGTTGGAGAGGACTGTATGCAAGCCTGTTGCCTTTTGATTATGGACCCTGGATTTTCAATGGATTCATTCTGTTGGGACACATCCTGTGAGGAGATGCTGGTGTCATCAACCTGTGTTTATGTTAATTGAATGAGCTAATGACATTGTCCTCTATACAATGTAGGAGACGGGACGACTGCTATAACTGTGTGAAGCTCGGTGACCACAAGTCTGGGCGAAAGGTCATGTCTCAGTCACCTAGGCTGTATAAAGGATTAGATAATTAGCTCATGTTAATTAGGTTACGTTTGTATTGTTAGAGTAATCTTCTCCTGTGTATATAAGACTGTATTCTGGTTCTGAATAAAGTGAGTTCTTGGTAGCAACAAGCAAGTGTCGCCTTGTTTGTGCTCAGAGAGGTTGGGATATCTGTATACAGACTGGGAGGAAGTGGTATATGACGGAAGCACTCAAGCGAAGTGTGGGACGTTCCGTGACATTGGTGGCAAGCAGCGGGAAAGCTTCCTGAAGTCTGGGACATCCAAACTTCCATCTGGATCCAAGGTCCAGATAGCAGGAGAGGAGAGGTACAGATACCAGCCGCCATGGATGAGAAATTCAGAAGGAGGTTGCGAGAGATGCAGATACAGCACAGAGGACCAGTATTGGAGCAGGTCCTGCTGGGATGGTGTGATTCTATTCGCTGCAAACTCTGGAAGGAAGCGCTAGCCCGTGAGCAGCGACACCAGGGAAAAGTTCTCCCCTCCATCGAGGAATGGTACTGGTCGCAGTACGGACTGCGGGTGCGGTTTTTGGGAGAAAAACCACACAAGAAGCAGACAGCTGAATTAAGCAGGCTGGTCTGAGCAGAGATAAAGCTGGATGAGAGCTACAGAGCCCTCCGGTGGCATGTATCCCAAGCATGTCCCTGGATAGCGGATGACAGCCCAACGGAAGGCTTAAGCTACGGCGGCTTGGGACTGTTGTTTGTGAAGCTGACAGGAGACCCTAACTTTGGGAGTGATTTGGAGCGGCGGGTGGACGAAATCATGGATTTCAGAGAAGGGCTACTGAACATTTCGGAAGTGCACTGGGCACAGGAAGATTTGGAGTTTCTGGCCGTTCAGGAATGGGAGCTAGAGATCGCCTACAGACGGCTGCTAGACATTGCTCAGTGCCATGGCTGGGCTCCCTTTGCCTGGGACTATCAGGAAATACCAGCTGACAACCCTGAAATCCTGGCTGAAGAGTCGGCAATGTGGCAGAGCAATAGTGTGCTTTGCCAACCTGCCCCCACAGCTATGGAGGCGGAGGTCTTATGGCGGATGCAGCAAGTGCTGACTGACCTTGATGATCCTGTTTCTACATGGGATGATCTTGGATGGAGGAATGTGCCTGTCCAGCAGCATGCCAGAGAATCTGCAGTGGAAAATCTGGAGATTGCCATCCCCAAAGCTGAAGTGCTGACAACAGGGCAGAGCTCTGCTAACCTCTGCCCAGCACTGATAACATCTTCTGGGTTCCATGGACAGGAGATGGTGAACCTCCATCCCCAGACATCAGTTGCAGAGACATGGGATTTGATAGACTTTTCTGCTGAGGAAGAACAACCTGATGAGCCTCCAGCAGAAGAGCTGCTATCAGGGCCAAAGTTCACTGTGTTCTGCCCAGCACCAACAGTGGCTTCAGCCTTCCTGAGAGAAGAGGTAGTTGGCCTTTCTCCCACAACACTGACAGGGACATGTGATTTTCTGCCAGCAGCATCTATGGAGTTAAAACAAACTTCTCCAGCTGAAGATCTGGTAACTGAACAGAGGGTTCAAGACCTCTGTCCCACACTTTTACCAATTCCAGAGACTGGGGATTTAATAGACGTTTCTGTAGAGGAGGAACCACCTGGCAAACCCCCAGCAGAAGTGCTGGCAACCGGACAGAGGGTCCAAGACCTCTGCCCCACACCTGCAGCAATTGTGGAGGCTCAGGCTGAGAAGATGGCAATCACTTTCCAGCAGCAGATACAGGGGGAGAAGGGAGAGGAGGTGTGTGTTGTCCCTCCCCAACAGTTGGCCAGGGTGAAGGAAGTGGGCTTTCCTCCCCAGCAAAGATCCGTGTACCTGGGAGACAGTACCAGAAATGTCACAGACCTAGCCAGAACAGAGGCTGTTGGAGAGGACTGTATGCAAGCCTGTTGCCTTTTGATTATGGGCCCTGGATTTTCAATGGATTCATTCTGTTGGGACACATCCTGTGAGGAGATGCTGGTGTCATCAACCTGTGTTTATGTTAATTGAATGAGCTAATGACATTGTCCTCTATACAATGTAGGAGACGGGACAACTGCTATAACTGTGTGAAGCTCGGTGACCACAAGTCTGGGCGAAAGGTCATGTCTCAGTCACCTAGGCTGTATAAAGGATTAGATAATTAGCTCATGTTAATTAGGTTACGTTTGTATTGTTAGAGTAATCTTCTCCTGTGTATATAAGACTGTATTCTGGTTCTGAATAAAGTGAGTTCTTGGTAGCAACAAGCAAGTGTCGCCTTGTTTGTGCTCAGAGAGGTTGGGATATCTGTATACAGACTGGGAGGAAGTGGTATATGACGGAAGCACTCAAGTGGAGTGTGGGACGTTCCGTGACACCCGGTAATGGATGGGGGGATCCCATGCTCTTTTTTTCAATTATCTGTGTCTATATTGCCGAGACCCGACAATTGATTACAGCCACGATCAGTTTTAAATGGCAATTTTTCCTTTAGAAATATCATTTTGCTGTGGTACTGTTCTAAACATGGGAAAAATGCGCCACTTTACAGGCATACTATAGACACCCCCAGGCATGATATTTAAAGGAATATTTTATTTTTATTGTTTCACTTTAAGCATTAAAAAAATCACTGCTCCCGAAAAAACTGCCGTTTTAAAAAAATTTTTTTGCATTGATACATGTATCCTGGTGCAGGACCCGGGTCCTCAAACACTTTTTATGACAATAACTTGCATATAAGCCTTTAAAATTAGCACTTTTGATTTTTCATGTTAGTGTCCCATAGACTTTAACAGTGTTCCGGCAGCTTTCGAATTTGCCACGAACACCGCATATTGTTCGCTGTGCGGTGAACAAGCGAACACCCGATGTTCGAGTCGAACTTACGTTCGACTTGAACATCAGGCTCATCCCTTCTGCGGTCCTGTTTAAAGACTGGCTTTGCTGACATCCCTTCTGACTCCAGATCCTGCTTGCTGTTCCACTACTTTGATCCCTTACTTCTGGCTTGGCTGACTATCCTTTCCGGTTACTGAACTTTTGCTATGTTTTGACTACGTTTATTCTTTTTACTTTTATTATTAAACAAGTGTGATTTAACTGTACTTCTGTCTTGGCCTGATTTCATGGTTTCTGACAGTAGGCGAAGGCATGAATTCAGATTGCAGTCAATCCACTTGTTGGTAATATTTTTTCAAGATTGGATGAACTGGATCACCGCATGGATCAGTTCGCCATGGTGTTACAATCGCTCCTGAGTCACACGGCTCACCTGGAATCTCCCACTGTGGCCGTCCCGATACAACCTATGTTGCAGGCCGACCCTGCTGCTGCTCCAGTCTCTGTGCAGGCACCCGCCTTGAGTATTACCTCTGTTAGAGGTATGTCTGGTTCTGCTCCGCTTCCCCAGCAATTTGGGGGTGATCCAGATTTGCGGAAGCCTCCTGTACATTTGTCTCTGAACTTTGCAGTCCCACCCGTGCGTTCCTCACCTCCCATGCCTCCTGGTACTCAGTCGGGCAGTGAAGGTGAACCCCTGCACTTGGGTTTTTCGTGTCTCTCTGTGGATGAGAGAGCCTTTAGGAGGAGGGAGAGATTGTGCCTTTATTGTGGCCAGGCAGGTCACTTTTTGAAGTCCTGTCCTATCCATCCATTAAACGCCCCAACCTTGAGGTCCTGTCACGGACAGAACTTAGGTGGCGTTGTTTCATCCCCAGTTATCCAGAAGGATAAGCCCTTGGTTTTGGTCACCCTTTCTTGGGCTGAGTCTTCCGTCGAGATACAGGCTCTAATCGACTGTGGAGCTGCAGGCCTGTTCATTGATGCTGCTTTTGTATCGAAGCACTCGATTCTACTGTAGCTTTGTGACACTCCACTTCCCATTGTGGCTCTTGATTGGAGACCTCTACAGCCTGCCCATGTGACTCATGAGACGGTTCCATTGTCCATGGCCAATAGGGGCTCTTTACCATGAGATAATCCGATTCCAAGTTATTTCCTCACCTAAGTTACCGCTGGTTATTGGTTATCCTTGGTTACAGAGGCACAACCCCTCTTTTGATTGGCTCCGTGCTGAGGTTCTCTCCTGGTCACCACAATGCAGTGAGACATGCTTCCAGAAGGTAGCCAAGGTCCTGTGCACCTCTTCACACTCCTCCCTGCCGGAGGAATACCGCGATTTTAGCAATGTCTTTGACAAAGGTCAAGCCGGTAGTTTGCCTCCACACCGGCCGTATGATTGCGCAATTGACCTTCAACCTGGTGCCATACCCACTCGTGGCCTGGTTTACCCTTTGTCGGTCTTGGAGGATAAGGCCATGGAGGAGTATGTTGCAGACGCACTTTCTTGAGGTTTCATTTGCAAATCCTCTTCTCCTGCTGGTGCTGGTTTCTTCTTTGTGAAGAGTGGTGAACTGAGACCTTGTTATGATTATAGGGGTCTCAATCGTGTTACGATTAAGAATGCCTATCCGATTCCGTTGATTACAGAGTTATTTGACCGCCTCAAGGGAGCAACGGTTTTCATGAAGCTTGATTTGAGAGGGGCATACTATCTTGTGAGGATTAAGGAGGGTGACGAGTGGAAAACTGCATTTAATACCAGAACAGACCATTATGAGTACCTCGTAATGCCTTTTGGCTTTTGTAAAAGCCCTGCAGTTTTCCAGGAATTTATTAACAATGTCCTCCGAGTCCCTGGAGAGCCACCACACATATGTCTGTTGTGTGCTTCAGAAACGAAGAGAGAACAATCTCTATTGTAAACTGGAGAAGTGCGAGTTCCATCGTGAACAGGTTAAATTCCTGGGCTATGTCATTTCCACTGCTGGTTTTTCGATGGACCCAGAGAAACTTTCGGCAGTCCTACAGTGGCCCCGACCCCGTGAGTTTACATCCTCTTCAGCGTTTCCTGGGCTTTGCCAACTATTATCGGAAGTTTATTCGTAACTTCTCGTCTTTGGTCAAGCCCCTGACTGATATAACCAGAAAGGACGGTAACCCACAGAGTTGGTCTCTGGAGTCCATTAAGGCCTTTGAGAGTCTCAAGGCTGCCTTTGTTTCTGCTCCTGTGTTGGCACATCCTGATCCTACGTTACCTTTTATCCTTGAGGTTGATGCTACTGGTGTTGGCGCCTTTCTGTCTCAACGTCCTACCTCTGAGAGCGCTAAGCATCCTTGTGGCTACTTTTCCAAGAAATTGTCACCTGTGGAGTGCAATTACAAGATTGGTGACAGAGAGCTGTTGGCGATCATTTTAGCCCTGAAAGAGTGGAGACATCTCGAAAGTACCACTGTGGCGGTTCTCATACTTACTGACCAGAAGAATCTCACATTCTTGTCTGAGGCTAAATGCCTCTCTCCCAGAAGGGCGCGATGGGCTCTTTTCTTGTCAGGTTTCAATTACATTGTCTCATTCTTACCCGGTACTAAGAATGTAAGGCCTTGTCATGACAATTTTCCTCCACTTCCAAGTTGGAGTTGGTTCCGGTTCCTGTGATTCGTCCTGATCGTATTCTGGCTACGGTTCGCACTAGTCTCACTTCTCCTTTGGGTGACAAAATTCTTGCTTCTCAGGTCCATGCTCCTCCTGAGAAACCTTGTAACTGCTGCTTTGTCCCAGAGAGTCTCCATACTGCCCTGCTCCAGACTTAACATCCTCCCAAGGCAGCTGGCCACCCTGGGAAGAATCAACTCGTTTGGGCCATTTCCCAACAATTCTGTTGGCCTAGTCTGTGTGCTGATGTAACTGCCTTCGTAGCTGCCTGTTCCGTGTGTGCTCAGAGTAAGACTCCATGACACCTTCCAGTGGGCCTCTTACAACCAATACCCAATGGAGAGAGGCCCTAGACTCACCTGTCTATGGATTTCATTGTGGAGTTACCCAACTCCCAAGGCAACACTGTTATCCTTATGGTGGTTGACCGGTTCTCAAAGATGTGTCATTGTATTCCACTTTAGAAGTTGCCCACTTCTAAGGAACTGGCTTCCATTTTTGCTCGGGAGATCTTTCGCTTACATGGGCTACCCAAGGTGATTGTCTCTGACAGGGGTAGTCAGTTTGTGTCCCGGTTCTGGCGAGCCTTTTGTGCACAGTTGGAAATACAGCTTGCTTTCTCCTCTGCGTATCCCCTGCAGTCTAATGGGGCCACAGAACGAGCCAATTAGTCCTTGAAGCAATTCCTACATTGCTATATTTCTGACCATA
Source organism: Aquarana catesbeiana (assembly GCF_042186555.1). Classification (NCBI taxonomy): domain Eukaryota; kingdom Metazoa; phylum Chordata; class Amphibia; order Anura; family Ranidae; genus Aquarana; species Aquarana catesbeiana. The sequence goes on from NC_133331.1 coordinate 198,582,770, forward strand.
ATAACAACTGGTCAGACCTATTACGGTGGGCAGAGTTTGCTCACAACAGTGCCTTGAATTCTGCTTCCTGATTGTCCCTGTTTATGGCGAATTATGGTTTCCAACCTTCCATGTTGCCTGACTCGTTTGTTCCACAGAGTATTCCTGCGTTAGAGGAGCATCTCCGTGGTCTTTGTTCCACTTGGGCACAAGTCCAGGAGGCTTTGCGTCATACTAATGATAGGTACAGACTCCATGCTGACAGCATACACCTGCCTGCGCCTTCCTACCAGGTTGGGGACAGGGTCTGGCTGTCATCTCGCAACCTCTGACTTCGTGTTCCCTCACTGAAGTTCGCACCTCGGTTTATTGGGCCTTTCCGTATTCTTCGCAGGATTAACCCAGTGGCTTACGCATTAGACCTTCACTTTAATATGCGTATTTCAAATGTATTTCATGTCTCCTTATTAAAACCTTTGGTCTGCAACCGCTTTACCACCTCGGTGCCAAGTCCTCACCCTGTACAGGTTAAGAACCATGAGGAGTATGAAGTACAGTCCATTGTTGACTCCTGTAGGTTCCTGTGGGTGCATACAGTGCCTGGTGCATTGGAAAGGGTACGGTCCAGGAACACTTTTGGGTCTCATCCTCGGATGTACATGACCCTGTCCATAGACATTTTCCCCTCAAGCCTGGTGGTCCTCCGAGGGGGAGGGGTCGTTGAGGAGGGGGTACTGTCAGGGCTGGGCTCAGCCCTTCCTTCTCTGAGCTGGCCGCTCAGCTGTTAGCTAATTGCTAGCTCCCATCTCTCTCCACTGTTACTCAGCTGTTGATGATCCTGCTTGTCAGTCCTGCCTACTTAAGCCATCCAGTGCAGAGGAGCTCTGCCTTTGCCTTGGTCATATCACAAGAAACTGTCTCCTGCGGTCCTGTTTAAAGACTGGCTTTGCTGACATCCCTTTTGGCTCCAGATCCTGCTTGCTGTTCCACTCCTTTGATCCCTGACTTCTGGCTTGGCTGACTCTCCATTTCGGTTACTGAACTTTGGCTATGTTTTGACTACATTTGTTCTTTTTACTTTTATTATTAAATAAGTGTTCTGTGTACTTCTGTCTCAGTCTGATTTTATGGTTTCTGACAACTGCCTACTGAACATAACTGGATGTGGCACCCCATAACCACATGTGATGCACTAAGTTGCAGCATGCTGCTTTGGAGTTTAAGGGGCTAAAACAGGTGGTGAGTAAGGAAATATTACGACGACTCACTGCCTGAACATTCAATCTGTGCCTTGTCCACTCATGTCCTGGATATAGGTCAGTCCGATTTTTAACTTCTTTCTGAATGGATTAGGCCGGGTTCACACTGGTACAACACGACTGTTGTACGACTGTCATCCTACTTTGCCCTGCATCATCGGTCCTACATCTGTCATACTTCAGTTCTACTTCCATCCGATTTGAATGAACAAGGTGAGATTTTGCTCCGACTTTTGCTCCGACTTTGACCAATCGAAACAATGTCAGTGTGACATAAATTCCTTTTACTGCTGTAATCCCCATGTCGGATGTCACGAATGATGGTTGGGACCACTGGTGGATGGTTAGGACAAGGATCCCACTTTGATCTGAATTCAGTGATATTCAATGGGCTGAAGTAAGACCAAAGTTGGACCAAAATAGTGCAGAAACCTTTTTCAAACTCAGACCGATTTAAGTCAGACCAATTAAGACGGATCCCATAGGGAATCATTGATTTACACACGTCATGCGACATGTGCTCCCAAAATCGGAGCATATGTCGTACCAGTGTGAACCTGGCCTAACTCCTGTGAATTTTTTTGTATTGCATTTGTACTCAGCTTGTCCGTGCTTATATTAGTCATCAGGCTTGTTAACTCTGCTACTGTTAGTCATTGCCCCATTTACCTGTTTAGAACTTGGACTTTATTGAAGCCTGTTTTTCTGCACCTGTTCTGACCAACAGCCTTTTGACGTTTGCCACTGCCTGTTGTTTACTCTGACCATCTATCTGTATCACTACACTGCTTTAGTGTCTGTCCTACCTATTAGTTGGCTGTTCCCTCTAGTGACACAGTCCTGTCAATATCAGCCTGAATTATTTAAAGCATACCTCCCAACAGTCCCGGATTGGGTGGGACTTTCCCGCATTCACATCTCTGTCCCACTGTCCCACCATACAGGGGCTTTGTCCCGCATAATTTTGTTGATTGTATGTTAAGTTCTGGCTCAATAGGATCTGCAGCAGTGTGCACAACCAGCATAGCCAGGGACTGGTGGACAAGCCGGCTGGATGTGCACTGTGCAGTCAGGAAGAGAGACTTCAGCTGTCAAATCGACAGTGTGATGTCGTTTATGGGCGGGACTGCTACCCAGACCCGCCTCTCTGTCATACAACCAGTCCATAACCAAAGAGCCAGCATTCATACATTGCTGGCCGGGACAAAGATGCAAAGTGTCTCTCGGTACGTAACGCACTCCAGAACCATACACTGTGCATAGCACTCTCTTGCAATCTGTACATAACACACTCCAGAACCATACATTGTGCCTAGAACTCTCCTGCACTCTGTACATAACGCAATCCAGAACCATACACTGTGCCTAGCACTCTCCTGCACTCTGTACGTAACACACTCCAGAGCCATACACAGTGCCTAGCACTCTCCTGCACTCTGTACATAACTCACAGATCTGTGTGTTTCCCCAGTGACACAGTCCCCCATACAGTTGGTAAACACTAGTAAAAAAAAAATGCCATAAATCTTTCCCCTATTTTGTGACACTATAAGCAAACCAATCAATATACGCTTATTGGGATTTTTTTTTTTACCAAAAATATGTAGAAGAATACATATTGGCCTAAGCTGATGAAGAAATTTGTTTTTTTTTAATATTTTTGGGGATATTTATTAAAGCAAAAAGTAAAAAATATTGTTTTTTATTTCAAAATTGTATGACTTTTTTGTTTATAGCGCAAAAAGTAAAAACCGCAGAGGTGATCAAATACCGCCAAAAGAAAGCTCTGTTTGTGGGGAAAAAAAAGATGTTTGGGTACAGCGTCGCACGACCGCACAATTGTCAGTTAAAGCGACGCAGTGCAGTATTGCAAAAAATGGCCTGGTCATTAAAGCGAAGTTCCACCCACTTTTACAACTTTATCTTAAAGGAAAGACCACCCCTCCACCACTTGTTTTTGGATAACTATTTTTTATGTTTCCTCCTGCTCACCCGCTGCCTTCTGGGACCTGTGTTTCCCCCAGAAGACATCTGGGCCATTCAGAAAGGACCGCGACTCACGCATACGCAGTAGAAAACCAGCCGGGCGCCTGCACCCGAGCCGATGGAGGGATTGGCCTTGGGGGGCCGACATCATGGACATGTAAGTGTGCTTATTAAAAAGCAGCAGCTACAGAGTATGTAGCTGCTGACTTTAAAAAAAAAAACATTTTTGCAGCTAAAACACAGTGTTAAGGGGGAACATCTTCCGGTCCTTAAGTGGTTAAATGATTGTGCCGGGGTTTTTATGTGTTCATGAGACTCTTTCTTGTGGCACAGCAATCAAAGCATATTTTATAGGTACAAGAAAACCTAGGTTTTGTTTAACCACGTCCATTAAGCCCCTCCCAGTGTTAAGAGTTTGACCAAACTCACCTTTGCTGCAGTGTGCGTAGCGCAGTCAGCCGCTTCCTCCCTCAAGTGTCCCTCATTCCTAAGTTCAAAAGTTTGGGGGGTATGGTTAACGTGGTTGTAAACCTCAGACATGAAATATGAACAAAGAATATCCCTCTATAGAAGGGGTCTCAAACTGACGGCCCTCCAGCTGTTGTGTAACTACAAGTCCCATCATGCCTCTGCCTGTGGGATTCATGCTTGTAATTGTCAGCCTTGCAATGCCTTATGGGGCTTGTAGTTTCAAAACAGCTGGAGGGTCGCCAATTTGAGACCCCTGCTCTATAGTGTGTACTTCTGTCCATTAAAACATTAAGGGGAAGATTTACTAAAACTGATGCTCACAGCTGTGCATAGTAACCAATCCGCTTCTAACTTCAGCTTGTTCAATTAAGCTTTGGCAATAAAACCTGGAAGCTGATTGGATACTATGCACAGCTGCACCAGATTATGTGTGCACCAGTTAATAGTTAATGTTTGCACCTTGCAAAAACTTGGGATCAGTGTACATGCTTGCTGTTACTACCAGTGTTTTTTGTTGTTTTTCTTTTACCACAATAACTACAGCTTTTTTATATGTTAATGCTTGTTGTAGCATGACTCCCATTTTAAATGAATGCCCCTCCTCCCTAAATGAAAGTACATTCTTTATGTCTGTCATTCATTCATTCATATCATTTTTAGATTATTTTCTGGCGCTGCACATTTGATACATATTTAGTGAATGGTACTACTTTCAATCGATTACTTTTTTCCAAATAGATATAAATGGGTGTACACATGGTTAGCAACAATATTCATTATTTACTCAAATAACATAGTTCATACAAACCACTAACTGAGCTATTAATGCAGGAACAGATAGACCGGTGGATTCATGCTTCATCTTCCTTACGTGTCCTTTATGTGTTCCAACCTCGCCTTTTTACTGTTAATATATTTTAAAAGTGTTTTGGTATTTTTTTTACTCTCCTCCACTATGTGTCTCTCATTGTCTTTTTTAGCCACCCTGATTGCATTCTTACACATTTTATTGCATTCCTTGTAGTGTTGGAATGCTGATAATGACCCCTCCACTTTAAAGGGCTTTTTTGTCTTAATTATATCTTTATTATGTTTGATGATCTGAATCATTTAATCATTTGTGTGACAAATATGGAAAAAATTGGGAAGGGTGCAAATGCTTTTTCACAGCACTGTAATAAAGTGAGCACTGAGTGTACATTAGTACTTTTGTGCATATAGTAATTTCCAGGAATATTAGAACTATGTCAGTGGTTATAAAGGAATTGAGACTCACTACAAAAATAAAAAAGCAACCCTGGGAAAATAATTCAGTAAATACATAAGTCATATATTATCATTACATCACACACAGCATCCAGTATTGTCAACATGCCCTCATCTGCTATAACTCAGCTCCCTTCATCTTTTGTTCTCTTTGACAAATGTTATTATAACCTAAACTTTTGTTATGAATAATTAGAGTAGAGATTAATAGTTTCCAGTAACCCCAAAGGCTAAGATACAGACCCATAATTGCTCACTTCCTTTCTTCCAGCCATATAACTGTGAACTTTAACTTGGCACATTTCCTTTTTTATTTGTAGAGAGGCTGGGTTATGTTTTCCAGCAGGTACATAAGAGATGTCATGGGGTAAAATGTCCCAGCTGCTCTATTACATGCCACATAGTGTAGCAATTCTGAACACGAGTATCATCGTAAAGGGGAAATTCAGAGCTGAAGAATGAAATACAAGGTCATTTTCCTCTGGAACTGAAAAAAAAACAAAACAAATGATAATCATGTAATCAAATACAAAAATTCACATTGACACAAAGGGGTTTATTTACTAAAGTTGGAGAGTGCAAAATCAGGCTCACTTCTGCATAGAAACCAATCAGCTTCCGAGTTTTATTGCCAAAGCTTAATTGAACAAGCTGAGGTTAGAAGCTGATTGGTTTCTATGCAGAAGCGGGCCTGATTTTGCACTCTCCAGCTTTAGTAAATAAACCCCAAAGTTTCAATGCAAACGGTTCTATGCACACCAAGAGATAAATGTACATTTAGAGCCAAACTCCAGGCAGATATAAAAATCACATATGAATGCAACTCTATATTAATTATTACATCAGTAAATGTACAGTATGTATGTAAATACAAGTAGCTGAAATACTTGAATTTGACTTGAAATCAGTCTCTTGCAGTCCCTGTACAGCAAAGCTTAGACTGGAGGAGATAGAAGCAGAACAAAAGCCAGGGTGCTGCAGTACCAAGAGCATGCTAATAGGAGGAGACAGAGAGATGAGCTCATCAGTCTGCTGCTTCTCCTTTTAAAATGGCCACGTTCCCTTATGTATATGAGAAAAACTATTGGTTGCTTCAAATGATGTTACCACAAACATTGCAGTGATGTCAGGGGGCCCTTGAGAGCCACCGTCTATAGAAACATATCAATGCTGATGTTTTGTCACATTTTTGGGGTTGTGTTGGATGTGTGCTAAGAGAGATCACACAAATACTTACAAATATAACATGTATTAAAGATAATGACAATACAGATAATATTAGAAAATATGACAAGAATAATTAACTAAAGATGCTGTTTCCGCCATGAAGTCCCCCTACTTTTCATACAGAATGGCCAGGTAATCAGACAGATGCATGCCTAACACAAGCTCTGGTGTGAGACTAGCTTATTCCAGTTTGGGCTGTGGTATTTAGGTATTAGGAATAGACAACCCCCAAGCCAACTCCCTTTGCAATATGAGCCCTCAAGGACTTGGTCAGTCAATAACATTTCTTTGGTGTAAGGTAAAGCCATGCTTATGTCCTTATATGGCCTCCTTAACCACAATTTGGAGGCTTAAAATGTATTAGTGAGCCACATTATTAATAAGAAAATATGTAATATGCAATTTCACCATCAGCTGATAAATCAGTAGCTCTACACTTTGCACAAGCACACCACTAGACACATGACCTTAAAAGTATGGTGTTGAATCGCATAACACCTTTAAAAGCTTATTATTGCTAAAGGAATTTCATTGGATTTGCATGCTTTTTTTCAGTCTTACTTATTTTGACAGCAATGTTCACCATGTTCACAGAACCCAGAAAATGAGAACAACTACTTGCCCTGTTCCAACACTTATTTCCTGGATTTCTGCAAAGAGACTTGTAAATTTTGATCACGTAGCAGTCGAAAGCCACATGTGTAGGTAATGAGGGCCCACGTACATTACAATTGTCCTAAAAAAGCGCAGACAAAAAACTAGTGAAATGATGGAGAGATTGTCAAGTATTTAAATAAATTCCAGTGTGAAATGTTTTTGAAGTTTTTGCTGTTGCAGGAGCTTTATTATATTGAGTGAGTATACAGTAGTACACAGGATCCCCTTTGTGATTTTAAGAGCCATTTACTGAAGTTTGAATAAAAATTCTTTCAAGTAGTAAGTCGTTGATCAGACCAATCTCCTTTCATTTATGAAGGATGTGATAGGTCTCAATTTGATTTACTTACCAAATACACATTGACAATTTAGTAGTTAAAAAGCAGTCCGGTTTATTCAAACCTCAGTAAAAGCTTCCAATTATAAATCTCTCACAGCGGATTAATCATAGGAAGCTTTTACTGAGGTTTCAATAAAGTATATATCTTTGTAACTAATAAATTGTTGATGTTATTTTTCAAAGACGGTTACTATCTGAACTAATTTGCTTCTCATAATTAGGAGAGCTATAGTTTCCTTGGAGTCAGAATGTAGTCAATAGACGTTATACAGTGCCTTGAGAAGGTATTCATACCCCTTGAAATTTTGCACATTTTGTCATGTTACAGCCAAAAACATAAATGTATTTTATTTGGATTTTATGTGATAGACCAACACAAAGTGGCACATATCTGTGAAGTGGAACACATTTGTATTCATCCCCCCTTAGTCAATACTTTGTAGAACCACCTTTTGCGCCAATTACAGCTGCAAGTCTTTTTGGGTATGTTTCTAACAGATTTTCATGTCTAGAGAATTACATTTTTGCTCATTCTTCTTTGCAAAATAGCTTAAGCTCTGTCAAATTGGATGGAGAGTGTCTGTGAACAGCAATTTCAAGTCTTGCCACAGATTCTTATAGTTACATAGTTGCATATGTTAGTTACATAGTTGGTGAGGTTGAAAAAAAGACACAAGTCCATCAAGTCCAACCTATGTGTGTGTGTTTTTATGTCAGTATTACATTGTATATCCCTGTATGTTATGGTTGCTCAGGTGCCTATCTAATAGTTTTTTTTTAAATTATCTATGCACCCTGCTGAAACCACTGCCTGTGGAAGAGAATTCCACATCCTTACCGCTCTTATAGTAAAGAACCCTCTACACAATTCAAGGTTAAACCACTTCTCTTCTAATTTTAGTGAATGGCAGCGTGTCTTTTTAAATTCCCTTTAGAGGAAGAGTTTTACCCTTTTGTGGGGTCACCAGTACAGTATTTTTTATTTTTTTTTTTTTCAAAAAGTTTTTATTTTGTTTTTCAAGCATACAGTAAACGGTATAACATATAGTGATGTATACAGATATTTTGATAGTTTGTACATTCACGTGTAAGATAAACATTTCGGTGATATCTCAAGTCTAAAGAAAGGAGAACATAAATTTTCAGGAGTATATGTCTATAAGGGAAGGTTGATTGGATAGGAAAGAAAGGATTTGACAGATCCTAGCAGAGTAGATAGTTGGCTACTATGGTAAATGCCTGGATGGATCCGATTATGCATTCTTTGTGAATACTAGATTGGTTTAGAACAATAGGAGGACCTGTGGGTGAGGGGAGAACTCAAACTGGTGGGGAAAAAAAAATAAAAGGGGGAAGAAGAGGGCCATATAGAGTATGAGGGAGGGACGGTTGGTGGGGAAATGGTAACTGATCAATCGAAGACATTTTACCAATGTAAGTAAAGATTTGGGAATAGGAAAAATTGGCAGTATGTGAATATATGTAGAAACTGTTGGCAATCTTGGATTGGTGAGTTCAGAGGCGTATGCCGAGTCCGGTATGATTGTAGGATAGTTTAGGAGGAAGCCTCTTGTGGGGATGTTTTCTTGTTTTGCATCGGCTGGTAGGAATCGTGGTATGAGAAGGTAGATTGGCTCACATTTGCTATTTCCTCTTGGGAGAGATTTGAGAGCATGAAGGTGTGCCATTTAGAGTGAAAGCGGTCTGAGGAGGATTTCTTTTTGAAGTCCGTGTTGATGCGGTCTTTGGTAAGTAGGTGTAAGAGCTCTCGTTTGACTTGGGTGATGTTGGGGTGCGATGGCGAGATCCAGTTTTAGTACAGTATTTTTACATTGAAATCTTAACCCCTCTCAAGCGTCTCATCTTCAGAGAGAATAAGTTCAGTACTTGCAGTCTTTCCCCATAGCTGAGATCTTCCAGCGCCTAATTAGCTTTGTTGCCCTTCATTAAGGGACTGGAGGATCTCAGCTACGGGGAAAGACTGCAAGAACTTATTCTCTCTGGAGGTGAGAGATTCTCAATTGGATTTAGGTCTGGACTTTGACTGGGCCATTCTAACATATCAATAAACCATTCCATTGTAGCTCTAGCTGTATTTTTAGGGTCATTGTCCTGCTGGAAGGTGAACCTCCACCCCAGTTTTAAGTCTTTTGCAGACTCTAACAGGTTTTCTTCTAAGATTTCCCTGTATTTGGCTCCATCCACCTTTCCATCAACTCTGACAGCTTCCCTGTCCCTGCTGAAGAAAAGCATCCCCACAACATGATGCTGCCACCACCATGTTTCACAGAGGGGATGGTGTATTCAGGGTGATGTGCAGTGTTAGTTTTCTGCCACACATAGCGTTTTGCTTTTAGGTAAAAAAGTTCAATTTTGGTCTTATCTGACCAGAACACCTTCTTCCACGTTTTCTGTGTCCCCCACATGTTTTTTGGCAAACTCTAAACTGGACTTCTTATGGCTTTCTTTCAACAATGGCTTTCTTCTTGCCACTCTTCCATAAAGGCCAGATTTGTGGAGTGCACAACTAATAGTTGTCCTGTGTCCAGATTTTCTGTGATAGCTGTGAATCTCTGCAGCTCCTCCAGAGTTACCATGGTCCTCTTGGCTGCTTCTCTGATTAATGATCTCCTTGCCCGGCCTGTCAGTTTAAGTGGACGGCCATGTCTTGGTAGGTTTGCAGTTGTGCCATACTCTTTCCATTTTCAGATGATGGATTGTACAGTGCTCCATGAGATGTTCAAAGCTTGGGATATTTTTTTTATAACCTAACTCTGCTTTAAACTTCTACACAACTTTATACCTGACCTCTCTGGTGTGTTCCTTGGCCTTCATGATGCTGTTTGTTCACTAAGGCTCTCTAACAAACCTCTGAGGGCTCCACAGAACAGCTGTATTTATACAGAGATTCAATTACACACAGGTGGACTCTATTTACTAATTAGGTGCCTTCTGAAGGATATTGGTTCCACTAGATTTTAGTTAGGGGTATCAGAGTAAAGAGGGCTGAATACAAATGCACGTCATACTTTTCAGATATTTATTTGTAAAGAATTTTGAAAACCATTTATAATTGTCCTTCAACTTTACAATTATGGGCCACTTTGTGTTGGTCTATAATATAAAATCCCAATAAAATACATTTACGTTTTTGCTTGTAAAATTACAAAATGTGGAAAATTTCAAGGGGTATGAATACTTTTTCAAGGCACTGTATACCTTCCCTCCACCAGTGCAAAGGCAGATAACATTCAGCAAAGAGAACAGGCTCTGTCATCCATGAGCCCTGACTGGGTGTTTGAGCTGTCACTTGCCCACTCCAGCAGCACACCATTCAAAGTGTGTTTAAGTCACTGCATGCTGGTTCATCAAGTATTTAGTTTGGTCTACTCCTGTAAAGCATAGGATAGTATTAGCCAGGCAGAGGGCGGTGGAAATGGAAGGGAGGGTTAGTGAATGGCACATGTTCGTGATTGCATGGCTTATGTGGCATAGTGGTAAATCCAGCTCTGCTTCTTACAAACCTTGTTCTGCTAATGTGGCAGCATCACATCGAGAGTCGCGCAATGGAAATGAATGTGCATTGCCATTTATTCTGAACAGCACCTGTTGCACATATTCAGTGAAAACAAGCACATCTGTTCCACAGTGCATGGCAATGCACAGAAGTGAATTACCTTGTTGTGCTCTGCATTGCCCAAAAAGGCACATCTCTTTTCCATGCATTGCAGCTCATTTGAGTGATTAAAGTGATTGCCCTAACGCAATTTGTATCAGTGCTTGATGGTATGCACATTAATGTGGTGGAAATATGCTATTTTTTTTTTTTGTTTATTAATTCATTATTTTAATCGACCAATCACTAGGGTACATACATTTGCTAATTTTACCCTTTTCCTACTTGTTTATCATGAATATTGACAGTACATTTAGGTAGCTCTGAACTCTAAAGCGGAGTTCCAGGCAAAAATAGAACTCCGGTTTAAACAATAAAAGCCCCTAGTTTTTGGAATTTTTTTTTTTGTTCCTTTTTTATAACTTTTTGGTATGTTTTCTTTGAGACTTTCATCCAATGTTGCCTCGGCGAGGTACGTCACTTCCGCATTTTTTTTTGTGCCCCCCCCATTGCCTCCTGGGACCTGTATGTGTCCCAAAATATGACGGGGCCATTCTGAAAGCACCACGCAACTTGCGCATGCGCAGTAGGAACAGGCTGTGAATTCTCAAGGCTTCACTTCTTGTTTCCCTTAGTAAGGATGCCGGAGCCAATGGACGGGTCAGCTTTGGGAGCCGACATCATGGGCTCCCAGGACAGGTAAGTGTCCTTATATTAAACGTCAGCAGCTACAGTATTTGTAGCTGGTGACTTTAATTTTTTTTCACCCAGGCAGGAACTCTGCTTTAACCAACATTTAGTTTGCTATAGAACAGTAGATCAGCAACAATCACCATTTTTTTTTCTTTTAGGAAGAACTTTTTTACCCTCCTTCATTGAGGGACACAGGAAGTCTTTAACCATTGTTTTGTTTATTGTCATCAACAGGAAGATTAAATACTAGTAACGAAAAACTGTTAGCCAGCACAGGATAACCCTGTCCACAACCAGTGTGCCTCAGTTTTATGTTATTGTCCTCAGGAGAGTGGATGTGCATTCTTCAACTCTGCTGTTCTCTGCTGAGAAGATTCATTTCTACTATCTTATTTTTTCTGCCAATGGCACCATTAGTAGGGCAAATATCATTGGTGACAATAAGCACCCCTGCCTCGTTACGTTGGTTATGTGAAAACATGCCCTCTGTGAATACCATCACTGATGGGTTAGTGTATAAAGCTGTGATAGCTGAATTAATTGATCTCAATATTCCAAATTTATCTAGGATGTGCTGAAGGTATCCCAAATGTATCCCGTCAAATGCTTTCTCTGCAACCAAAGTTAGGAGCAGAGAAGGCATTCTGGAGGACATCGCTATCTGTAGGAGGTTGAGAACTCTACGTGTGGTGTCTGGTTCTTGCCGACCCGGTATGAAGCCAGCTTGATCTTGTCTCACCAGGGTAGGCAAAAATTGGCCTAATCCATTTGCGATGATTTTAGCGTATACCTTTAAATCTACATTTAGCAGTGAAATGGGTCTGAAGTTTTGTGGGAAATCTGGTGTTTCACCTGATTTAGGAAGCGTTACAATTGTGGCGGCCAACATTTCTGGTGGAAATTAAGTTTTGGAAACAGCAGCTTCGTATATTTTCAATAAGTAAGGTTTCAATATATTTTGGTATGTCTGGTAATATTTGGATGAGAATGCATCCGGTCCTGGAGATTTGTTTTTTGGCAAGGCTAAAATAGTTTTCTGAATTTACGATTCAGATTGGTTTTCTAAGGGATTATAGCTGATCCTAATTTAATTTGGGTAGGGATATAGAATTTAAGAATTGTTGAATCGTGGTAGGAGTAGGTTGTGGTGTATCTGCGTCATCTTTTAAATTATATAGGCTACTGTAGTAGTCACAGAATGCATTAGCAATTTCTTTGGGATTTAATAAGTTAGCTCCTGTGACTGGATGGGAAATAAAGGGTATTTTTTGTTTAAAAGATTTCTCTTTCACTTGGTTAGCTAACAGTTTCCCAGCCTTGTTGCCGTGGCAGTAAAGCTGAGCTTTCCATTTACGTAAGTTATTGTTGTGATGAGATATGAGAAGTAGTCTGAGTTTATGTCGAGCCTGATCTAACTGAGAGCTAACCTTAAAGTCTGGATTTTTTTTTGTTTACTGATTCCAATATTTGGATCTTAGATAATAAGTCAGAAAGCTGCTGGTTCCTCTTTTTCTTAAGAACATTACTTAGTTTCATAAGAACACCTCTTGTGTACAGGTTGTGGCTGTTCCACGCATTGAAGGAGTCCAACACAAATGGGGCGTTAATGTGAAAAAATACTTGTAGTGTTTTAGCAATTTTGGATTTATATTCTGGGTGGGCAAAAAGAAATATATAATTTTTCCATCTATTTGCCCTAGTGTCTGTGTAGGACCCCTCCACCCTGATTGTGACTGGAGCATGGTCAGACCATGTAATGTTGTGTATGGTGGATACACTAATGTTTTGTAGTAAACATTTGTTGACCAAGAAGAGATCGAATCTCAAGTATGCGTGGTGCACACTTGAGAAATAAGAGTAGTTTCTCCGTCGAATGATGACAACGCCACATATCATAGAGGTTTGCTGATGACATAAAATGCGAAAGGGAAGCCCTACTGTGGCGGTTTTGTGACACATCTGATACATCTATTTGTTTGTTGGGGATAGCATTGAAGTCGCCACAAAGAATGGTATTACCCTGTCGCACTCTCTGTACCAGATTCCATATATTTTTCAAACATGTCATTTGTTTTACATGGTAGATATACATTTACAACAGTATATATTACATTATTAACTTCACATATTAGTATTATATATCTACCCATTGGGTCAATTTCAGTGTGGATAGCCTTGAAGGATACAGTGTCCTTAATGATAATGGCTACACCACGTTTTTTCTTAGGAGCATTGGAACAAATTATTGTGGAAAAGTGTGGGTGCTGAAACTTTGGTGTTTTTTGTGAGGAGAAATGAGTCTCTTGGAGACATAGTAGGTTACAGTGTAGGAGTTGTGCTTCCTTCCATAGCATACTTCTCTTAGCTGGGCTATTCAGTCCTTGAACATTAAATGAGGAGATTTTGAAACTCATGCTCCCAATTGTTCGGTTTAGTTGTCAAGATCTCCTGTTGGATGGATTCATGAGGTCGCAGATAAAGTGTGGTGAACAGAGAATCCGCTGTTATAAAGTTCAACAAATCACAGATAGTCTGTATAAGGGTAAAAGTTTGTGGTGGTAATATATGTCAAAAAGTATTTGATTTCAGTAGTGAGTTAGCGACACAAAGTTTAATAGTAGAAATTCACCTCAGTGGATAAAATAAGATACACCAGAGAAAAAATAAAACTCTGAACTTCTGGTGTATCAACACTAAATAAATATGATTCTAATTGAATCTGAAGGGAGTTTATCCTGCAATATGAAACAAGGGGGAAAACAGAGCTAGGATGTGTTCCGTTACCAGAGCTGTGATGGAGTAGTTGGACATTTAATATCCTGAGCCTTCTAACATCCATTATATCACCTCAAGTAGGAGAGTGTGGATGTGGTGATGTATTAGCTGCCTTTGGACTATCATCTGGATCCAGGATGTTCCACTCCTGCAGTAGACTTATGCCTTCCTCTACAGAGCTGATGTTAAATGAATTCCCATCTTTTGTAATCTGGAGTTTAGCTGGGTGGGCCCATCTGTATATGATCTGATGGTTTCTCAATGGATTAGTGGTGGTGGCCATGTTTCTTCATCTTTGCATCGTATTTCGGATAAGTCAGGATAAAATGATAGGCCCTGCATGCAGGGTAGGGCAGTATCAGTGTTCCTTGTGTGCATTAGGAATTTATCCTTGGTTTGAAAAAAATGTATTTGGGCAATCGTGTCCCTTGGCAAGTGTTCTGGCAGATGTCTCAGCTTGGGTAATCTATAAATCCTGTCGATAGATAGCTCAGCCATAAGAATATCAGGGAGTACTCCTTGTAGTATGTTCAGGAAGTGTGCATGTAGATCGATCGTTTTAATCGTTTCTGGTATACCACGGATTTTAATATTATTTTGTCTCGATCAATCCTCGAGATCGGCCAGTTTGGATTTGATCGATTGAAGTTCATCTTCCCTGTCATTATGGACATCGATAACTTAATTCATAGTGTCAGCAAACTCTCCCATTTTATTTTCAATATGGGTTACTCTGCCAGTAACTTCTTTGATTTCAGACTTGAAATGACTTGTAAGGATATGACTTGTCAGCATAGATTGTGCTGCGCAGCGAGCCAAGCATATCTTTTAACGTTGTGTCAATCACAGGCTGATTTTTAGTTGGGAAGATGGAGTCCTGCAGTTCCCTGGTGTCATTTAGTGAAAAATCAAATTCTTCTCTCACTCCTTCAGTGTTAGTCTGCTGCAAGTTCTGCTGTTTAGCTTTAACTGGGCTGGAGGAGGAGGAGGAAGATTGAGACCAGTCTCCATGTCCCTGATTAGGTCTGGGTTTATATGCAGGGGAATTGTATAAGCTGTCTTTCTGCACCGAGCGTCTGCCATGTGTTTTGGCATTCTGCTTACCGTCTCCATCTTGGGAATGCAGGCGGAGGGGCTGCTGAAAGAAGTCCGTCATTCTGGACAGTTTCCCAGTGTCTTTTCTCTTCCTTGACATGTTGCCAGGGGTTGCCCGAATCTCTGTGTCCAAAAACCGCCATGTTTAGGAAAGCTGTAGATCCGGAAAGCAGTGGTAGAACAGAGCTCTTTCACTCTGCGGCCATACTCCTCGGCTGCCGGCCACCCCCCTAATTTCTACTATCAACAGCTGCAGGTGGATTCCTGCCAGACATGTTAACTCCTGGAAGTCCTTACAATCAACCAAAGGGTGCAGGTTTTCCCACGTTATACTCGTGTTCTCTCTGTGACAGCCTTGAATTTCTGGAAGTTCTGCATTAGTCTATGGCAACTGGTATATTCAGGCCTCATGTGCAGATCCTCAAAAGCTCTCCAGTTAGCCAAGCAGTACAGGTTCCCAGTTCATTATATATATACAGTGGCTCGCTCTGTGACAGTCCTGCAGTTGCCAGTGACAGGTCAGGCCAATGTGTCTGGTGATTCCTTATGGAGTTATTGGTTCAGAGCTGAGGCAGCTTTCCTGTCCCCATCTCTCGCTCTTGTGTGTACCTAGCAGGCATATGCTGGGTTGAGGTTTCCTCTATTTGGTGCTAAGGCTATGTTTGTAGTATTTGCTACCAAAATTTGCCATTATGTGTGGGGAGTTAAAATTCTCCTTTTTGTTCTGGGCTTGTCTACTTTATCCACAATGAAAGTTGGACACAAGATGGAGCCCACCACTTTTTTCGGCTATGAATGCTATTACCCTTTATATCATATACCATTTCATACTGTGCACACTAGCTGGAATTAGAATTAGATGTGTTAGGGCTCAAATTGGATTGAATGTGTTAAGAAAAAATTATGAGACTGCAGGAGTGTCCAACAATGGAATAGTCAGATGTCATCTCCTACCAAATAAGTGACTGTGCTCACTGACTTCAGAAAAATCAAATCTGAGAGGTTAACTAGCGATTAAGATTTAACCAGTCAGATTACAGTATTGCATTATCCACTGTAATGTCACATGCTTTAGGAAAAACAGAGGTGGAAAGATGGAGCTTTATGGCTAAGGAAGCTTTTCACTGCAAGGCGAGGAGACTCTTTGCTGGCGCAAACCTGACTGGCCAGACCATGTTCAGATAAGTACTTGCTGATTTCCTAAAGCTGTTGCTTCTGGCTAGCAGAAGCGAGTTCACTTGGCCTATGTGAAGACCCGCAGTACTTATGCTCACTTGCCTCATGTGTAGGGTTCTTTATAAAATAGTTCATATGTCTGCTGTGAACCACCTCTGAACTATGGCTCACTAACTTCCTTTTATCCCCCTCTCTGCTAAATCCAAAACACACATGCTGGACTTTACTGGTTTAATTGTGATCCGTCCATGGATCAGGTATCTGAAATACATTTTCTGTCCTCTCCAAAATATTTTTTTTCATATCAATTTATAGGGAAATAGTTTTTTTTCTAATTAGTACAGTGTCCTACTCTGACTCCCAGTTACAGGAATCAAAGGTTCCTGCTCTGAGCTCTATTGCTGGCCATGATTGTTCTACACCAAGGCATGTCACAAAGTTTTTAATTTATTCAGTGCCTTCTTTAAAAATCTTGGAAACACCACATCCCCTTTGTGACTTTACCTTGTCAAACAATGCCTAAAAACTACTGCACTTGTTCCCATGATTATGATATGTATATACATATGCCTGTAGCCTTTAATTTCTACTGCGACGGTCTGCTAAAAGCTTCCCAGTTTCACTCTCACATGGATCTCATGTCAATACACATGTGTGGACATCTTGGTTAAAGTACTTGGCTGTAGGATTCTTGTAATTTTGGAAGACCATTTTGAAGAAATGGTCTTCAAGGGACAATGTCTCTGGATAGATTCTCAATACTATTTATCTAGGATGTTACAAGCATTTTTTTCCAGCCTATGGTGCAGACTGTGACAGTCATCCCATTCTCTGAAAAATTAACTGTAAATGTTTATACTGGAATTGCAAATATGAATTTGATATGTTTGTAGATATAAACACTTATAATATTCTACAATATTGGAGGAGAAATGGGGTCTGGGAGGTCCTCTTTCCTGCAGGTGGATGATTCCTTTACATGAAGAATGGTCCCAATGTCATCCTGCAATGTTGATTTTCTGTGTGTTATTTCAAAAGTAAAGTGTTTTGCACTTTGAAACAAGCTTGTCAGTGTGTTGTTGCCATATTTAATCCATGTCTGAACTGGATGTCTGACCCCTTATGGTTTTGCAAAGGGACACAGTGGTGTTGAGGTCCAGGACCTTCTTCTTGTCTAAGATAATTTCTGCCTTTGATCTCAACCAGGACATTGCTCTTCCATCCCGCTATCCAGATCCAGTTTCACCAATATAAACCCCCCTCTATTGTCTGCATATGGTTCAAGCTGTGAGAGTTTATCTCTCATCTCATTTTTGGTCTGATACATAGGCAGACGTACCTCTATCTCTTTAACTCACAAGAAAGGCAAAATTGAATGTCAAAATTGAATTAACCCTTTCTTCGGCCAGTTGCGAGGGTTAAAATCACCCCGCTAGCAGATAAAAAGTGCCGATATAACAGCGGTAAACTGCTAATGCCCTCACTAACCCAGTGTGAAAGGGGCATAACAAGAAGTGCTTAAAGAATAATTCCACTTTCGTAGAAAATAAATTAATGTAGCATATGCAGTTGCTACACAAATCATATTGTAATTGAATGTTTTTAAAAATTAGCTTTTGCTTTTAATCTACAGCGCTCTAATTTTCTGTAAAATGCAATATGGCAACCTGGAGATGTTCACTACACAAATGGTGTACAGAACATCCCCCAGATATTTAATTTTCTGCTTGTGTGACTTGCGCACTGATTTTCTCAGAAGTCTGCACTAAGATACAGGTCGGATTTTGGGCATCCCCTACAACAAAAATTTCATTTTTGGTGAAATACTCCCAAAGGCAAGAAAAAATAGGGCAATAAAATAGCCCAAATGTCAGACATTAAGGGCACAGTAGACAGTAGAAGATATAAAAATTAAAAAATGTATTTGTAAAAATACATGGTCCAAAAAAGCAAAAAGGTTAAAGAATTAAAAATATATACATAATACATGACAAAAATGAACATGCATAGCATATAGTAGTGAGCCCCTGTGTGTCAATGTGTTTCGCTGTCTAGCTTCGCCAGGACACACACAGGGATTGTTGGAGAAAAACAGGTCTCACTATCTGAAATAAAACACATACCCTGTTTCCCCAAAAATAAGACCTAGCGTGATTGTCGGTGGTGGCTGCAATATAAGCCCTACCCCCCAAATAAGCCCTAGTTAAAGTCCTTGTAGGTCTTATTTTCAGGGTAGGGCTTATTTTCGGGGAAACAGAGTAGGGCTTATTTGGGGGGTAGGGCTTATATTGCAGCCTTCACCGACAATCACGCTAGGTCTTATTTTCGGGGAAACAGGGTAGATAAGATTTTATATAATAACAACATATGTTTAAAATGGATCATCATCATATCCAAATGACATGTATGGCACATAGATGGAAATACCTTGCAAAGGAGTCCATGAAAGATAGTCTCACCCATAAAACTTTAAGTATTCTCATCTATAGTATTTCAAGTACTTGGATATTCATAAAGAGAGCCAGCTAGAACAATTCATACAATGACCAAAAAGGTGCAAAAACGGGGGAGTACTAATGCACAAACCAACAGGGTAATAAAATCTAAACCTAATACAAGTAGCCAACATAAATTAGTAATCACACTAAAATGTATATAATAGATAGCGGGTAATCTTACTAATAAGAAATATAAAATTGCTACAACCACACAAATACACTATATTAATATTAAAGTGCATATAATATATAAAAACAATCAATACATGACATGATTCATCATAAATAATCCAAATGGACATGTGCAAAAAACAATTATTGTGCAAAAACAAATAATTGTGACAAAAATCAGATATTAAGTATCCATTAGTGTATATGAGAGAAAGTCCCATATAAAGTGTATCAGTGATCCAGATATCTTTAAAAACATGTCCAAACTCTCTCCCTGACGTGTTGCGTCACTGTCTACCTGACTTTTTCAAAGGGCATAGAGTCAGGTGTACGGAACAGTTTAAATAACGAAACCGCTGTCATGGTAACCAGGAGAGTGATCACCCAGTGGGAAAACACCAGAGAGGCTCAATTTAGCGGTATATGAGGTGAGAGCCTGGGGCAAATAGTGTGTCGCACATTGGATGGTGGAAACATATCGGACGGTGGCACAGGCACTTTAATGTGATGAACGTTTTGCTGCACGTTTGGACACATTTTTAAAGATATCTGGATCACTGCTGCACTTTATATGGGACTTTCACTCATATGCACTAATAGATGCTTAATATCTGATTTTTGTCACAATTATTTGTTTTTTTGCACAATAATTGTTTTTTTTGCACATGTCCATTTGGATTATTTATGATGAACCATGTCATGTATTGATTGTTTTTATAAATGATATGCACTTTAATACGTTGATGCACAATAAGTTATTCGGGATTCACCCATGTGATTTGATTACACCTTGAAGTATTTTAGTTATTGAACATTGGACACATTTCCTTTGTTGGAAGTTTTATTATTTGCATATTTATGTTTTACCAATGCTAGTGGGCCATTTAATCTAGGCTATATTAACTGCCCATATTGATGTTAATTGATCAGTCATCACCTCTGATAGTGTATTTGTGTGGTTTTAGCAATTTTATATTTTTTATTAGTAAGCACCACATTACGTGCTATCTATTTCATACAATGACAAAAAGTCATTAAGAAAACAGAAAGACATTCCATGTATTCAAACAGAAAATAATATATAATATATATGATGGAGTAAAAAGATACTCACTGGCTCAGAGTGCCATATGGTAACTATATTATCAATATTATCAACTAGAAAACCACAACCAGATGAGGGAGAGAATATGGGGGTGGGGGGGGGGGGGTGATGATATGAATTTGGACACTGAGTCAGAGACCCAAGTAGCATAAATGTATATTTAAAGCCGGTTCCATATACCTGACCAATAAAGCAGGGAGCCCAAGCTGCAATCAAGCAAAGCAGATGCGCAGTTACATCAGGTTTAGCAATCCCTCAAGGCCATCTAAAGGAAAAAGAGAGTAGTATAATATAGATGAAAATTAATACATGAGAATATATGTAATATTCAGCTTACTAAGCTTTACAGTATGTTTACAGCATAAACTTTTGGACGGTGATTTATGTGTATTTTTTGATTATACATCTATGATGGTACTCAAGCAATATGTTTCTGTTTTCTGGATTATCATGTGCATATCTTTGTGACATGTCTGGCACACTGTATTATTATACCTGCAGATTCCACTTTAACTGCGCTATAATGTGGAGTCCATACTTAATGATAACGTTTCCTGTCTTTTTTCCTTGTTGTTTGAAATGGGTAGTTTTTGGTTCTGGGTTTGACCTTATCCTTTGTTTTTTATCTTTTGGACATGACTGCTGGGGTTTTGGACGTCTGTGCAGCTCATGTGTGCCCTTGTGTGCTGTGAATGTGTGCCCACTCTGTGTTATAGATGGGCTGTGCTGTTGATCCGTTTGCATGTCCGCTCCTGCTCCTCCCCTCTGCTCGTTTTTTTGTGTATCTGTACAGGGGATGTGGGGTCGAGCATCGTCTTCCCCTCTTGATGCATTGTGTTTACCTGATGCCCCCTGTATACAGCCTTATTGTTGCTGTTCTTGTCGTCGGCGTCAGATGGGGGCATGCCTGCCACCGTGTCATTGAGTGATGTAATTCGGCGGCGCTGATGCTCGGCGTAGGACCCATGCCACATGCATTGGTATGTGGCGGGGTCTTGGTTGTGTTAGGAGGGCTATAAATAGCTCTCCCCATCCTACCTTGGTGTGGTGAGCATGCAGATTTCCCTGGGGGGGTATGCTGGATGGACCTGTTGGTCTTGGTATGTACAGGCAAGACATTTCTCATTTGCTTATGCAGCCTTCCATGCGCTATGGTCATCTATATTATACTACTCTCTTTTTCCTTTAGATGGCCTTGAGGAATTGCTAAACCTGATCTAACTGCGCATCTGCTTTGCTTGATTGCAGCTTGGGCTCCTTGTTTTATTGGTCATGTGTGTGGAACTGGCATTAAATATATGTTTATGCTACTTGGGTGTCTGACTCAGTGTCCAAATTCAAATTACCCCCCCCCCCCCCATATTCTCTCTCTCATCTGGTTGTGGTTTTCCAGTTAATAATATTGATAATACAGTTACCATATGGCAGTCTGAGCCAATGAGTAGCTTTTTACTTCATCATATATATTATATGTTATTTTCTGTTTGAATGCTTAGAATGTCTTTCTGTTTTCTTAATGACTTATGTCATTGTATCAATTGTTCTAGCTAGCTCTCTTTATGAATATCCAAGTACTTGAAATACTATAGATGAGATACTTGAACTTTTATGGGTGAGACTATCTTTCATGGACTCCTATGCAAGGTATTTCCATCTGTGTGCCATACATGTCGTTCAGATATGATGATGATCCATTTTTAACATATGTTGTTATTATATGAAGTCTTATCTATGTGTTTTATTTTAGACAGTGAGACCTGTTTTTCTCCAACAATCACTGAGTGTGTCCTGACGAAGCTAGACAGTGAAACGCGTTGACGCACAGGGGCTCACTACTATATACTATGCATGTTCATTTTTGTCATGTATTATGTATATGTTTTTAATTCTTTAACTTTTTTTGCTTTTATGTACCATGTATTGTTACAAAAAAAAATTAATTTAATTTTTTATATCTTCTACTGTCCACTGTGCCCTTAAAGTCCGACCTTTTGGCTATTTAATTGCCCCATTTTTTCTTTTATACCAAATTCCCATACGGATGTGGCCATAGGAGTGTTCTTTCTATACTCCCAATGGCAAATCAGGTCTAAAGGGATGCAGACCCTGTAACTTTCCTCATTAGAACCCTGCAAATGTAGCATCTGCTTGATAATTATAAAATCTCCCATTAGATCCACTTTCCACATGGATAAAAAGAAACAACAGCAGTTTCTTCAGAATACAAAAGGCAGGAATCTGCAACAAACTTTGTTAAAATGCCTACAACATACATAGATCACCCAGGAGGTAATGTTTTTTTTTTTCCTCAACAGTGGAGTGGAGTTACTCATTACCGGGGATTTTGAGCATTTCTCTGCCACAAAAACAATGGTTCATGCTAGCTTCTCCCTGCTGCACTGGTCCTCACCCGTCCCTTTTTAACCTTTTGGCAGTTTACAGCACTGTCACAGCATGCAAAAGCGAATATGTTGTGCCAAATTAGGTTAAAGGTGTTACTATGTACATTGTTGCCAACATGTTGAAAACATTTCCAGGGGCACCTTTTTTTTCTGTGTGTCCAGCAAACTGTTGTAACCAGAAAATGTACTTTAAGTAGGGGCAATGCATTCATTTAAAATGGGAGTGGTTATACAAGAGACATATTGGTAAAATTATATTATTTTTTTTTTTTTCATGGGGGCACTCATGCAGGCTTGCTCCTGAGCCCTGCTGTATGCACCCATAGACACACACAACCTTTCCCTCCGCTCCCTCCTCACTGGTTTTGACTTACAGAAGCAGGAGCCAATGGCTCCCGCTTTTCTCAGTGAAGCCTGTTGGAAAAGGAAGGGGGAGAGAAGACCTGCAGAAGGACACAGTGCTGGATCGATACAGGACAAAGGTAAGTGTTTATAGAAAGGGGGGGATTTGTTAGTGTTTTTTACCTAATGCAGAAAATGCATTGAAGGGGCTTTAAAGGCAGAAGGTTTTTTATTTTAATGTACTTTTATTTAGTGCAGCAGCCCCCCTCAGCCCCCCTAATACTTACCTGAAGTCCCTCTCTGTCCAGCAATGTCCTCAAGTGTCTCAGCCATCCAAAATTCTCCCCCGATTGGCTGACACAAAGCAGCGGCGTAATTGGTTGCCACTGCTGTCAATCAAAGTCAGCTAGCTAATCAGGAGAGAGAGGGGGTGGGGCCGGGTCGGGGCTCCATGTCTGAATGTACACAGGGAGCGCCTGTGTGCCTCCATAGCAAACTGCTTGCCGTGGGGGCACTGAACAGGACGGAGGGGCCAGGAGCAGAGAAGAGGGACCCGAAAAGAGGAGGATCTGGGCTGCTCTGTGCAAATCCACCGCAACAGAGCAGGTAAGTATAACATGTTTGTTAAAAAAAGAGACTTTACAATAACATTAAGGTAAAAACACCAAAACTTTAGAACCTTGCTTCTGACTCCCATGCTGAGCTGCTGCACTCTGAACACAGGTGCCATTCAATAAATGGTTTCCATTTTCTGAATGGATGCAGATAATTCTCTAATTGGATGAAGTGGAAAGTGTGAAGTCACATACACCTCGTCCAGTCAGAAAATGCTTTGTTATGTGACCCTGCAGCTGAATGCATCAAAATCACATATGGGGTTCCCACTAAAAGCTCCAGTAATGTACTTTAATGTACTTTTCTGCGGTACCAGCACAAAATATAAAAAACAGTGGTGATCAAATACCACCAAAAGAAAGCGCTGTTTGTGGGAAAAAAAATACATCAATTTTATTTGTGTACAGTGTCACATGACAATGACGCAATTGTCAGTTAAAGTAAAGCAGTGCCGTATCACAAAAAAAATGGCCTGGTCATGAAGTAAATCTTCTGGAGGTCAAGTGGTTAGATAGAACTGAATGAAATGTAATATGTGAAATTTAAAATTAAGTTCTAACAAAAAACAAAGCAAAACCATGTAAACAGTAAATGCCCTAAATCTCTACATTAGAACAATGATGCTGTAATTCCAGGACATGGCCCAAGACACAGTATTCACGTGACAGAGGACCAAAATGCTGGCCTGTCCCAGCAAACTAGGGACAGTTGGCATCTATATATGTAAAGCAAGTTTGTCTGCAAGCTGTACAAGGTTTAATCTTTGTTCACGCTGCTTGTATTATTAATGACCATTATTTGGACTTCAAGGTTTCAATTTCTTTGAAGCCACAAAGCTGCAGATGCCAGTGTGCACGCCAGAGAAGGTGTTACAGATGTTATTGATATTTTGCTAACTCTGTAATGCCCTGCCTGAAATGTAATATCCTTACCATGCTGTTATCCATTTATTCCTTGGTCTTGTTTTCTCATTTCAGAGGATATGGATGAGTAGTATTGACAAGACCAAAAAGAAAGATTATGAATTCTGTTCTCATATTCCATAACATTCACACAGCTAATAGCTATATTGATTAGATTACAGCTGTATGACAAGTATGAAGACAGAAAAATGGGTAATTATTCTGACTAGCTATTGTTTTGTCAGAATTTATGGAAAATAAGTTATTCAGAAGTGATATTACACTTGTTCAGGTCTGTTCGAGAATATATTTGCAAAAAGCAGTGGTGCACAGTAATGCGTAAAAACAAATCAACTTACATTAGTTGGATGATTCTGAAAGCTGATTTTTGATTGCTTACCATGGGTTGCTGCAGACTTTTTGTCTATACACTGAATTACTGAATTGGTTTAATCAGGGCTTTTTTTTTTCTCAGAGAATAGGTGCAGGTACCCCCCCCCCCCACACACACACACACACACACACACACACACACACACACACACTCCTAGTACAGAGCTTCCTCCACAATTCAGAAATCTCCCAAAAGTAAAGAGCCCCCCGCCCACAGTAGAGAGGCCCCTCCCACAGTAAAGACCTCCTCCCCACAAACACAAAGGATCCACAGGACAGAGCCCTTCACCTCACAACTTAACTTTCAGGGAGAAGTCCTCACGAGGAGAAGCAAGGCTGGTAGCTCAGCAGAACACTTAAGGTGTTCAAAGAGGTGTGCTGCCATTCTAAGCACAGAAGCCGGTACAGGTAGTGAGTAGTGCGGAAACCTTCCTCTACCAGCTTCTATGTTTACAGTGACTGTTCAAAGAAAACAAGGCTGCCAGAGGTGGCGGAATAGATTTCCACCAGGTTCTGAGTGAAAAAAACCCTTGGGTTTATTAGTGTAATTGTAATGCTTTACTTAACTGTTTTTTTTTTTGTTTTTTTGTTTTTAGAACTTTGCAACATACATAGGGCTGTGATGATAACAGCAAACACCAAATCTAAAGACAAAAAACACAGACACTCAGGCATGTTTAGTTTGTAGCTACCCAGACTGGGCTTTTGTTAAGCCCAGTAACATGCACAGAAGCTTGTACATCCAAAAAGATCTGACACCTAAACAGAGCAAAGTAACTTGGTATATACAGGTCAGTGTAGTGAAAAATGCAAACCTTCATTGTTCATAGTGAAGACAAAAACAACTGACCAACAAAAATGAGTGAGAGCCTTCAACACCACCTGCTTCCTACATATAATGTCATTTTAATTTTTACCCTGACAATTTAAACCTTCAGCCTTGTAATCTGAAAAATTTACAGCTGTCCCAGACTAGCACCCTGGTGATTGGATGCAAATAGGACAGAGTGTTTTCACAAACTATCACCCCTTCCATCATTTTCTTCTTGGATAATCAGCATCTTCCTCAACACATTCCATGCTGATTGGATTAAAGTGATATTAAAGTCTTGTTTTTTGTTTAAAAATAACAAATCTCTTATACTTACCTGCTCTGTGTAGTGACTTTGCAGAGAGCAGCCCAGATCCCCCCCCCCCTTTCTCTGGTCCCTCGTTGGCACTCCTGGCTCCCCCCTCCTGCCGAGTGTGCTCACAGCAAGCAGCTTGCTCTGGGGGCATTGAAGCCAAGCTGCTGCTCTGTGTGTTCATTCAGACATGGAGCCACGATGTGGCCCCACCCCTCTCTCTCCTCATTGGCTCACTGACTTTGACTGACAGCAGCGGGAGCCAATGGCACCCTGCTGCTGTCTCTGCCAATAAAGAGGGAGAGTCTTGAGCAGCCAAGACTCCCGTGCAACATCGCTGGATTGAGAAAGGCTCAGGGGGATGCTGCACACAGAAGGTTTTTTTTTTATCTTAATGTATCGAAAGCATTAAGATAAAAAACCTTCAGACTATAGAACCACTTTAAGGTGACTAGGTTACCTGCGAGGCTTTAAATGCTTGGGTATGTTCCTGACAATCATTGGAGCAGAAGAAACTAGTTGGATGGTAGCAAAAGATCATCAACATTGCAGAGCAGGTCCAATTGAATGTGATTACTACTAGGCATGCTCTAAAAAAAAAAAAAAACAACACCTGAAAGGTGCATATCTGAACATGCTCTTAAAAGCTTGAACTAGTGTCGCCCAGTGAGCGTTGGTTCTTTTGCAGCCTTCTTCTCAGGTTACACCTAAACTTTTCCTAAACATTTTCTTCAAACTGACCCACTAACACTACTTTAATAGGAAAAAAAATACATTGAGGTTGATTTACCAAAGGCAGATATACTGTGCACTGCAAGTGCAGTTGTACTAGATCTGAATCATGTGCAAGCAATGCTGTTTTTTTATTTTCCTTGCGTGTTCCCCTCAGATCTAGAGCAACTGCACTTGCAGTGCACAGACTATTTGCTTTTAGTAAATCAACCCCATTGCATTACTTTACAGTATACACTCAGAGTACTTAAAATCGCTCATCCTGGTGCCTAAAATATATTACACCCTAATGCCCAGTGTTTATGTTGACATTCTGCTATTCAGCATATATACTTTTTTAACTCACTAACAAGAATTTTGCATTCGTTTAAAAATTGTGTGGCTTAAATTGCTCTCTAGTGACCTATGCTTTATGGAAATTCACAGTGTGTAAGGAAACTGTCGCAAACCAACCGTTTTTAATTAGTCTTTGCTGTTTGATCTTGGAGATATTTCTCTCTTGGCTCCTTATCCTTCGGTTACCCCTGGTACAGTTTTTAAGTCTAGCTGCTCTCTCCACTTCTGCTGGTTTGTCCTGCATTGCAGACTTTTCTCACATGGCCACATGCTTGCATTAGCATTCCCTTTATGCCCTCAGGTGTTCTGTACCTCTGCCAGGGTGTACCTAAAGCTGGCTGTTCTCCACTATTATTATTTTTTTCATTCAGCATTCAGGCTGAATGAAAAAAGCTAAAAAAGTCATCCATCCACACAGGCAAAATGGATGGAGGAATCTCACCTACCGGGACATTGTATTTGCATAACTCTCAAGCTTCCTGCACTAGATCATGTTAACTCAGGGATGTTATTCTTACTGTGTTTCAAACTGACCTTAACAACTGAGCGATTTGTCCTGACCTTGCTTGAACTCCAATTGCCCTGACTCCAGCTGTGCTACCAAAATACTGGTTTACACTTAAGTTTAGTTTTGATGCTCAGTTCTGGTTACAACTAGCAAAACCATACTCAGGGTGTGCCTGCTGCAAAATTCTAACCACACCTCCAGGAGTTTTTATGAAGGTCAGGCACTTCCAGAGATTGCCTATTTCCATCGTACTGTTGGCATTGGGCATACCCGCCATCCTTGCTAATCTGCATGGTTCCTGACCCTCATTTTGTGTTAAAACCTAAAAGTTTTGGGTTGTTATGTATAAATTGTAGTTCAGGGTTTCCCAAAGTGTGGGCATCCTCATTGTAGGATGTACCTTGCAGGGCTTAGGATTTCTGTCCAGAACTGTAATGTGGAAGAATAATCTGACTCTAGTGGCACATACCACCAAGAGCAAGATTAAACATGTTCATATGGGTTTTAGGAGTTTCTGTGGACAATTTAGGGAAGAAAGGTGGATGGCACAAGTGGTAATTTTTAACAGTATGGGTGTTACTTGGTATAGTATGGGGTTGTGAGAGTAGTAGTGAACTGTTGAAAATGAACAAATTCAATTAAAAATAAAAAATAAAAATTCAGGTTTAGATTTTTTTTTCAATCAAGCTGTTTACTGAAAACAATTAACCCCTTGTAGTTACAAAAAGTGTATATTAACACTTGTGAACTTTAGAAAAAGTGAAACATTCTACAGGGAAATAAAACAACCTGTTCACATAATGTAATAATACTAGTCACATAATGTAATGCTATCAGCTGATAGAAAATTTGCTGTCTTACCCTCTCAGCACTTTGTCTATGTGTGCCTGGTTTGTGTTAGGGTAGCTCTTATTGCTGTCTGGTTATTTCTCCAAGTCGGAGTACATTGACAAATACCGCTGATTCAAGGAATTTACAGAACATTTCCAATGTCAACAGGCATTTAAATTATCCTAACTTTATACTGAATTTCCTAAATCCAATTAACAGCTAATAATAGTTGTCACTTTTACTTGAAGTCATTAATGGGAGGTCGCCGGAGATGTTGTAACAGCCAGATTAAATTGTTTCAGTCTTCAGTTGTGGCCTTCTTTTAAATCACTGGTCTCTTATCTTTGCCTAACAGGGGCTTTTATGTTTTTGCTGCAGTTTCCCCTTCTAAGTAGAATGGATGTCACCAAAATGAATTTAATCTCCTCTAGATTATTTTCCCAATATGATCTCTCATTTTAGACAGCATTTACACTTAAGTCACTTCAAGTTACGTTTTTTTTTGTCCACAGGAAAAGCAATTGTGTTTTTTTGCATCTGTTTTGCAGTGAAAAAGCATCACCCTATCTAGAGCTCAGCTTATTATTACAGTCATTTATATAGCACAAACAATTTATGTTGCGCATAACATATTCATTTGCTTTAGTCCCTTACATTCTAAGGTCCCTATATTACGTGAATACATACACACATAGTAAGGCCAATTTCAACCAGGGCCAGTTATCCTACCAGCATGTCTTGAGTGTGGGAAGAAAATGGAATGCCCAGAGGAATTCCACACAAGCACAGGAAAATCAGCAAACTCAATGCAAATAATGTTCTGGCCAGAATATTAACTATGGACTCCAGTGCTGCAGAGAGAAATGCTAACCACTAAACCACTGTGTTGTTATAGCTATGTACTTTAAAATTAGTGAGAGTCCAATACACATAGGATTCAGTTTAGCTCAGCAAACTTTACTGAAGTTCAGATACTAAATCTAAACCCTATTGAAATCAATGGGAGCTGAATCTTAGAAATCAACAAGGCTAATAGGCAAGGGATTGTCACCCACTTTGGGGTGTTCTGTGGGACCTGTACCAGAACATAAGAAAAGTTTTTTTTTTGCCCTGAGCACTAAGCGATCCAACACTGCTGATCGCTCAATTCTCCCCACTGCTCTGAGCAGAGAGTGGTGACTGTGAGTGTCCGGCTCTCTGCTCTGCCTCTCCAGCGCTCACTGGAGCACTGGGCATTGGAGGGGACAGGAGAGGCTGGCTTAGGCTGTCAGCAGTTCACTGAGTGGCTAAGCCAGGTGCCGGTCCAGGCTTCTGGGTGGATCCCGACTATGAAGTTGGGATCTTTCCCAAGCCTGGACCAGCAGTGTGATGTCAGCCATCAGTGGGCTTTGGCACACTGTCAGCTGAAAACGAGTTACAGGATTGCAGAACGACCTGCACTCCTGTGATCCCCAGGAAGAGTATAGCCAAAATAGCTTTGGCTGTACTACTCCTTTAACCACTTCCCACCTGGTGGTCCAGTTATCCTGACTGAGCATCATATGATGCCCTGCAGGATAACAGCTGCTGCGTGCATCGTGGCGATCGGTGGTGCGGAGGCTCTTTACCACGTGATCAGCTGTGTCCAATCAGGATGTAAACAGGAAAAGCCGGTGATTGGCTTTTCCTCACTCGCATCTGACAGACGTGAGTAGAGGAGAGACGATCGGCGGCTCTCCTGACAGGGGGGTCTGTGCTGATTGTTTATCAGTGCAGCCCCCCCTCGGATGCCCACACTAGACCACCAGGGAAGCCACTAGAACCACCAGGGAAGCTCCTAAGATGTGGATGGGCAGGTACATCCCCCATGGCCATCCACATGTGAAAATTAATGATCAACATATGCCAATCAGTGCACACAAATGGGCACTGACTGGCACAGCTATGGCACAATAAAAATTAGTGATGCCCAGCAATGCCACCCATCAGTGTCATCAGTGCCATCCATCAGTGTCCATCAGTGCCACCTATCAGTTCTCACCTATCAGTGCCCATCAGTGCCCATCCGTGCCACCTATCAGTGCCACCCATAAGTACCCATCAGTGCCAATCATAAGTACCCATCAGTGCCGCCTATGAGTGCCCATCAGTGCCACCTATCAGTGCCCATCAGTGCCACCTCATCAGTGCCACCTCATCAGTGCCCATCAGTGCAGCCATATCAGTGCCCATCATTGAAGAAGAAAACTTACTTATTTACAAAAAATTTTAACAGAAACAAAGAAAAACTTTTTTTCTTCATAAATTTTGGTCTTTTTTTATTTGTTGCGCAAAAAATAAAAATTGGAGAGGTGATCAAATACCACCAAAAGAAAGCTCTATTTGTGGAAACAAAATGATAAAAAATTTGTTTGGGTACAGTGTAGCATGACCGCGCAATTGTCATTCAAAGTGCGACATCCCTGAAAGCTGAAATTTGGCTTGGGCAGGAAGGTGTATAAGTGCCTGGTATTGAAGTGGTTAAGGTTAAACAAAATAAATGCATAATTCCTTTAAATAACATGCGTGGGGGATGCCCTGAATGTGCCTATTAAGTTGCATATCTGTGTGATGTATACAACCTAGTATAACAAAAGCTACATTTACTAAAAAAAAAAAAAAAAAAAAAAAAAAAAGCCTTTTAAATTGTCAGTAAGTCCTGGTCCATACTGAGCTGCGGGAATGAAGCCTTGGGAGTTCAGCTGAACTCGCACAATTTCACTCCCGCATGTCAGTCGCAATTTCGGTGGTGATTTCACAGACATCTGTGTGGGTTTCTACACAGATGTCAAGGAAAATCACACCCCAAAATCGCACAAAGTAGTACAGAAACTACTTTTTGAAATTGCAGCGTCGTACTGATCAGGACGGTGCCATTGCTGGCAATTGCTGCCGATTTAACATATGATTTGACACGTCAAATCGCATGTCAAAACGCACCAATGTGAACCAGGGCTGAATGACAGTTCCTGGCACCTTTGTTCTGTTTGTGAACAAATGGCTGGGGATTTCCTTCCTCTTCCTCTATTCTAAACCCTTATCCTAGTTGGAGGTCTGGTATAGATGTGAATGGGGGACCCCACATGTAATAAAAAAATAAGAAAAAGTGGCAAGGAGTTTTTCCAACAAATATATACCTGACCCTTATCTCCAATGAGGGTCTGGTATGGTTGTCAAGGTAGGCCCCACACAAAAATACAATGTAGGGTTTCTTCAAGTTTTTTCACTTTTCCATTACGTGGCCATTTAGTTCTTGGTACCCAGTATTGAAATAAATAATTTGCATTGTATATTTCCATAAATGGTCCATGGAATTAAATTCACTAAAAAGTTTACATCTTGTACACCTACCGTGTGTTGCTGTTGTTAAATAAGGGTTAACTTGATTTCCTCTTCAAAAGTCTCTTAGCCAGTAGGTTCTCCTAAATGTTTGGTTGTTTCCCAGTCAAGCCATTATCAGATATATAGGTTAATGAAAATCTCATGGATATAGATGGTCATAGACCCAAATGTGAAAGTACAGGAGTGCAAATACATATTTCAAATACATGCACCTTTTTTACTTACTTTCAGTTGACAAGACGTTTTTTTGACATTACTTTTCAGTTTTTACAGTTTAGGCATTTTTGTTGAATAATGTGAAAATGGAATGGAGGAAATGGAAACATTTCATCCTAAAGACATATGTGTAGAGAATTTGGAATGTATTGTGTTTTCTGAAAATGTGTCAGTTTGCAAATACTCAATGTCTTTTTCAGTGAGATGTGACATGGTGTACTTGTAACAAGCATCAAAACATTTGGATTCTAAATTCAAAATAAATTCACAGGCATCAGCATGAGGCATAGAGAGATGTCAGGGACTGGTTTTCATTATATATATTTAAAATTTGAAGACATGGCACAAGTTTAACCCTTGTTCACATTTTTAATTGAATTCTAAAACAATTATTTGTTGAAAATTTGTTTGGATTCATGTTGATGAGCATAAATCAACAATCTTTTTCTACTGCAGAGAGCTGAAAAATTGAAGACGGGTGTAATTTTTGTTTTCATTTATTATCTAATGAAAGAAATTCTAATGTATGTCTCCAGTCGGAAAAAATTGAAGTTATTATAATTTGCACAAGAAAAGCATTCCCCTGGAAGAAGAACTTTTGGGGCCACGAGTATTTATTTCAGCTAAAGCATATGGTATAGGAATGTGTGAACGAATAATGCCAAAAAAGTTTGTTTAAATTTAGAAGCATATTGTATAGGCATAATTAGATTTCTAGTATACTCTAGTGTATTTCAATATGTCCAGTATATGGCCCTGGTACTTAGAGTGTACTATATATACATTCATGTACTTATGCAGCATACGTATTCTTATACTTCCCATACTAATACTTTTCATTGATTTCATAAACTAGTACATCACATTCTGAAACTTAATCCTAAAACATGAAACATATTCATGCCAATGAAACTAAATTTTGCAGCTCTACACGTATTTTTTTCAAATTAAACGTGCCATGTCATCATCAATTGCTCTAATGAGTGATTTTTTTAGAAACTTGTATGATTGTTATGATTGAAATCCAACCATATATGGAGACCTTTAGACTAATGCATACATTTAATTTTGCCATATGTAGGGTTATGTGTTCAAGATGCAGAGCATAAGTATTTTTACCTGAGGGCTGGTTCACACAAGATGCAATCCAGTGCATTTTTTTTCTGCATCAAAAACAGTAGATTGTATTGGGTTCAAATGGCATATTTCACACCAGTGCAGTTAGTTCCAGTGCAGAAACAAAAATAGAACATGCTGCATTTTTTCTGCAGAGAACTGTACCGGAACGTGGCAAAAAAACAGGAAACCTTGGAAAACAAGAAAAGAGAGGAAAAATGCCTCAAAAATATGCACACAGAAATGCATCTGGAGCGAGTTTTGTGGTGTGAACTGTAAGAAAAAACTTATCCGAGGCATGTTTTTGTGGTGTGAACCGGCCCTTAAATTGATTGTAAAGCTTTGCATTTTAAATAGCAAACATGTTATACTTACCTACTCTGTGCAATAGTTTTGCACAGAGCAGCCCAGATCCTCCTCTTCTTGGGGCACCCGCTGGCACTGTCCGCTCCTCCCCCCTGCCAAGTGCCTCCATAGCAAACCACTTGTTATGGGGGGCACTTGTGCATGCTTGCTCCCAAGCAAGCTTTGTGTGTCCCCGCTCCATCCTCACTAGCTGTGATTGACAGCATCAGAAGCCAATAGCTCTTACTGCTGCCTCTCTGTCCAATAAGGAGAGAGAGAGACGCGGTTTTTGTGCACATCACTGGATCAAGATTGGGCTTAGATACGTATAAGGTGGGGGGAGGCTGGGGGCTGGGGTGGGAGCAGCACACTGAAGGTTTTTTACCTTAATGCAGAAAATGCTTTAAGTTAAAAGAAGAAAACTTCAGGCTTTCAAACAACTTTAACCTTTAAAATGATAGCATCTGCTGCAGAGTCTGAAGCATTTCTTCCAGTGCTTTGCTGCTGAAAATTTGAGAGGCTGTTTGGCATCCATTCTGTCTAAATTTTTATCAGATGAGTATTTCCCTCCCCTTTTTTCCTTGGCTAATGCTTTAAAACCCCTTGTCGTATCATCCCTCAGCTGTCACCCTCTAGATTCATAGTCAGTTCTCACATTGTGGTATAGCAGAAAGTGAATTTAAATTTCCATGTGAAAGGCAACCCAAACAATGTACAATTGTGACACATGTAATAAAGACATTTCCAATTCTCCTTTACTGTCACTATTGGACACACATCAGGTAAAGCAAGCAGATAGCAGACTACCATACTGCATTCTAATTTTACTTGAAAAATACCCTGTTAAAACAATGCAGAGATTATGATTGTAAAGTAGATTGTTAGCTTATTCTGCACAGTGGTAGGGGAAAACTGAGGACATTTGGCTTAGAAGGAAAATGGAACCCACTTGCCCTTTTAAAGTAAGGATCGTTTCCAATGGGCTAAAAAATGCCACATAGCGTCCTCTGACACCACAGGAATGGTGGCCATAGTCAAATGTGGTATCTCTTAACAAACATTGTTCAATGTAACCAACTTTTTTATAATTATCTGCTAAAAAGCAGAGGGGAGGGGGGCAGTAAAGGATAAAAAAGTTGTACATCTTTAGTATTCACATTCCATATAGGACATTAAAAAACATAATATAAGTTACATTTAGACAAGAATAAAAGAGTATGCATTGATGTATAATGCCATGTAACACACTGTAATTAACATAGCAGCAGGAGCATATGATATAAACCTGGCACTGAAATACAGTAATCTTTCTTGACATGTTTCGTGAAACAAAGTTCACTTCTTCAGGAGATAAGCAAAATTCAAGTTGATAATCAACATACACTAATCACAAAATGAAAAATGAGATTGGAATCCTTTCTCAAAAGGTGACAGGTGCCATGGATGGGCACCACTAGAACAGTCTTGCCTGAGAGCTGTGGATGGAGCAAACTGTGACCTGTTCTTAGTAGACAATGCAGAAAGATGCGCAGCTGACCATGACCCAAACCACAGTCAGTGGTGCAGTGCTTGGTTTACATCATACACTCCTGCTGCTGTTATTTACAGTGTGTTATATGGCATTATACATCAAGTACCCACATAAACAGAGTTGGCAATGGCCTGCTTGTTAACAATTTTTTGTGGGCATTGAAGGGAAAGAGACAATGAAGTATAACTATAGGGTTTAACAGTCAAAATGGGTGTTTGAAACTCTTATTGGCGAGTATAATCAGACAGGAACACAGGCAGTGACCTGAGGCCCCACAGTACGTTTGAGAGCATGGGTAACCTTTCCCTACACTGACAATGCTTGCTGCTGTCTAAAGGTCTCTACTTTATTACTTCGTCCAGAATGTAGACATCCTAAAACAGGAAGTGTGTTACTGGCTGAAAACCAGGTGACATACTGGAAAAAAAAACTAAAAAAGGAAACTAATTACAGCCACTACGTCTAATAATTTGTGAGATTCAATTTATTACATTTTTGGTTTGGGGTTTAATAACACTTTAATGCCAATAATAAAATATTGGTAAAAATATTAGCAACCAGATTGAACTCCTTCCTTGGACTAATTCAGTAATTTAAGGAAAACCTTTAATACACCTCGGTTGGGATTACATCACATTCGCATTTTGCAAAAAATAGAGCTTCTGAGATTAATTTCTCTAGTGGATATTGGCTATATATTCACAACCAAAAGCATATATAGTTATAGTGGCTTCTCCTCAGGCCATTTTCAGATCCAACGAGGCACTAGACAGGGATGCCCCCTTTCACCGATACTTTTTGATCCAGCACTTAGGCCTTTGGTGGTGGCAATCAGATCTAACACCAACATCCAGGGCATTAGGAGTTCATATATCCCCCACATATGCTAAGCTCTATAGGGAATCTATCTTCCACTTTTTAAGGAGCTATCATGTCTCCTGGAGACATGGAGATCTTTCCCTAGTTTATGATTCAGTAGAATCCATGTTTTTAAAATGACCTAACTCCAAAAGCTACTATATTTCCTAAGGGTCCATTCTAATGCCCCGTACACACGGTCGGACTTTGTTCGGACATTCCGACAACAAAATCCTAGGATTTTTTGCGACGGATGTTGGCTCAAACTTGTCTTGCATACACACGGTCACACAAAGTTGTCGGAAAATCCGATCGTTCTAAACGCGGTGACGTAAAACACGTACGTCGGGACTACAAATGGGGCAGTGGCCAATAGCTTTCATCTCTTTATTTATTCTGAGCATGCGTGGCACTTTGTCCGTCGGATTTGTGTACACACGATCGGAATTTCCGACAACGGATTTTGTTGTCGGAAAATTTTATCTCCTGCTCTCCAACTTTGTGTGTCGGAAAATCCGATGGAAAATGTCCGATGGAGCCCACACACGGTCGGAATTTCCGACAACACGCTCCGATCGGACATTTTCCATCAGAAAATCCGACCGTGTGTACGGGGCATAAGAGATAAATATTGCAAGAGCCTCAAAACTATATGAGAATCAACACGGCCCTTATTAACTAGTCAAATTCTATACAAATGCAATCTCTCCAGAGGGCTGGGGGTATCTAACCGAGCCAAATATTATTTGGCAGTACAAAATTCCCCTTCTAGCAGCCCTCCATGCCACACAAGACCTACCTTTTTGAGCCTATCCTAATATTATGGAATCCACACCAGTCCTGAATTACAGTCTAACTTGGCGTCCACCCCAGCATTACCTTGAAGTCCGAGACCCAACTTTACACCACTCCTCAAAGCAATGGGGCTCTGTCAAACTTCCAAGCAGACTTTTTTTCCCCTCATTCCTCTTTATTGGAATAATCGCTTGTCTGCTGTTTCCAAACAATATGAGGGACCCAATGCCTTTTTCGCTATCAGTCTTCCAAAGCAGTTAAACATGCCTTTAATGTATTCAATATAGATGAAGTTTGAACTTTTCATGGTTTAAAGAATACTCGTAAAATCCCCAACTCCAAACTCTGATGTTCCCTGCAGATAAAACACTACTTCCACGCCCTTTGTGAAAAAACGACATCCCGTTTGAAGCTAACAAGCTTTGAATATAGATACCTACAAAACCCCCAATCTATGGGCCTCATCTCAGGCTCATATAAAGGTCTTACCCTCTATCACTTACTTTGAGGATGACCAAGGTGATGAGGGAGCCTCCCTTGCACCCCTAGTCTGCACTATTGTGGAGTGGTAACAGAGAATGTGGGGCCTAAAGTGGTACAGATGACCGTTCTGCAGTGGTAATGTGGGTCCAGAAAAATGTCTTGGAGGGGGTGTCTTGACCTGAAAGTACTTCAGAGGAGCTATGAAACACCCAGGACCAGAAAGCTTCAGGGAGCTTGTCAGTACAGACTTCTGACAGACAGAGCCTTGAGTCAGAAGGCATGCCAAGTGCCAGACTGAAACAAGTTGTTGACAGGAGAAAAGCTGGTTCAGCAACTGGCCAGCAGGAACACGCTGTGGTCAGATGGCAAGCTGGGTCATCAACTGCAGAAACTAGCTATGGTAAGAAGACAAGCCAGGTCAGCAACTGGTAAGCAGGAAAAACCTGTGGTCAGAGGACAAGCTGGGTCAGCAGTTGGTAAGCAGGAACAAGCCGTGGTTAGGAGACATGTCGAACAGCAACCGGTAAGCAGGAACAGGATCAGGTACATAGTCAAGGCTTTTCTGCTGCCAATTTTGGAGTTGGTGTGCACATCTGTGGGCTTACCAGCCATAAAGTGTACCTAAGCACATGTGTGTGCACATGGCTGAAAAGGATCCTAGATCAGTCTACGGTTGTGTGCAGGATTATGTGCGTGTTGTTGTAGCAGGATCCTAACAATTTCCTATCCCTGGGGCAGTCTCTGGATGGTCATTTGGGTTTCTCAAGATGACTCTTTGCAAAATCCTGCCGATCTTGAAGCATAAACGTTTATCTCCTGGCTCCCATAAATATTCCTTTCACACATAACTCTTCTATTTAAATAAGTACTAGACCCAGTCATTTTGGGTCTACATTTAATCCCTAATTATCATCTACCAGCACTGTTTTTTGGGGATCCTTACTTTACCTTGGAAAGGAATCTGGAATAAAGGGCAAACTTGAGTCCAACAACCACCTTTCTTATTCTTATCAAAAACAACAAACTTTTTTATATTCTTGTGCTACTTGCATAGCTTTGAAAGGTAACCTGCTGTTTGCTGTTTTTTGCTCTATAAAGAGCCTTGCAAAACCTGGACATGATCTGTACTGCTTTGTCTGAGATGATGCTATCAGGAACAGGGACCCTGCACAACCTAACCACATATTGACGAAGATCTGGGCAATCTTGGCTGCTAAAGGAATTGTGAGTATGAAATGAGTCGTCTTGGACAATTAGTCTATAAAACTATAACAAGTGAATACTTCTGTAGGTGTAGGTTCCACAAAAAAGATCCATCAAAACCATTTCCCAGAGATACATTGGAATAGCTAAAAGTATTAATAATCCTTGGTCCTTTATGTCATTTAGGGATGAGCCAAACACCCCCCTGTTCGGTTCGCACCAGAACATGCGAACTGGAAAAAAGTTCGCTCGAACACACGAACACCGTTAAAGTCTATGGGACATGAACATGAATAATTAAAAGTGCTAATTTTAAAGGCTTATATGCAAGTTATTGTCATAAAAAGTGTTTGGGGACCCGGGTCCTGCCCCAGGGGACATGGATCAATGCAAAAAAAAGTTTTAAAAACGGACGTTTTTTCAGGAGCAGTGATTTTAATAATGCTTAAAGTCAAACAATAAAAGTGTAATATCCCTTTTAATTTCGTACCTGGGGGGTGTCTATAGTATGCCTGTAAAGGGGCGCATGTTTCCCATGTTTAGAACAGTCTGACAGCAAAATGACATTTCGAAGGAAAAAACCCATTTAAAACTACCCGCGGCTATTGCATTGCCGACAATACACATAGAAGTTCATTGATAAAAACGGCATGGGAATTCCCCACAGGGAAACCCCAAACCAAAATTAAAAAAAAAAAAATGACGTGGGAGTCCCCCTAAATTTCATACCAGGCCCTTCAGGTCTGGTATGGATATTAAGGGGAACCCCGGCCAAAATTAAAAAAAAAAATGACGTGGGTTCCTCCTAAATTCCATACCAGACCTGAAGGTATGGATTTTAAGGGGAACCCCGCGCCAAAAAAAAAAAAAAAACGGCGTGGGGTCCCCCCAAAAATCCATACCAGACCCTTATCTGAGCACGCAACCTGGCAGGCCGCAGGAAAAGAGGGGGGGACGAGAGTGTGCCCCCCCTCCTGAACCGTACCAGGCCTCATGCCCTCAACATTGGGAGGGTGCTTTGGGGTAGCCCCCCAAAATACCTTGTCCCCATGTTGATGAGGACAGGGGCCTCATCCCCACAACCCTGGCCGGTGGTTGTGGGGGTCTGCAGGCGGGGGGCTTATCGGAATCTGGAAGCCCCCTTTAACAAGGGGACCCCCAGATCCCGCCCCCCCGTGTGAAATGGTAAGGGGGTACTTACCCCTACCATTTCACTAAAAAACTGTCAAAAATATTAAAAATGACAAGAGACAGTTTTTGAAAATTCCTTTATTTAAATGCTTCTTCTTTCTTCTATCTTCCTTCATCTTCTTCTTCTGGTTCTTCTGGCTCTTCTGGTTCTTCCTCCGGCGTTCTCGTCCAGCATCTCCTCCGTGGCATCTTCTATCTTCTTCTCCTCGGGCCGCTCTGCACCCATGGCATGGGGGGAAGCTCCCGCTCTTCTCTTCATCTTCTTCTTTATCCTCTTCTCTTCTTCCTTCTTGTCTTCTTCTCTTCTTCATTTTCTTCTCCGGGCCGCTCCGCACCCATGCTGGCATGGAGGGAGGC
This sequence comes from Aquarana catesbeiana, assembly GCF_042186555.1. Classification (NCBI taxonomy): domain Eukaryota; kingdom Metazoa; phylum Chordata; class Amphibia; order Anura; family Ranidae; genus Aquarana; species Aquarana catesbeiana. The sequence goes on from NC_133331.1 coordinate 198,622,724, forward strand.
TCCCGCTGTGTGATGGCATCTCCTCGTCTGACGGTTCTTAAATAACGGGGCCTCCCTCCATGCCAGCATGGGTGCAGAGTGGCCCGGAGAAGAAAATGAAGAAGAGAAGAAGAGAAGAAGGAAGAAGAGAAGAGGATGAAGAAGAAGATGAAGAGAAGAGCGGGAGCCTCCCCCCATGCCATGGGTGCGGAGCGGCCCGAGGAGAAGAAGATAGAAGATGCCGCGGAGGAGATGCTGGACGAGAACGCCGGAGGAAGAACCAGAAGAGCCAGAAGAACCAGAAGAAGATGAAGGAAGATAGAAGAAAGAAGAAGCATTTAAATAAAGGAATTGTCAAAAACTGTCTCTTGTCATTTTTAACATTTTTGACAGTTTTTTGGTGAAATGGTAGGGGTAAGTACCCCCTTACCATTTCACACGGGGGGGGCCGGGATCTGGGGGTCCCCTTGTTAAAGGGGGCTTCCAGATTCCGATAAGCCCCCCGCCCGCAGACCCCCACAACCACCGGCCAGGGTTGTGGGGATGAGGCCCTTGTCCTCATCAACATGGGGGCAAGGTGTTTTGGGGGGCTACCCCAAAGCACCCTCCCAATGTTGAGGGCATGTGGCCTGGTACGGTTCAGGAGGGGGGGCCGCACTCTCGTCCCCCCCTCTTTTCCTGCGGCCTGCCAGGTTGCGTGCTCGGATAAGGGTCTGGTATGGATTTTTTGGGGGACCCCACGCCGTTTTTTTTTTTTTTTTTTTTGGCGCAGGGTTCCCCTTAAAATCCATACTAGACCTGGAGGGTCTGGTATGGAATTTAGAGGGACTCCCACGTAATTTTTTTTTTAAATTTTGGTTCGGGGTTTCCCTGTGGGGAATTCCCATGCCGTTTTTATCAATGAACTTCTATGTGTATTGTCGGCAATGCAATACATGGGTTTTTTCCTTCGAAATGTCATTTTGCTGTCAGACTGTTCTAAACACGGGAAACATGTGCCCCTTTACAGGCATACTATAGACACCCCCCAGGTACGAAATTTAAAGGGATATTACACTTTTATTGTTTGACTTTAAGCATTATTAAAATCACTGCTCCTGAAAAAACGGCCGTTTTTAAAACTTTTTTTTGCATTGATCCATGTCCCCTGGGGCAGGACCCGGGTCCCCAAACACTTTTTATGACAATAACTTGCATATAAGCCTTTAAAATTAGCACTTTTGATTTCTCCCATAGACTTTTAAAGGGTGTTCTGCGGCATTCGAATTTACCGCGAACACCCCAAATTGTTCGCTGTTCGTCGAACTTGCGAACAGCCAATGTTCGAGTCGAACATGAGTTCGACTCGAACTCGAAGCTCATCCCTAATGTCATTCTTACTTATTATTTTTCTACTGACTGGCAACAACTTCTTGTATTATGACCATGCTTTGTATATTTATACATTTTTATTGGAAATGTATCGCTAGCTTAAAGTGTTTTTCCTTTCGATAAATTATTTTTTATTCATTTGCAGTGTACATTGTAGACAGTTCCCTAACACAGCCCCCTCTCCTTCATAGCCTTCTCCTCTTCTAGGAGTTTATAATTACTATCTGTTCTGGCAGCTCTGCTGCCCCTTTTTACCTCTCTAAATATATTTTATGAAACTACCAGAAAAGGAGTGAAAGGATAAAGTATAGAGTAACAGCTCTGAGTCTCCTGGGGTGGCTGACATCACATCCAAGATGGCAGCATCCTACAATAATTTCAGGGCTTTTGGATGTCATCACAAAGTAGACTTTTACAGGTAAATAACATACCTAAAATATTATTAATGCACATATAAATATAATATAATTGGAAGAATGTTGTTAAAATAAATGTCAGTTGATAGGGTCTCCCTAATACCATCAAAGGAAGAAGAAAAGAAAATATTTACACTGTTAAATTATTTCACTACATTTTCAATGTAAATTTGTCAGCATCTTCCAAATACTATGGTATTGGGTCCAATGTCCTGCTAGTAAAATAACAACAGACCTGAGAAGAACAGACCTGAATTAATTCATCGTTAAAGTGTAACGCCACTTTACGTGAGAAAAAAAAAACCTTCCCTGGTGAAGGACGTTAGCAAAGTCAACAGAGTCCTACCTGTTGCCATTATTACTAAAACTCACATATAGTTCCACCCAAATCCTATGTCATTCTGCTTATTTCTACTTCATTATGAATGTTGTAAAAATAAGAGAAAAGCTGCAGGTAACAGCAGTTAGCCAGTAGCATAAATTAGCAGGCAATTTCCGTTTTGGAAAGTTAATTACGCCAAGGGTATATAAACACATCCGTACAAGGATGCCATATCTGATATTTTCTTGCCAGTTGCAGAAAATCATAAATAACTGCAGACTGAATTAGGAAGGCATTGACATTTTTGTAGTGGTGAGCTGCAACATAAGTGTGTTGTGGAGGTACAACTGGGTGCCATTTTTTTTTGGTCAACGCTTAATTGAACAAGCTGAGGTTAGAAGCTAATACCATGGCTACCATGCACAGCTGCACGAGAATATGGCACTCTTCAAATTTAGTAAATCAACCCCTTTGTCTTTTGGTGTTTTCGTTCCCCATACACAGCGTAATTATCATATAAAACAGTTGAATATGGTTTTTAGACTACTTAGATTGTAAGTATGCTGGATATAAAATAGACGGTTATAGACTGTATATAATAGGAAGATGTGCCAAATCATGGTCTGTTTAAAAAAGGCCTTAAATACAAAAGGATACGATTATCAAGTAGAAGTATCTTGATCTCCAGCTACCACGAACAAGCTTGTAGATGCAACCGCAAATTTTACCACAAACTGATGTAGCCACTCTGTATTTTAGTGGGTGTCAAAATGTATTTCCTAGGCAGTAGTTTACCTGGGACATCTACTAGTTTCTCATTTGGCTTCTCCCTTATGTTTCAGAATTATATTGATAAAGGTACTCCCGCGCTACCTTCTCAACGATAGTCAAAATATTTACAGCCGAAATCTAAATCTGCAGTTGCTGCAGACACCTATATGTATTCCTACATATAAAAAGTAAATAATACAAATAAAATAGTACTGTTTATATTAATATGTACCCACTAAAAAATACACCATCAAATAATATGCAAACTCTTATGCCGCGTACACATGACTGGACTTTTCGGCATCAAAGGTCCGACGGAACGAATCCATCGGACAATTCAATTGTGTGTGGGCTTCATTGGACCTTTACTGTCTAAAAATCTGACGGACCTTAGAAATAGAACAAGTTTCAAATCTTTCTGACGGACTCGATTCCTATTGAAAAACCCATTCTTCTGTATGCTAGTCCGACGGACCAAAAACGACGCAAGGGCAGCTATTGGCTACTGGCTATGAACTTCCCTATTCTAGTCCGGTCGTACGTCATCACGTTCTAAACGATCGGGTGTGATCGTGTGTAGGCAAGTCCGTTTCGTTGGAACTTCTTTGTAACTCTGTCGAAAAGTCCTTGGGGGTTCAGTCTGGCGAGAAGTCCGCTCGTGTGTATGCGGCATAACAGTGATCTCAAAAGTATATTATCAACAATGTCAATAAAATAAACCAAAATTAAAATTAGTGACTTTTCCCTGTATCCTTCAGTATACGTGACCAAATCTTCTTCAAGCATATCTCAATCCCATTTCACAATCAGTGTATTCAGTCCATTAATATACACTCCTAAGTACACAGTGTGTATTTCTTTATTATCAAATGTGCTCCAAAGTAATATGTCACACTCCACCTCTTCCAGTGCAGTTTATATTGCTCTCGCTGCAGAGTATGGTCTTACAGTGCATTTCCCTTTTAGGGTTGCTGGCTCCAACTCTCCTGATATTTCCTCCCATGGGAACAATATATTGAATGGCTCAAAGAAAAAATAAATGACTTAATTGCGCATATAAAACTTCAATCAGGGGGGTATGGCCAACAGCGGCATGTGAGAGGACGTGTCTCACAGCGCTCCCACACATAATCCTCCACAGATCCTTCTCCTGGCCAGCTAAAACGCCGCAACAGCACAATACACTGCTGGACCTACCCCAGACGGCACCGGTACCTCTTCAGGAGTCACAGGCAGCAATGATGACCCGCAAACAGACGGAAACCGGAGGCCCACTCGGTATCCAAGATGGCGCCGGCCCATCATTCCACAGGACCTCACAAGGAGCTGACAAACAGAAGGATGTGAGTAAACCTCTCAAAACCTCTAAACAGACTGGGAAAGTCCCCCCCAGGTACATGAGATATTACACACAGAAAATGGTGGGGCAAACAACACAGAGAGAGGAGGAAGACATGGACGCCACCCCAGCCATACTGCATGCAGCCCTAGCAGGGGAGCTGAGCTCACAGACCCAAGCTTAATCCAGAGACTCTGGCACACCTGAAACCTACATGGAGGCGGGGGGGGGGAGAGGAGCCCTTGCAACCCACTCTGGTTGACATGCTTAGAGTGGTGCACAATTGCATAATCTCTGTACACACATTACAGGAGCAATGTGGAGGCATGAAGGAGGAACTGGGCTTCATTCGCCATGACATTCTGAAGATAAGAGAACGCACCACCACAGCAGAGGGACACATCAGTAACATAGAAGATAAAATAGCCCCACTGCTCAGAGACTCCCAGAATACAGCTAGAATGGCCAGGGATAACAGGATCAAATCTGATGATATCGAAAATCACATGAGGAGAAACAATGTGCGTATAGTGGGGTTGCCGGAGAAAACAGAGGGCATGGACCCCACAGAATTTGTGGAAAAATAGCTGCTGGAGATCTTCAGGAGAGAAGCTTTCACCTCACTTTATTCAGTGGAGAGGGCCCACAGGTTACCATCCAGACCTTTCCCACCAGGCCATCCACCCCACCCGCTACTGGCCAAGCTCCTCAACTACAAGAAATCATACTCCGCCAAGCAAGGGAAAGGCGCAATATCACTTTTAATGGGGTACGCATTTCTTTTTACCCTGACTACTCAGAAGTGCAGAGACGCAGAACGAGATTCGCAGAAGTTAAGAGGCGACTTCAGCAGCTTCAAGCACCGTACGCCATGCTGTTCCCGGCAGGACTTCGCATCACAGCAAGAGGCCAAGTACACTTTTTCAAATCGGCAACAGACACATCTGCATGGATAGATGCCAGTGAACACGCCATTCGCCAGACCAGGAGAGCAGCAGCGGAGGGAGACTGACTGCCACACACAGGGCCCTTCAAAGAGAGGTGAGCAACATGACCACCGTCTTTATTCTGTTTTCTGCACAAGATGCCGACAACGCAGCTGGGAGCCCCAACACTTTTTCCTCCCAACGTTGAGAGCAACGTGAATTGTGCGATTACCACAAATTTAATTGGAAAGCACTATTTGGCCCCTCATGAGGGATGCCAGCTATGCCAACCGTGAAAACCCTAAGTTTGTTGTTTGGGTTTCCGCCTTACTTTTCTATGCAGTTCAGGCTGCCAGATTTACTTACAAATCGCAGGCAGGCGACAGTTTGTCGAGTCACATGTGTGATGAAGACTCCAAAGTTCTTTGCCTAATTATCCAGTTCACGGCCGAATCAATCCGAAGTTACGGTTCCAGAACTATCTACCTCAACTCTACCCACTGTACCACAATGCTATGCAGGCCTGATGGCTACTATACTACTGCTCTATTAGTGGCCAAGCAAGAGCAAGCGACACCCAGAGAACGGGAGGCCCATGCCTCCCCTTACCATCTCATTAATGACTTCCACTTTTACCGATGAATACTGTCCCCATATTGTCCTGGAACATTAGAGGACTCCAGGACCCACTAAAATGCACTATGGTTTCCACAGTTCTTCGGAAACACGCCCCGGCAATCTATTGACTTCAGGAGACTCACTTGGATCCCGAAACGGTATTTTGTATAAACTATGCATGGCTGGGAGGGGGGTATCACTCTATGCACACCTCCTACTCCAGGGGGGTGAGCGTACTAGTGCACAGGTTGGTAGACTTTCATGTATATGACCATTTGATTGACACTGAAGGGAGATATGTTATCCTAGCGTGTAAAGTATACTATTTGAAATGTATTTTGGCTGCTCTGTATAACCTTCAAGCCCAGCCAGATAATACGGGGGACAGGGCACTACTGTCGTTAGATGCCCATAAAGCATTCGACAGCATAGAATGGCAATACTTTTGGGCAGTTATGGGCAAGTTCCGATTCGAGATATGTTCTTATCCTGGGTCAAGCTGCTCTATGGCTCCCCACAGGCGGTTATTAGAGAGACAGGACACATATCCCCACCCTTCACACTCCATAGGGGGGAGACGTCAGGGCTGCCCATTGTCCCTGCTTCTGTTTGCGGTGGCAATTGAGCCAATGGCTGCCCTGATTAGGTCTAACCCTCAGGTTCAGGGATTTAAGTTTCGGGAACTACAAGAGAAAATTATGCTTTACGCAGATGACACAATGCTGCTACTGGGAGACACATCAGATTCCCTGAAAGCAGTGATGTCGATCATAGAGCAATTTGGGATGTACTCTGGGCTAGTGATCAATTGGACTAAATCTTCCCTAATGGTACTAGATGCAGACCCAAATGCCCAGGACTTTACGGCACTCCAAATACTGCGAACCTCTAGTTTTAAATATCTAGGAATTCAGGTCACCCCGAAAATACTAGCGTATATTCCCCTTAACCTGTCACCACTACTGGGACAAATTTGTGCCAGAATAAAAGTATGGTTGGGACTAAAAATGTCCCTAGTAGGAAGAGTCAATCTCATTAAAATGATTTTCATGCCCCAATTCCTTTATATACTGCACAACACCCCCATGGTAATTTCCCTTAAAATATTTTGCATAATAAACTCCATTTTTAGGTCCTTCCTGTGGCAGGACAAGCCCCCATAATCAAGTTGGAACAATTTCAGAAACCCAAAGATGAGAGTGGCCTTGCTTTGCCTATCTCATGGCTCTACTACATTGCAGCCCAGCTGCAGCATGTGGCCCAAGTCCTCACCCCGCTGGATGGGAAGGGGGAGGGCCACTCCGTGGCAGACCCCATTAGAACCCTGATGGGCCATGTTATGGGGATCCCAGATGTAGCGGAGGGCCTGGAGGCCCTGGCTTACGCAAAGTCCAATAAGAGATTTCCCACTTATGCCCTAGTCCAAAAAGTATGGAACAAGGCCAGACAGTTACAGGCGGTAGAAGGCTTCGCTAAATACAGCCCAATATGGAGCAACGGGTACTACCCGGAAATACAGACACTGACGTGCGGGGCTCGGTGGAGGAAGCACGGATTCACACACTTACATCACATTTTCACGCCAGGTAAACTGAGCACCTTCTCCGATCTGAGAGAGCGATTTCGACTCCCCCAGACAATGCACTTCTATTACCTTCAATTACAACACGCAATAAGGGCTCAAACCAATGGGACTCCGTGGACTCTATCCCCGACCCCCATGTTCCACTACATGGAGGAGGTGACCAGCCTTAAAGGATTTATTTCTAACTGCTACTCGGGGTATTCCTGACAGGGTTCCCCCTAAAGACGACGGCTAGGTGGGAGAATGACGTGGGCGCCCTAGAAGGGGAACAGTGGGAAGAGGCGCTCCAGGCGGTATGAATGTCATCCCTAAATGTAGCACAGTGACTACCCCAGTTGTACATTATATTAAGAGTGCATTACACGCCAGCCAAGCTGGCCAGAATGGGGGTGAGACCGGACTCAGAGTGTCCGAGATGTGCAAGAGACCATGGGGACTTGTTTCACATGCTGTGGCGCTGCCCCAAGCTACACCTATACTGGACAGGGGTCCTGAATACCATTAACAAAGCCTTTTCAGTCTCCATCCTGACCGACCCCAAACCGTGCCTGCTGGGTATCCTAGATGACCTCCCCCTGGAGGACAACTTTAAACCGCCCATTGCAAGGGCCCTGTTTCATGCACGCCTGCTCATCCTTCGTAGATGGAAGGCGAATGAGCCCCCCACGGTTAGGGAGTGGATTGGTCGGGTGGGTGACACATTATGGTTGGAAAATTGTATATTCCAACATAGGGGACGTCCGGGCAAATTCGAGGATCAGTGGTCACCTTGGCTGAGCTCACCGGGCCTATCCCCGGTGGACCTCATACTTGATAGGTTACTGGGTTGTTAAATTACAAAAGGTAACACACCAGGTCACACTGATGGTCCATAGCTAGAGCAGCTGGCCTTGAGGATTACAGGCTACATTAATAACAAAATGCACACTGCAATGCAATTATAATGTCCTAGATAGTGGTGTAGAGATGCTAATACTTCATGCATGTACACTGTGATTTGGTGGAACTGGAATTTGTTGACATGTTTGTAAACTGAGCTTTTCAATAAAACTTTTTTTCTGAGAAAAAAAAATAAAACTTCAATCGGTTTATTAAATATAAGTAAAATACTTACATGCAATTGTGCACTATCCTGGTGCACTACAGAAAGACCGCCATGTGGCCCCATAAACAAGCACCACAATCGGTGCTGGAAGGCAAACACTGCCTAAACTAACATCACTTGGCTTCTCCCAATGTGTGTAGTCACGATACCACATTACTTTTTCAGAAGTTGCCACGTGACTTCTTCAGGGTAAAGTCATCACCATCATTGCCCTTGACAACAACTGTGACAGCATTCATCATTGCAGTATGGGATTGCCTGACTGAATTAAACCTCAAACTCTATGGCACTTTATTGAATGTGGCTAATGTGTGAGATACAGGGAAGCAAGGACATGAGAGGGTTAACTGAGCAAAGGAGGAGGTCCAGACTTCGGGGCTACATGCAGGAGAGAAGAAGTAGGAGGAGTTTCTCTAGAGTTGCTGCTCACGTGAGTCGCATTGTTTGTCCAGCATGTACAAGACTCTGTGTTTGCTGCAGAATGGCCAGGTTTCATCCAGCCACAGGTAGTATGGGAGTTGCAGGTAGAAAGATGCCCCTTTCTGGAACCTATTACGATCCCCTACACTGCTTGTACTTTAGTGACCAAGACTAGGATTCGTTTGCAGCCATGTGGTACTGTATATAATGTAGGATATGAATCCCTGGGCATGCTGTGTTGAAGATGCAATGGGCTGTTGGTCACATTAAAACATTGGAGCTGTTGCCTGTGCTGTGAAGATTAATTGTTGGAGCTTGACTATCCACCTAAGTGCACTCAGGCTTATCAAGTGATACTGGTGTACTGGTTTCACAGTATAATAACACTTCCAAATCCTAGGTTCTGTTGTTGAAGATATGCTGCTGTTGCCTTTAGTGAGCACAAGTTTAAAGTTGCCAAAATGTTTGCAATTGTTCAAGTGAGAACCCTCAACATCCCTTGACAGACTGTTTTTTATTAGAGTCAGTTCAGGGTTTTAGTGATCAAAAGAGGTCTGCATGAGCAATCTCAGCCGTTTTGGGTGCAATGGTAGTGTCCATTTACTTCAGCTACATTTGGAGCTCCTATACAGTATTCATAGATCTGACAGGGATAGACTTATAAAGAATCTGAGATTCATCCCTGTGTGGGAGCAAAGTGTTACTTCCCAGAGGGTAGTGCTTTGGTCACTACTATTATGTGAATTTCATAGTATGAGATGCTCAACAATGTTTGAATTGTGTTGATGCACACTTGTCTGCCTTCTTTCTCTGCTGTATGTGGAAACTTCAATCAAGATGTCAGGGCATTTTATTTGTGCTATAATACTGCATGTTAGCTGGGTGAATAGTCAGTGTTAGAAAGGAATATGATAAAGTATAACACATGTGACATTTTCCATTTTATGTTGTGCTCCTTACTGCATTTGTTTTTTTTTCCCCTTTTTTTTCCCTTCCCTTCACTTCCCTTCCCTTCCCTTCCCTATCCTTATTCTGTTTAGATGTTCAACCTTTAGGCCTCTTTCACACGGCCGATCCGTTCAGGTCCGCCTGTCAGTTTTTTAGGCGGACCTGAACGGATGCTCCATATACCTCTATGGAGCATCGGATGTCAGCAGGGACATGCCTGCTGACATCTGACCCGCTCCGATCCGAAAAAGTGTGACGGAGGAAAAACCTACTTTTCCATCCGTCTGCGGATCGGGTGACGACGGACTCTACGGTCCGTCGTCATCCGATCCCCCATAGGGGAGAGCGGCGCTCTGACAGGTCCGTCGCTGCACAGTCATCTGCCTGCTCAGCGGGGATCGATGGAGCGATCCCCCGCTGAGCAGAGAGGGCTCTGTACATGGACACGTCCGTGTGAAGGAGCCCTTTGGTTCCCCAGACCCTTGTGAAAGTTTTCTGTTCCTAAGGAGGTGAGTGGGTGTCCAAATTTACTTCCTTAGGTGGCAGTTTACGTGGGACAATTACTAGTTTCCCATTTGACTTCTCCCCTGTGTTTCAGAATTGCTATAAGATCCTATTGTCACAGGTGTCACAGTCACTTAGAGCTACAGTTATGGGACAAAAGCAAATCTTGTGCTATTGAGCAATTGTGTACTCTTTGGCTGCCACTAGTACTTTATTTCAGTAGTGCTTGCTGGGAGAGGCTATAAAAGCTTGGGGAGTGTCCTGGGGAGCTCTCCCCTAGGCTTTGACCTGGGGAGGATGTATGCTGTGTAGGCCTGAGTCCTATGGGGCCTAGCATAGGTTTGTTCAAGCTGCCCTGCCTGGTGTAAGAGGGTATGCTTCCAAGAAGAAAGCCCAGAGGATGTCTGCTGGTGGGGGATCAGTGTCCACTCTTGGTGGATCCTGGCACTCCTTTGTACTAATAGAAGCCCTCATTGCTACTGGAGACCTAACCCTAACCCTGTCTCCGTGTGAAGCTGTGGCAGTTAAGCTACAAATAGTTAAGCTAAAATGACTGGCACCCTTCCTTGTTATGCGACTCTCTCCCCTGTACCATGGATCCACCCTGAGGTAAATACTTGCCTCCTCTCTGTTGAAGGTGAGTACTCTCCCCTTCCCCATGCAGGAGGGGTGCAACACTGAAAATGCCTAAAAAAGCTTGTTAGTTATTCCTTTTCTGTTTGTGATTGTATAAAAATATATAAATAAAAGCCGGACTTAGACAAATTACTGTGCCTAAATACAGTCTTTCAGGTGCTGCATAAAAATACTGGGAAAGTGATCTCATCAGTCTGCTGCAGACAGGAGGAAGCATTTCCTCAGTACTACTGTACATCTCTCTGTGATCACTTTGTTCTGTTTGGTTTTCTATCAGGCACAGTGGGCTAATCTGTATTAAACTGTGATAGATTTTTACACTGCTTAGTCATTTGGCAGCAAATGGGCTAAGTTGTGTGAAATGTGTTTCATAGCTAAGAACCTAAAGGCTTATACACAGCAGGGTTGCTAACTTTTCCTGTCCATTAACCCTTTCATGACTAAGCCTATTTTTGAAATTTGGTGTTTACAAGTTAAAATCCGTATTTTTTGCTAGAAAATTACTTAGAACCCCCAAACATTATATATATTTTTTAGCAGAGAATCTAGAGAATAAAATGGCGATTGTTGCAATATTTTTTATCACACGGTATTTGTGCAGCGGTGTTTTAAACGCAAATTTTTGGAAAAGTGACACTTTCATGAATTTTAAAAAATCCAAACAGTAAAGTTACCCCAATTTTTTTGTATAATGTGAAAGATGATGTTACGCCGAGTAAATAGATACCAAACATGTCACCCTTTATAATTGCACGCACTCGTGGAATGACGACAAACTACGGTACCTTTGAATTTCCATAGGCGACGCTTTAAAAATTTTTTACGGTTACCAGGTTTGAGCTAGAGAGGAGGTCTAGGGCTAGAATTATTGCTCTCGCTCTGATGATCGCGGCGATACCTCACATACCTCACATGTGTGGTTTGAACACCGTTTACATATGCGGGCGCGACTTCCGTATGCGTTTTCTTCGCTGCACGAGCTCGCGGGGACAGGGGCACTTTAAAATTTTTTTTTTTTTTTTTATTTAATTTATTTATTTTTGTACTTTATAAATTGTGTTTACATTTTTTTTTTTTTTTTTTTTTACTTTTATTGCTGTCACAAGCAATGTAAACATCCCTTGTGACAGTAATAGGTGGTGACAGGTACTCTTTATGGAGGGATGAGGGGTCTAAAAGACCCCCCATCCCTCCTTTACACTTCAAAGTATTCAGATCGCCGAAAACGGCGATTCTGAATACTGTGTACTTTTTTAAATTCGGCGCCATTGGCAGCCGAGTAAACGGGAAGTGACGTCATGACGTCGCTTCCGCGTTTACAACAAGAAGGCTGGAACGAAGCCGCTCGTAGCTTCGTTCCAGCCCGCCCCCAGCCGCCGAAGGCAGCCGAACGGACACCGGGCCTCCCGATCGCACGGGAGGCCCGGTAACAGCGGCGGGAGGCGGCCGGAAGGGGGGGTTGTCCCCTCCCGCTCCTCCGGTATAACAGCCGAGCGGCTTTTAGCCGCATCGGTTGTTATACACGGGTAGCCGATCGCCCGCTGTAAACAACGGTACCGGGATGATGCCTGCAGCTGCGGGCATCATCCCGGTATAACCCCGGAAAGCCGAGTACGCATATCTGCGTACGGTCGGCGTTCCTTTTTGCTGTCACACTCACACCTTTCTTAACTATGATGTGCAAGGTTGCTCAGAGCAGAGGCAGCCTGCCCCACCTCCCACTAATTTTTTCAGTGAGTGTGCCAGTACCATACATGTAAATGAAATAGGTACCACATTCCTAAATAGATATAAACTTTTCAGGCACCACTCAAAGACAAAAAAAAAGAGTAGAATAAAATACATACATTTTTATGGTACAAATAGTAAAATGGTTGTACACTGTCAGTGTACAATATAGAATCAATCATGAAGTCATCAAAGATTCATCATTATAAGGAAATATATGATCACTGAATGCTATCCCAACGCATTTCAACTTTATTCGTCTTCTTCAGGGGGTATGATGAATCAATGCTTTAACAATGCTGAATCAAAAATAATACCATTCAAAGATGCCCCCTCCCAAAATCAACCACCTGAGCAGAACAAGATGAGCACAAAGGATACCGACAGCCACAAAGACCAAGGTGGGCAAAATGGTAGTCACATTCCTAGAACCATATGGCCACATAAAGGTGGATATTTAAAAGAAGATATTACCCGCAGAAAATCTGTATATAAAAATAAAATGGTGTAGAAAGAAGGGCTCACAATTATGTCAATATAGGTCCCAGGGTTACAAAGAATGATCAATAGCAAGTACAAGGCATCTTAAGGCAGCAAGCAACAAATAGCAGGGGACACCTATAATTAATCCAAAAATGGGGCTGATGTTATACATGCCTACAGGGGTCCAGCCAGGTGCTGACTGGACCCCTGTAGGTGTGTACAACATCAGTTCCATTTTTTTCCTTGTATTACTCCCACTAGTTTTGTAAGCTCCTGGCTGCTACCTGCTTATGCAGAAGAAGGCTGGTTAATAGAGGTGAAGGCTTGCTATCAGCGCTAATAACTGTATAGAAGCAGAGTACATTTAAAGATAAACTCTAGGTAGGATCTTAATTGCATTCTTACATTCAGCTTGGCCCAATGAAAGTAGGCATATCTCATACTTGAGGGAAGTTGACAATCACTGAAGTAGTCAGTGCTATTACAGAGATCACTGTGGTATTGTGTGCCCCACTGCACACTAACCACAGGCGTTTGCTTGCTTGGCACTGCTGTCATTCACAGAATGCCTTTCTGGTTTTTAGTTTTTGAATGCAAGGTGTTTTCTGATTGGACAAGGTGGAGATCGTGACCTCCTCCTCTCCACTCTATTCAATTTGAGAACACCTTGTATTCATTGAAAAAAATGCAAGGCATTTTGTAAATGACAACAGTGCTAGGTCCTTTAGGTATCGGATATGCTTATTTACATTATAAATGTTAAGGGCCAGAAAAGCTGGGCCAATATAAGTATGCAACCAAGATCAGGGCTGGAGGTTAGCTTTAACACTTTGAGTAGACTGTACTCATGTACAAGTTATAGGAGCTAGTCAAAAAGGAATAGGTAGAGCACAGGGTGTACAGTTGGCTCAAAGACCAGAAGCTTTTACTGACTTTTTTTCAGATTCATTGAACTGATTTCCCCAGCTTAGTATCCCCATTCTAGCAGGGACGACACTGACCACCATTATATTGTGGGTATTGTTTGTCAGTATAGGTCCCATCATTTCATTGGTGGTCAATGTAAATGTCCATGTTACATTTGCGGTCAGTGTAAATTTTACTGTTACATTAGTGGCAAGTGTAAATATTCCTGTTTTTTGGTGGCCAGTGTAAATGCCCTTGCTATTTTGGCAGTGTAAAATACCCTGTTATAGTGTGGTCATTCTTAAAGCGGGGGTTCACCCACACCGCCAAAAAAAAAAAAATATTAAAAGCCAGCAGCTACAAATACTGCAGCTGCTGACTTTTAATACATTGCCACTTACCTGTCCCGGGGTCCAGCGATGTCGGCAGGGGACGCCGAGAACCCGCTCGGTTCTCGGCAGCTGCCGCCGCCATCCTAGGTGAGGGAATCAGGAAGTGAAGCGTTGCGGCTTCACTTCCCGGTTCCCTACTGCGCATGTGCGAGTCGCGCTGCGCGTCCCTAGTGGTCCCCGCTCTCTGCTGGGAGCTGTGTGTTCCCAGCAGACAGCGCGGTCAGGACGGGAAGAGGCATAGACTCCCATGGGAGTCTATGCCGGAAGTGGGTGCAAATACCTGTCTTAGACAGGTATCTGCACCCCCCTCCCCCCTGAAAGGTGCCAAATGTGACACCGGAGGGGGGGAGGGTTCCGAAAAGCGGAAGTTCCATTTTTGTGTGGAACTCCGCTTTAAGGTGGTCAGTGTAAATGGCTCTATTACATTGGTGATCATTGTTAATACCCCCATTACATTGGTGGTCAGTGTAAATGCTATTATACAGTGCCTTGAAAAAGTATTTATACCTCTTGAAACTTGCCACAGTTTGTCATGTTACAACCAAAAACGTAAATTTATTTTATTGAAATTTTATGTGATAGACCAACATATAGTGGCACATAATTGTGAAGTGGAAGGAAAATGATAAATGGTTTTCAATTTTTTTTACAAATAAATATGTGAAAAGTGTGGTGTGCATTTGCATTCAGCCCCTCTGAGTCAATACTTTGTAGAACCACCTTTTGCTGCAATTACAGCTGTAAGTCTTTTTGGGATGACTCTACCAGCTTTGCACATCTAGAGAGTGACATTTTTGCCCATTCTTCTTTGCAAAATAGCTCAAGCTCTGTCAGATTGGATGGAGAGCGTCTGTGAACAGCAATTCTTACCGCAGGTTCTGAATTGGAATTAATGACACATGAATATGCTTTGATCTAAACCATTCCATTGTAGCTCTGGCTGTATGTTTAGGGTTATTGTTCTACTGGAAGGTGAACCTAAGCCCCAGTCTCAAGTCTTTTTTCAAACTCTAATGCCCTGTACACACAATAGGATTTTCCGACAACAAAATCCATGTTATTTTTCCGAAGGATGTTGGCTCAAACTTGTCTTGCATACACACGGTCACACAAAGTTGGTCGGAAATTCCGAACGTCAAGAACGCGGTGACGTACAACACCTATGACGAGCCGAGAAAAATGAAGTTCAATAGCCAGTGCTGCTCTTCTGCTTGATTCTGAGCATGGGTGGAACTTTGTGCGTTGGAATTGTGTACACACAATCGGAATTTCCGACAATGGGTTTTCTTCTAAGATTTCCCTGTATTTGGCTCCATTCATCTTCTCATCAACTCTGACCAATTTCCCTGTCCCTGCTGAAAAAAAGCATCCTCACAACATGATGCTGCCACCACCGTGTTTCACGGTGGGGATGGTGTGTTCAGGGTGATGTGCAGTGTTTGTTTTCTGCCACATATAGCGTTTTGCTTTTAGGCCAAAAAGTTCCATTTTGGTCTCATCTGACCAGAGCACTTTCTTCCACATGTTTGCTGTGTCCCCCACGTGGCTTCTCGCAAACTGCAAATGGGACTTCTTATGGCTTTCTTTCAACAATAAATAGAATAGTGGAAATAAAAAAAGCTGCGCTAACCAGTGAACCAAACCAAAAACAAAAGCTGCTAGCACACAACAAACCATCCCCTTTTTGCCTTACTGACGCACTGCTATACGGTAGATGCGTCCTACTGATCCGGTAAGAGTACCCACCTTGTTTCTTGAAGATTGGAGTGTTAATTTATTTTGTGGTCGCCTCCTTCCAAGTGTCCACAGCCCCTCCAAGACACTGTTACTCCCCTGCTTGGGAGAGGATCTTCTGGTTTATTATATATAGACTTTTGGGATTGCCAATTTTTCTAGAGACATTTATATGTATATTTTTGTTATGTCAATATTTTTTGGGTTTTATCACATACCATTTTTGAGTTTCAATTACTCATCTTCACTTATAGATTAGCGCTGCATTTTCTTATTTTTACACTATTTTCTTTCAACAATGGCTGTCTTCTTGCCACTCTTCCAAAAAAGCCTGATTTGTGGAGTACACCACTAATAGTTGTCCTGTGGACAGATTCTTCCACATGAGCTGTGGATCTGTGCAGCGCCTCCAAAGTTGCCTCTTGGCTGCTTCTCTGATTAATGCTCTCCTTGCCCAGCCCAGCTTAGGTGGATGGCCACATCTTGGTAGGTTTGCAGTTGTGCAATACTCTTTCCAGTTTCAGATGATGGATTGAACGGTGCTCCGTGAGATGTTCAAAGCTTGGGATATTTCTTTATAACCTAACCCTGCTTTAAACTTCTCCCCAACTTTATCCCTGACCTGTCTGGTGTGTTCCTTGGCCTTCATGATGCTGTTTGCTCACTGAGGTTCTCTAACAAACCTCTCAGGGCTTCACAGAACAGCTGTATTTATACTAAACCTAAATTACACACAGGTGGACTCTATTTACTAATTAGGTGTCTTCTAAAGGCAGTTAGTTCCACTAGATTTTAGTTAGGGGTATCAGAGTAAAGGCGGCTGAATACAAATACTCGTCACAGTTTTCAGATATTTATTTGTAAAAAAAAATTGAAATTAATTTATCATTTTCCTTCCACTTCACAATTATGTACCACTTTGTGTTGGTCTATCACATAAAATCCCAATAAAATACAATTAAGTTTTTGGTTGTAACATGACAAATTGTGGAAAATGTCAAGGGGTATAAATACTTTTTCAAGGCACTGTATCTACAGCTGTTACTTTTCCTCAGACAAGGCTGCATTAGGCTTCATGTACACTGGCTGCTCCTAAATTCATGTTTAGTAGCTTTTGGGCAATTTTTTGCCAAAGCCCCTAATCGCAACTCAATAAAAGCCTGTGTCCATGTACACATAGGCTTTTAGCAGAGTTTAGGAGCTGCCACATTTAGGGGAGGTTAATTCCACCTCTCTTAAATGGGGAAGAATCTCATTCAGGAGAGGAACGTTTTGGCCAAAGACCGCTGCAAAAACCTGTGTAAACGTGGTACTGGTTTACACTCATTTTTGCAGTGTTTATCCTTTTTCCATGGCCGGCGTCCAGAGGAGGTTTGTTTACATGCAGCCTAAAGCCTTGTACACACGATTGGATTGTTGGCCAACAAAACCGTGGAATTTTGTCCTAAGGGTGTTGGCCCAAACTTGTCTTGCAAACACACGGCCACACAATTGTTGGCCAACAATTACGAACGTAGTGACGTACTACATTGTTTTTCAGCTCTTTAGCGCCACCCTTTGGGCTCTTTCTGCTAATTTCGGGTTAGTAGAAGTTTGGTGAGTGTTGATTCGCACTTTTCATTTTGCACTTTTCG
The DNA here is from genome assembly GCF_042186555.1 of Aquarana catesbeiana. Classification (NCBI taxonomy): domain Eukaryota; kingdom Metazoa; phylum Chordata; class Amphibia; order Anura; family Ranidae; genus Aquarana; species Aquarana catesbeiana. Next base: position 198,640,541 of record NC_133331.1, read on the forward strand.
TTTTGCGCTACTCAGTTTGTTTCTGAACGGCCATTCATCAACCAGCCATGTTGCGGAATTGGAGGAGATAACGTGTTATTTATTATTGGCCTTGGAGTTTTTGCTTTGACATAATTTTTTTAGTTGAATAATGATTTGATTTGGTTATTTGGTTTGGTTATTTTCTATATTTTTGGATGCATAGAATGCACTTTTTGGTTAAGTTCTCTTGGCAGATAGCATGTCTATTTTTATTTGTTTTCTTTTTTAATGCACAATAAAAAAATTGTGTAGAAGAATACTTGGCTATGTGTTTTACTTGAAATCACAGTTTGGAAGTAGGCAGTTACATTTAAAAAAATACAATGTAAAATTGACAAGGGACACCAACATAGTTGTATCTTTGATCTTAAAAACTATAGGATAATAGTGTTGTGGTAACTTGCCCCCCCCCCCCCCCAAAAAAAAAAAACCCAAAAGCATAATAATATTATTATTACTATTATTATTATTATCACTAGAAAAAAAATCCTTGGAAAATTTGTTTGCAATAACTCCATCAGTATCACTAGCAAAGAAGCTTAATTATTATCCCATTAAAGAAGAGGAGAATTGTGCGCTGCAATTCGAGATTTCATAATTTGCCAGTGTTAATTCTCCACTACGAGCGCTGATTTACAAGACCGACCGCTCCTGGCTCATCCTTGCTTCGAGCATGCGTGATTGTACTTTGGACTTTTGTCCGACGGACTTGTTTACACACATTTGTTGGCGGAAAAATTTGAAAACTTGCTAGCCAAAATTTGTTGGTGGAAAGTTCGACAACAGTTGCCCGATGGAGCAAACGCATGGTCGGATTTTCTGCCAACAGCCTGACATCGAACATTTCCTGTTGGAAAATCTGATCCTGTGTACGAGGCTTTAGAGTTTATGGCAGCAAGGTGTAGAGAGGCAGGCATTCTTACACTGTAATGTCAGGGAATGAAAATTAAGGATATTGCAACCTATAAAAATCGATATGTGCACAAAAATACTAGCACTAACTTCTAACATAAAAATCAAATCTAAGTGCTCCTTTTTGTCATTTTTTTATAAGCAATGAATCAATTTATTAGCAATTATTTTTAGTTGGGAGATACTTTGTTGTATGTATTATACTTAATGGCTAAAGCTGGTGCATTTTATGACCACAATCTATGCACTAAAAGTGTGAATAACTGATCCAGTTGTGGTGAGATAGCTTATTTTACAGTCTCAGTACCTTGGCAGACAGTGACTCGATCCAAATGACATCTTGCAGATCGTAGAAAGCTTTAATCCAAAACTTGTGCAGATCATAACAGATGAACATCAGATAGGTCAACAATTCATAGTGTTTTTAGCGCCAGAATACAGTACATGTGGAGAATGGAGGCCAAAGCATGAAGAAGGGCGGGGCAAACTACATAGAGCACCCCCTAGCTACAGAGTGAGCTAACAGACTATGCATATGCAACATGATAGCACATGAACAACTGCTGGGAATACAAGAACTTTTAAACAGGATTTTGTGGTTGGCTTGTTTCTAAATCATATTTTTTTTAGTTTGATAATATAAATATATATTTATTACTGTAAACCTAGTTAGATTCTGTATATTCTCACAAATTTTATATGTAGATTTGTGTATATATGAGTGGTGTAACATTAGGTTAACAGTAATATATTGCACTTTAAAGATATAATCTACATGACACCACTTAGTAATGACATGCTCACCAAGGAGTGTGTATCTCTGTATTAATCTGTGCCAGTATAAAATCAGATATCATAGCTTTATACAGACATTCTGATCACTTTTTACTGCCTTCCCAAATAGTCGTGTATTTAAATAGCATATTAATTTTACTACATTCTTTTTCAGAGTAGCCATAATGTAAAGACATTCTCCTAAGTACAGAGAAAGGAAAATTTTTATTATCATTATTACCCAATTACAGATGGGAGCACAGGTGTCCAGAGCAAAAAATAGAATTCACAGTTTTGTATATTTAAAAATTCTGCAGTCTTAGCACAGCTTCTTAGCATAGATTTTAAACAAGATTTAGGTGCAAAATGGTTCATGGGCACGGAAGCAGTTAAAGTCTTTGTAATACATTTACTTGGTCCAGTGCCCAGCAAAGCGTAGCCATGTTTCCTTAGGGTGCCAATTGCCATCTGTCTCCTTGACCTTTTTCTCACAATAGCCAGGGTTGTGGATGGCAAGGGGTGTGATGTGGTCAGTCCTGCTGACCCTGTAACTCCACACATGTCTACACATTAAAAACCATTTCAATACCAGGCACTTAGACACCTTCCTGCCCAAGCCAATTTTCAGCTTTCAGCGCTGTCACAATTGAATGACAATTGCGCGGTCATGCTACACAAACAAATGTTTTATCATTTTGTTCACACAAATAGAGCTTTCTTTTGGTGGTATTTTCCCTTTTTTCCTTTTACCAACAGACATTTGTTGGTGGAAAATTTGAAGACATGCTTGCCAACATTTGTTGGCGGAAAGTCCGACAACAATTGTCTGATGGAGCATACACATGGTCGGATTTTCCGCCAACAGCCTGACATCCAACATTTCTTTTCCTCCAGTAATGGGCAGTTCTGAACGCTAAAGAAAACATTGTTCACATAGTGACCTGAATTTTTCCCCACAGCATTCTCTTCTGAGACTAGGGCAATATTAACCTCAAAAGCAAACTTTTATTATATTGCAGCTTACCAGTTCTTAAATGTGATGGCTGCATTAGTTTTCTTTTTTTAGGCTTTCTTTTTTCTATTTTCATCTGGTGATCCAGCCAGTAAGTCATTAGTTATTTAGTTATTAGTTATTTTTAAAAAGAACAAGCTCTCTTGTAGATGTATCAGTTACAAGGATGAGACAAACCATTGACCACTGGCAGGGGTGCTTACAATGGTCAGCTAATATTTATGTAAAACCTTTATCCCAAAAGGAAAAAAACTTTTACTGCTCCTTCTTATAAAGTATTAGCTGGAGTTTGGCTTCAATTCATTAATGTATCTAAGTTGGCTAGTACATCTAAAGCCGCGTACACACAAGCGGAATGTCCGACAGAAAAAGTCAGACGGAAGCTTTTCATCGTCTATTCCGATCGTGTGTATGCCTCTTCGGACTTCTGTTTTCGAAAATTATGACGGACCTAGAAATAGAACATGTTCTAAATATTTCCGACGGAACCAATTCCTATCGGGAAAACCGCTTGTCTGTATGCTGTTCCGACGGACCAAATGCTCTGAAGAAAGTACGAGATGGAAGATATTGGCTACTGGCTATTGAACTTCCTTTTCCTAGTCCCGTCGCACCTTCTGTACGTCACCGCGTTCTGGACAGTGGGACTTTGGTCGGACTTTGGGTTGGCCGTGTGTAGGCAAGACCGCTTGAATGGAATTCCGTCGGAGTTCCGTCTGAGAAACCTTCATTCACCTTCACCTTCAGTTTATTCCGACGGCAAAACTGGTCGTGTGTACGTGGCATAACACTCCCCCCTCCCAGACTAACTGCTGTTGTCCAGATTTGCCCCCTGTGTGGGCTTTCTAATACAGGAGGTATGTTACTGGCCAGATCACCAGGTGAAACAGAGGGAAGAAAGCCTAAAAAAAGAAAATGAATGCAGCTAGCACATCTAATGATTGGTAAGCTGTAATACTGTATAGTACATTTTTGGTTTTGGGTTTAATACCACTTTAATGACACCTCGGGCACATAGGAAGTGGTTTGAATGACACTGGACTTAATTCAGCCTGGATGAGGACTGGCACCAGATTGTAAAGCAGTAACTCTGTAGTGGGACAGTGCCAGAGATGAGGTAAGTATTACCAAAAGTTAAAAGGAGCTGAGGAATGTATTTTTCAATTAAAAAAAATAAATCTGAATTGGAAATATCATCAAGAGACTGTCAGCAGGGCCGAAACTAGGTGGGGGGGGGGGGGGGGCAGGGGGGACACGTGCCTTGGGCAGGGCATTGAGGGGGGCCTAGCAGCTGGTACTGATCTGCCTGCATCTGCTTCCCCCCCTCTACTGCCCGATATGCGGAAGGCCACCCCCCTTCTCTGGTCCCCCACAGCGCTCACCTCCTCTCCCTGGATAGCTGTTCAGTAAGTGGACGGGCTGAAGACAGACATGATCCTCCACACTGAGAAGTTCATCATACGATCCGGAAAGACAGGCAGCCACAGACCGTTATAACATCACCTTCCTCGGCACTCATTTTCCTGCTCTTTCCTTCCCCTGCTCTCCATCTAGATTCTCCACAGCAGCAGACAGGGTGGAGAGCGGGGGGAAGGAAAGTGCAGGAGAACGAGTGCCGGGTTTATATTCTAACAGTCTGTGGCTGCCTGACTTTCCGGATCATATGATTAGCTGCTCAGTGCGGAGGATCATGTCTTTATCCAGCCTGTCTGCTTACTGCACAGCTATCCAGGGAGAAGAGGAGAGCTCTGTGGGGTACCAGAGAAAGGGGGGACAGGGGGGGCATGGGAGGCTAGAGGAGTACAGGGGAATAGAGGAGCATGGGGGAACAGAGGAGCATGTGGGCGAGCAGGGGGGTACCAGAGGAGCACGTGGGTACAGAGGAGTAGGGGAGGACCAGAGGAGCATGGGGGGAATACAGGGGCATGGGGGGGAATATAGGAGCATGTGAGGGAGGAGAGGAGCATGTGGGGGACCAGAGGAGCAGGGGAAAACAGAAGAGCATGTGGGGGAGGAGAGGAGCACGGGGGGACCAGAGGAGCACAGGTGGGACCAGAGGAGCATGGGGGAGGGAACAGACAGCTGACTCAACAGCTCTAGTCTGGGATTTTCTCATTTCCCTGCCTAATCTTGTCCTGTTACAGGGGGGGTGGCGAACGGATTCTTTGCCCCGGGTGAAGGAATGTCTGGCTTCACCACTGGCTGTCAGTACTTCTTGGTTCAGGTGCAGCCTTCTGATGCTGCACCACTAAGCCTGTAATCCTTTAATGTCTTTATCCAGCCTGTCCGCTTACTGCACAGCTATCCAGGGACAAGAGGTGAGCACTGTGGGGGACCAGCGAAAGGGGGGGCACAGGGGCTTAGAGGAGAAGGGGGAAACAGAGGAGCATGTGGGGGAAGAGGGGAGCAAGTGAGGGACCAGAGGAGCATGTGGGGGAGCAGAGGCATACATGGGGGACCAGGAGAGAAGGAGGGAATAGAGGAGCATGTGAGGGAGGAGAGGAGCATGTGGGGGACCAGAGGAGCATGTGGGGAAGCAGAGGCATACAGGGGGGACCAGAGGGGCATGTGGGGGACCAGAGGAGCATGGGGGGACCAGGGAGAAGAGGGAACAGAGGAGTAGGGGGGACCAGAGGAGCACGAGGAGCATGCATGGGACCAGAGGAGCACAGGGGGACTAGAGCACGTGGGGGACCAGAGGAGCATGGGGGGAACAGAGGAGCATGTGGGGGAGCAGAGGAGCATGTGGGGAACCAGAGAAGCATGTGGGGATCAAAAGAGCATGTGGGGGACCAGAGGAGCATGTGGGGGGACCAGAGGAGAACGGGGGGACATAAGATCATGAGGGACAAGAGGAGTACGGGGTACAGAAGAGCATGGGGGGAATAGAGGTGCAGGGGGGACCAGAGGAGCATGGGGGGGAATAGAGGAACAGGGGAAAACAGAGAACAGGGGACCAGAGGAGCACAGTTAGGACCAGAGGAGCAGGGGGAACCAGAGGGGCATGGGGGGAGGGGGACAGACAGCTGACTCAACAGCTCTAGCCTGGGAGTTTCTCACTTTCCTGCCTAATCTTGCCCTGTTCTTGGGGGGGGGGGACTGATACTTTACCCTGGGTGAAGGAATGTCTAGCTCTGCCACTGGCTGGCAGTACTTCTTGGTTCAGATGCAGCCTTCTGATGCTGCACCACTAGGCCTGTCTTCATCTCCTTTAATGAATGTAGTGCAGTGCTCCTGGGCCTCCTGGAATATGCACGTCGCATATTCCAGGAGGCACTGGGGGACTGCATGTAATTTATCTAGGCATGGATGGCTATTTCTGTAGTGTAGTGGGGAGGGTCAGAGAGGGGGAAACTTCCTGACAAGGGTGAAGAACCGCTTTAACTTTTTAGCTGCCTCTTAACCACATGATGCATTTGGACTAGCAGACAGGCTCAGTGGTATCTGCATGCATAGCCTAAATAGACCTGAATAGCAGGAGTTCAAATATGCAGGCTAGCTAGAGCATAATCGCAAACCATCAGACATCAAAAGTGCAGTTGCTGCCTTTAGCACTGCACCTGGTGCCTGCAAATTAATTGTGAGATATTCAAATTCAAACCATTATTCTTTCTTATTAAAGCACATGTGGTTTGCTTATATATTTCTTCAACTGTGATGTCAATGTATGGTCACTTGAGTTTAATTTACCTCAATGCTACTGTCTTTAAGTCAAGCAAGATACCAAAGACCTATCCGTTAATTAATTCAAGCCTTTGATCCTGGAATCCCCTCTTGTGTTCTGACCTGTAGTGGTGGTATAAGCATCCCTTGATTCTACCAACAGGTAAAAAGATAAACAGTGAATTCTCCAAGCAAAAAAAGAGTTAACACTGGAGGTAATAATAAGGAGTGATCACAGTTGAACTATGAGCAGTGGTCAAACTAAGATGAAGAATATTGTTTCTTTATTGTCCATTGAGGGACAAAAAACAATACTAAGTCTTGGGTGTGTGGGTTATAGTACTGCTTTCAGGAAGTTCAGACATTAGCAAAACAAAACATGTTAAGCCAGCCCCTGTATAATCCTGCCTAAAACCATCATGCCTCAGCTTTTTGCTAGTGTCCTAGGAGGCTGGACAGCTCTTCCTCAGCTCTGTGGTAAACGCTAATTATATTTTTTATTGTGATTTTTCCCTTCTGTCAAGGTATACACATTTTGGTAGATTAGTCCGTATCAAGCTTTTCTTCAGGCATTGACGCTAATTAGATTCTGCATCAGCTATTTTGATTTTGTCCACCCCTGAGTTAGACTGCTTTGGTATTGGTCTTATGCACTGTCAAAAAAATTGATTCGGGGTGTGGAGTTATAGGGGACATGATTTATTGTTTTTGCTTTGCCAGTATCCAAACCTCCTGAAGGTGACAGGAACGCCCACATGTCTAAGATCACTGTCCTGTGTCCATCAGTGGACTTTCAAGAAATAAATTTTTTGTTAAAGTGGTTGTAAAGAATTAAGGTTTTTCACCTTAATGCATAGAATGTGGTGCAGCTCCACCCCAGACCCCTCCTTTTTCTTACCTGAGCCTGATCCAATCCAGAAATGTGCATGAGCGTGGCAGCTCCAGCCGCTATCGCTCTCCACATTGGACAGATTTATGGCAGCAGGAGCCATTGACTCCCGCTGCTGTCAATCAAAAGCTGTGATGGGGGGGACAAATCCCACTGTCTGTGTCAATGGACGCAGCAGCGGTACTCAGGAGCGAGCCCGCGTGAATGCCCCCATGGAAAGCAGCTTTCCATAGGGGTACCCAATGAAGAGGAGAGGCCTGCAATGCTGGTGGGGGACCCCAGAAGAAGAGGATCAGGGCTGCTCTGTGCAAAACCGTTGCACAGAGCAGGTACTTATAGTCATGTACATTATTCATTATTAAAAAAATTAATTAATTAAAAACGAACAACCACTTTAAGTACAAAAATATTTTCATTTAATTTCCTGTGGTAAATTGTCAAAAAATACCAATTGTTGTACAGCTTTGCAAACAATTATTCAAGTGAGGGAAATGCTTTGTAAACGAATGCTCTATATTATTATTATTCAGGATTTATATAGTGCCTACAGTTTGCGCAGCGCTTTACAACATGGGGGCAGACAGTAGAGTTAAAATACAATTCAATATAGGAGGGATCAGAGGGCCCTGCTCGTTAGAGTTTACAATCTATATACACATTAACCTCCTCACGCCCATGCTATAGCCTAGGGGTCTTCAAACTGCGGCCCTCCAGTTGTTCAGGAACTTCAATTCCCTTTATGCCTAGTCATGTCTGTGAATGTCAGAGTTTTACAATGCCTTATGGGAAGTGTAGTTCTGCAACAGCTGGAGGGCCATAGTTTGAGGATCCCTGCTATAGCCGAAAGACGGCTACAGCATGGGTCTAAATTGCTTGGAGGGCGTCTATGTACGTCCTCCCAAGCATGCGCCAATCCCAGCCCCTTACCACATAATCAGCTGTCAGCCAATCACAGTTGATCACGTGATGTAAACAGAAGATCATAATCGACTTTACTGGCTTCTGTCAGAAGGACATCGGTCCCACACACGGACACCCACTGTTGCTAAACAGTGCCCGCCAGTGCCATCTACCAGTGCCCACTAATGCCACCTGTGCCACCTATCAATGCCCAGCAGTGCCCATCAGTGCTGCCAATCAGTGCCACCTATCACTGTTGCCTATCAGTACCACCCATCAGTGCCGCCTTGTCAGTGCCTATCAATGCCGTCAGTGCAGCCTCATCAGAGCACATCAGTGAAGGAGAAAAATTACATGTTTGCAAAATTGTATAACAACCTATGAAACTGTTTATTTTTTTTCAAAATTTTCGGTCTTTTTTCATTTTTTTTTTAGCAAATTATAAGAAATCCAGCAGTGATTAAATACCACCTAAAGAAAGTTCTATTTGTGTGAAAAAATGATAAAAAATGTAAATTGGGTACTGCGCTGAAAGCTGAAAATTGGGGTTTACAGAAGACAGAATACTTTATTAATCCCAAAGGGAAATTGGTAAATTGTTACGACACAGATACACTTAACAAAGACAACACAAGATCACAACAATAGACTGAACAAGATGCAAGAACAACAAAATTACCAATAACAGCCATTAACACCAAATAACAAAATTAAAACTACACTACAAATAAAACATCCAAACAATTAAAATACCCAGGATTAAAATAGCAGGCAAACTACCAAATACAAATAAGACACCACTCAGTTTGCAGTAAGCAAGTGGTTAAACATCGAGTACCATGTTTTGGCACCTCTATAGGTAACAGTACCTTATTAGACTTCTATTTTTACTGGCATAGCCAAGGCCAAAATAAATGCTTGTCAATTTTACTTTTCAAAGACAACTGGCATGATAATGACACAAATGGCAAATAGTGTTTTGTGATTTCAAATGGAGGTGTCTTTCCTTTTTTATTTTTACTCTTTTAAAGAAGAGTAAATAAGATGAGTTGTAATAGAGTTCTTTTATCTTTTGAAATTTCCCTTGAAAATCTACACTATAAGTGTGTGTGCAATGACATAATGCCACTTTTCTTGTCCATTTAGTTGTATTATACCTATGTCTTTTTGCAGGATACTGAACAACAGTAGTAAATGGCAAACAGTGTAATTTTATCACCTAATTTAATAGGAATAGCATTTGAGCACATACTTTTGACATATATATAGAATGCAAAAAATGCAATTATTCATCCTATATCTGTCAGAAATGTGATTTCAGCATCTAACCCATTGCTAACGCTTTACCCTACACACCTCTTATTCCCAGCATTGCTTTAAAAAAGAACACGATCCCAGTACAGTTTGTGTGGCCAAGGCTTATTAGTATGCAGCAGAAATGCCAGGATCTGTTCCCAAGACTGTGCCGAGTGAAAAATGGCTTGCATTTTCCTGATAGCCCATGTGGTTGTAAAGAATAAATGGCTAATGAATTACAGATGAACATTGACGCCAATTAATCTTTCCGCTGTCCCTGGGTTATATGGCAGCCATTTAAAAGTTTAATCAATACACTAAAGTTGAAAACATGCAGGCACTGCAGTTGTTTGCCTGTAATAAACATCAGAAAGAAACAGCAGCCCCGTAGTGACTTGTGCATTAGAATGACAGGTATTTATGCTTAATGGACTAAATATTTTTTATTGGGAGAGAGCAAATGTCAACTTAAGTTTTGCGAGGCCAGCGTTCCCTTCCCTTTCCTGGAAGGTGGGCGAGAGATTGGTGGCAGTTCAGTGACAGTGACAGATGAGTGAATAAATAAGGAGAATGCTTTGGGGACAAAGGAAGAACAAGAATCTATTGCTTTCTGCAGCAAGGCCTCTGTTTTGCATTGTGAAAACATTACAGATTGTAATCTTACTTCTCCCAGTGCTATGAAATGGTGGGGGGAGACTTACAGTTTCTGTACGTATGTTACCTAAACTGTGGACTTCTATTTTAATAGACCCTAAGATATGTTTATAGTCAATCATGAACTTCATTGAATATGTTGTCACATACATAAAACACACAACAACAAGCTGGATGAATGATCTTTGTTCCTTTAAGACGTGAGATTGGCACGTTGCAAAGGCAATTGGTGGATCACATGACTTAGTCCTTTCTTTCTGAATCTTTAAGCTGCTGTAAAATGACCATTTAAAAGAGGTATATACATTAGAACTTGGCATAACCACAACAAAATAGCTTGCTCTCACGATATGTAAATCAGCGACTCCTGCGCTGTAGGAGGTGATTTTACCATCACAGTTAAAAAAAAAAAGAGCATATATGCCGAAACATGGGGGCAGGGGTGGAGGGGCGATTTGCCCCTAACATTAGGGGCGGATTGCCCCATGCTTCGGCATATATTTTTTACTCTTTTTTTTGGCACAGATTGTTGCGGTTTTATTGAGTTAATGTTTTATTGTTACCACTGTTTGCTTTTCAGGTACACTATTCAGCTGCAGCACTGATTTATCCATCTTGACAGCAACAGCGTTTGCTCTCACGATACGCAAATCAGCGGCTCCATCACTGTAGGAGGTGATTTCACCACCACAGTTAAAAAAAAAATGGTGCATGTATGCCCATCATTAGAAGTGGGTGGATGCAGGGCGGTATTCTAATGGTGGGCATACCCACCGATCAATATCTTTTTTTCGTTCAGCCCACAGGCTCCATGAAAAAAAGAACATTACAATATATACCCAGCAAGGACCAGCAACGTACTGGTATGTTGCTGGACTTTGAGTGGTTATACCAGAATGATGCCTGCAGGTTTAGGTATCATCTTGGTATCGTTCTTTTCAGCCAACGGTCGGCTTTCATGTAAAAGCAATCCTAGCGGCTAATTAGCTGCTAGACTGCTTTTACAAGTAGCAGGAGGGAACGTTTCGAACGCCCCCCTCTCATCATCTTCCTCGGTTTTCTCGGGCTCTCCTATCCCAGGGGGGAACCTGATAATGCAGCCGGTGGCTCCGCCAGCTGACCATAGAGCTAATCGAAGATCAGCAGAATGGCTCCAATCATCTCTATGGCCTAAGAAACCGGAAGCTACAAGCATTTCATGACTTCCATTTCGCTGGATATAAACAGCGTCATTGGGAAAGCATCTTATCATGCCGATCTTGGTGTGGTCACATGCTTTGAGGGCAGAGGAGAGATCTAGAGTCCAATAGACCCAAAATAAATAATTAAGAAAAAAAAAAAGCACCCCTGTCCCCCAGTGCTCATGCACAAATGCGAACGCAAGTGTCGGTCTTGTGTCATTTGTAAACAGGAATTGCATCATGCATGTGAGGTATCACCGCAAATGTCAGATCGAGAGCAGTAATTTTAGCAGTAGGCCTCCTCTGTAAATCTAAAGTGGTAACCTGTAAAGGCTTTTAAAAATGTATACAGTCTGTCGCCGCTGCACGGTTGTATACAATTTTAAAGCATGTCGTGTATTGTATCTATGTACTCAGCATAAGATCATCTTTTATATTTTATCAAACATTTGGGCAATATAGTGTGTCTTAATGCATTAAAATTCAAAAAAGTGTTTTTTTCCAAAGAATTGCGTTTGAAAAATCGCTGCGCAAATACTGTGTGAAAAAAAAATTGCAAAACCCACCATTTTAATCTGTAGGGCCTTTGCTTTAAAAAAATATATAATGTTTGGGGGTTTACAGTAAATTTCTAGCAAAAAAAAATATTTTTCCATGTAAACAAAAAGTATCAGAAAGGGCTTTCTCTTCAAGTGGTTAGAAGAGTGGATGATGTGTGGCATAAGCTTCTAATATTGTGCATAAAATACTAGGACAGGTCAAACCCCCTCAAATGACCCCTTTTTGGAAAGTAGACACCCCAAGCTATTTGCTGATAGGCATGTTAAGTCCATGGAATATTTTATATTTTGCCCCAAGTTTCGGGAATATGACAAACTTTTTTTTTTTTTTTTTGCACAAAATTGTCACTAAATGATATATTGTTAAAACATGGCATGGTTATATGAGGAATTACACCCAAAAATACATTCTGCTGCTTCTCCTGAGTATGGGGATATGACATGTGTGAGACTTTTTGGGAGCCTAGCCGCATACAGGACCCCAAAAACCAAGCACTGCATTCAGGCTTTCTAAAGGCGTAATATTGTGATTTTACTCTTCACTACCTATCACACTTACGGAGGCCCTGAAATGTCCAGATAGCACAATCCCCCCCAAATGACCCTATTTTGGAAAGTAGACACCCCAAGGTATTTGCTAAGAGGCATGATGAGTCTTTTGCAGCTCTCATTTGTTTTTGAAAATGAAAAAAGAAAAGAAAAATGTATTTTTTTTTCTTTTTTAAATTTTCAAAACTTTGTGACAAAAAACAAAATCTGCAAAATACTAAACATGCCACTCAGCAAATAGCTTGGGGTGTCTACTTTCCAAAATTGGGTCATTTGGGGGGGGGGGGGGGGGTTGTGCTTTCTGGGCATTTCATGGCCTCCAAAACTGTTATAGGTAGTGAGGAGTGAAATCAAGAATTTACGCCCTTAGAAAGCCTGAAGGCGGTGTTTGGTTTACGGGGTCCTGTATGTGGCTAGACTGCCAAAAAGTCCCACACATGTGGTATCCCCGTACTCATAAGAAGCAGCAGAATATCATTATATATATCAATATATCATTTCAGTGACAACTTTGTGTAAAAATTTATTTATTTTTTTTTGTCATTTTTCAATCACTTGTGACAAAAAAATTAAAAAAATTCAACGTGCTCAACAAGCCTCTCAGCAAATTCCTTAGGCTGTCTACTTTCCAAAATGGGGTTATTTGGGGGGGGGGGGGTTGTACTGCCCTGCCATTTTAGCACCTCAAGAATAGAGATAGGAAGTCATAAACTAAAAGCTGCGTAAATTCCAGAAAATATACCCTAGTTTGTAGACGCTATAACTTTTGCGCAAACCAATAAATATACGCTTATTAAATTTTCTTTTACCTGAGACATGTGGCTGAATGCTTTTTTGGCCTAAATGTATGACTGAAATTGAGTTTATTGCATTTTTTTTATAGCAAAAAGTAGAACATATCATTTTTTTTCAAAATGTTCAGTCATTTATATTGCAAAAAATAAAAATCGCAGAGGTGATCAAATACCACCAAAAGAAAGCTCTATTTGTGGGAAAAAAGGACACAAATCTTGTTTGGGTACAGCATTGCATGACCATGCAATTACCAGTTAGAGCAGCGCAGTGCCAAATTGTAAAAAGTGCTCTGGTTAGGAAGGGAGTAAATCCTACCGGGGCTGAAGTGGTTAATAGAATTGTTATTTACTGTGCTTTTATATCCTCCATATCCTATAAATTCATCTAATATTTTGGTGTACAGCATGCATAGGAAGTGTAAATTACAGTGGAGACTGAAGTACCGAGGCGTAGCCCAAGCTGGGCTCCTGCGACTGTCAATCTATGCAGCATTGCTTTGATAAATTACTGTTGAAGGTATCATTGTATTTATATCTGATAGTAACTGACGGCAGACTGGCAGCTCCGTCAATCAGCCTCCTTGCTGCTGAATCCTATGTCTCTGACAGCTAATCAACGATCAAGAGAATGTTGTTCCTGATTTGCAGTAATGAGTATATGACAAGAAAAGTTTCTTTTTTTCCCCTGCGGCTGCCCAGAGATGAAAGATGTCTGTGATTGTATTGCAAGGTCCTGCAATAAACTCCCCAAAAGTATACTGCACCTGCACTGGCAAATATTCAGATTGACATATAACGTCATAGTTTATGATCGTGTGCTGAGTTTGTGAATGTAATGGAAAGCCATTAAATCTGGGGTAACACTACAGTCGGTTTACAAATGAACTCTAGTCAAATTTAAATATATCATGATTGGCATACATTAGCTTGTGGTGCTCTTCCAAGCTTGTTATTAGATAGAAACATTTTCTTTGCTGCTTATTACCTTCTAAATCCCGTTGTCTAACAGTCCCTATTCTATGAAAGCCATTCCACACATGCAGGGGTGAGCCTAGATCTTCTGCTGCATCAGGCAAACACTAAAATGGCACCCCCACTCAACCAGGCAAAATAAACTTGTATAAAATGTGAACTTAATGTACCAAAAGAGCATCATAAAGACAGAAGTTAAAGACAGGGCCAGCAGCAGATAGAAGTACACAGTTGTGTTGCTGCAGCACCTTTAACTAAGACAAACATACACACCAACCACTCACCACACACCCCTTTTCCACCTCTGCATACATCCTAACATTAGAACTTGAGAAAGGGAGACACTTTTGTATAGACCGTATGCATCATAGATAGCCATCCCCCAGCACTGGTGCTTGGTAGCACTAAATAATCCTCCATAACATCAGTGGTCAGTGGCAGTATCATAGCCCTCTTTACTCCCCCAGCATTAGTAGTCAGTAGCACTAAAATAGTTCCAGCCAACATTGGTGTTTAGTGGTGGTAAAATAGGCGCCCATAACTGGTGCTGAAATTAAACTTACCTTGTAGAAGTCTAATGCCCCATACACACGGTCGGACTTTGTTCGGACATTCCGACAACAAAATCCTAGGATTTTTTCCGACGGATGTTGGCTCAAACTTGTTTTGCGTACACACGGTCGCACAAAGTTGTCGGAATTTCCGATCGCCAACAACGCGGTGACGTCAACCATGTCCGACAAGACTAGAAAAGGCCAGTTCAGAACCAAGCGCGGCACCCTTTGGGCTCCTTTTGCTAATCTCGTGTTAGTAAAAGTTTGGTGAGAGACGATTCACGCTTTTTCAGACTCGTGGCTTTCAGATCGTTTTCTGCGGTTCAGTTTGTGCTTGTGGGTTTGTATCTGCTCTTCAGTGCGTGCAAGCAAGTTCCGCGTGACTTATAGTCATTGTGTTCTTGTTCGTTCGTTACTGTTTTTCAGGTCACTCTTCACAGGCCTTGCTGTTCTTCAGTGCATTCTGTTACTTCGTTCTGAGCAGCCGACCGTTTTCTAGCCATGTTGCGTAGAGGTCGACCGATATGGGTTTTTCTCTGGCCGAAGCCGATGCCGATATTTAGAAATCGCGGTGGCCGATGGCCGATATGTGATGCCGATTTTTTTGGGCCGATATATTAGGCCGATTTTTAAATAAAATCTAACAGTTAGACCCCTTTCACACTGGGGCGTTTTTCAGGCACTTTTGGACTAAAAATAGCGCCAGTAAAGTGCCTGTAAAACGGCTTCCCTGCAGTCTCAGTGTGAAAGCCCGAGTGCTTTCACACTTAGGCGATGCGCTGGCAGGATGTTAAAAAAAAAGTCCTGCAAGCGGCATCTTTGGAGCGGTGTATACCGCTCCTCCACCACTCCTGCCCATTGAAATGAATGCGCACCGCTGCCGAAGCGCCTGCAAAGCATTTCGGCAGCGGCGCATTTAACTCCTTCCTCGGCTGCTAGCTGGGTTATAAGTGCCCTGCTAGCAGCCGAATAACGCCATTAAAATGACGGTAAAGCGCCGCTAAAACTAGCAGCGTTTTACCAACAACGCATGCCTGCTCCAGTGTGAAAGCAGCCTTAAATGATACAGAAAATTTTTTACATTTAAACATTTATTAAACAAAACAAACCTCCAATCAGTTCACTTGTATGTAGAATTTAGATTAAAAAAATTTTTTTAAAAAACTATATCTTAAATATTAAATACACAAAAACAGGTAATCAAAACTTTTGATAAAAAAAAATGGACTAACTTTACTGCTTAGTTTTTTTTTAAATTTATTAGTGTATTTTTTCAAAAAATATTGCGTTTGAAAGACCGCTGCGCAAATACCGTGTGACATAAAATATTGCAACAACCGCTATTTTATTCCCTAGGGTCTCTGCTAAAAAAAAAAATATATATATATATAATGTTTGGGGGTTCTAAGTGATTTTCTAGCAGAAAATACAGGATTTTTACTTGTAAGCAACAAATGTCAGAAAAGATTTAGTCTTTAAATGGATAAACTGAGAGCTTCTACACACGGAGCTCAGTTCATTCATAAGTGTAAACATTGTATCCTTCAGGTTCTTTTTATCAGACTTGGCAGGCTGCCCAGTGGAGGGGAGAAGTCTCTTCACAGAAGTTTTCAGGCAACTTGTATTGACTTCTATTACAGAAGTCATTTGCAAGTCCGCTGATATCGGCCTTTTTTATCAGCACAATCGGCCGTTGCCGATTAAGCAAAAAACACCAAATATCGGCCGATGCCGGCCGATATATCGGTCGACCTCTAATGTTGCGTATACGTACTCCTCGTAGAGTTCGTGCTGTGCGGGGGCTTGGTGTTGGGGTCCTGACCTTGACACAAGTCCAGTCCATGAACAGGGTGGGGAGGAGTTCATGGACCAAGAATTGGTTGCTTCAGCGTGAACAGTTCTCTCATATGCCTTTGCTCCGTGAGATCCGTGAGAATAATCCTGATGATTTCAGGAACTTTCTCGGGATGACGGACCCCGTATTTCACCGTCTGCTGGCTTTGCTGACCCCCTATATCAGCAGGCAGGATACCTGCATGAGGCAAGCCATCACTCCGGAGCAGAGGCTCGTCTCTACCCTGCGGTATTTGGCGACAGGGAGAAGTCTGCAGGACTTGAAGTTCTCGACAGGCATCTACCCCCAGGCTCTGGGGATCATTATCCCAGAGACTTGTTCTGCCATCATACAGGTCCTGCAGAAGGAGTATATGAAGGTAAGATTTTTATCCTTTAATATCACATTTTATTGTATTGAATGTTTGATAATATATTGTATTTCTTTCCTCATTCCCTAATTACCATGATTGTAATATGCTGTGAATGTCCCCTTTGTCCTCATGCATGCTGGATTTTTATGTAATTATTTTTTTAGTCCTTCATACATATTTGCCTTCAATAACCTCCCCAGCATGCTCTCCTGCCCCTATATTCACCTCATGTAGTCACTTAACAATGTATTTTGTCAGCTCCATAGTAGTGCTTTACCCCAAACAACCCCAAAATGTTTAGAAATGTGATTTGTGCTTTAAAATCAGGCAGAGTGCCAGAGGATTTTTTTTGTGGTGTCCCCAAATCATTTTTAGTAACCCTCCCTCCCCCCAACTGCTAAGTCAGCTGATCCCAATTCTCTATCTATCCTCAATCATCTATCTGCTGACTTTGCCAAACCCATACACACTATACCCATCTCTTTTGTGCTCAGATGTATGGATGAATTCCCCAAAGCATGTAGTTCCAGGGCCTGCCTGTATACTTTCAAATGGCACTGTTTAAAGTTTTTGTACCCTATTATTATCTTGACAGGTAATAGCAGAATGTCCAAATGTCCTCAAATGTGTACAATGTGTATGTATATCTTTGTATTATGACACTTCTTACCTGTCCAGTGGGCTGCCAATAGTGTAACTAAGGAGGGGCTGTTCCAAGTAATACCCTGTATTTAGGCATTCATCTCTCAATGAAGTGGAAAGGGTTACCTGTCCAAGATCCCCCCCCTATAGTGTTAGTAATGGCCCATGATAGGGGGGGGAGGGGGAATATGATAGGTGTACCTAGGTACTTTGGTGTTGTTAAATTCCCCTTAATAAATGCTATCTGGAGGTTGGCCAAGAATGTTTGTGTCTAATCTGCTTGCCATGTTTATGTGCAAAAATACTAATTTTTTTGTTTTCCTCAACAGTTTCCTTCCACGCCACAGGAATGGCAGACTGTGGCCTCCCACTTTGCCCAGCGGTGGGACTTTCCTAACTGTGGAGGGGCAATTGATGGGAAACACGTCCACATCGTCACACCACCCAACTCAGGGTCGTACTATTTCAACTATAAGGGGTTCAATAGTATTGTGATGTTGGCGGTGGTGTCGGCTAATTACGACTTCTTGTATGTGGATGTGGGGAAGAACGGCCGGATGTCCGATGGTGGAGTCATCACCCAGACGGAGTTCTACAGGCGTCTCCAGAATGGCAGCTTGGACTTGCCACCTCCAGAAGACAATGTGGAAGGACTCCTATTCGTCTTCGTTGCGGATGAAGCATTTGCGCTGGGGGACCATCTTATGCGGCCATTCCCGATGAGGACCCTCACCCCGGAACAGAGGGTTTTTAATTACCGACTGGCCAGAGCCAGAAGAGTGGTGGAGAACACATTTGGAATCATGGCCAGCCGGTCCCGCCTATTTCTGACACCCATCCATATGGCGGAGTATAAACTTAATCATATAATCCTGGCGTGCTGTGTTCTACATAACTTTTTATGCCAACATTCTGCCAACTATGCTGGCTCAGTTGGGCCTGAGGCCGGAATTCTACATGATACAACCCTGACGGCGCTTGAAAGTGGTCGTCCTGGCTTGCCCTCCCTGAGTGCCCGTGATGTCCGGTTAAGATACCTTGAGTTCTTTGCGGGTAGGGGGGCCATCAATATGCCAGACAATTTGTGAAGCATTTATCAAATAAAAAAAAAGCAAATCTTTGGTGACATTTACTGCTTGTGTTTGTTTTAGCTGACCCTGACAGCAATGTGGGGAGTCCTGAAAATGGCGTGATTGTGTAATCTTTTATACAAAGCACTGTTGGGTGTTATTTACTAAAGACGTAGACACTTTGCACTACGAGTGCACTTGAAACTGCACTGAAACTGCACTTGTAGTGCAAAGAGGATTTGCCCTTAGGAAATAACCCCCATTTTCACAGAAAACAGCAATTACATCACCACAAAAGTGTTGTAGCGTTCAGACAATAATCCACACATTCTTGATTAACAAACTTTTTAATACCTGCACAATCACATGTGCATTTAGAAAAGGTTTTTAAAACAAACCAACATGTTTGTTGTATAACAATTTTTGGGGTGGCATTATCAAAAATAGAAATGTCCATTTATGATAAAACAGGCCTGTGTAAAACCGACAAGAAAGACTAAAAACTTGAACTTACAAAGTTCACATATGGTAAAACTTGAAGGCAATATCAGACATGAGTATTTTGGAACTGTGTTTGATATTGCGTTCAGATGGGGTGAAGTCACCCCTTGAAAAGCCAAATTTGGAAGATGCACACCAATTTACGAATGTCAACATGTGCTAGCTGCCATCACAGGGGATCAAGGGATGTGTTTTGGGGGAGCAACCCCTTCCTCACCGCTACTTTATTATTGAGGAAGGGGTTGCACCCCCAAAACGCGTCCATTGATCTCCCGTGATGGCAGATAGCACATGTTGGCACACTGTGTGCATCCTCCAAATTTGGCTTTTCGAAACATCGCTAAAAAATTTTTAAGATTGTAACACACAAAAAAAAACATGATTTTGTGGGGTTTTAAATTCGCCCCAAAACATCAATGATGTTATTATTTTTTTGAATAACATCATTGATTTTTTTTCTTGAGGTTTTCCGATTCTAAATTACACCCCATGATCTCCCCGATCAGGATCTGGGCACTTTCTGATGTGAAAGGATCTCGATCCACAACATCACGATCACCTAAAAAGAGAGAAACCAAACAAAAACAGGTATCAAAAATCTGCCGGCATCCATCTCTTACCTGAGTCTGTGGTCGCAGACACTCACCTGTTGTGGTGCCAATTTCCACCACATCTTCTTCCTCCTCCTGCTCAGCTTGGGTTGGGGGTATTTCCCCTTCTTCCAGAGGTGGGGGGTCTGTGGTCTCCTCGGATGAGGGGTGTCCTCCGAGTCTTTTCTCCCCTATGTAAAACAAAAATGGTATAATTAGCACACAGATATTTGATGGCAGAACTATAAATAGGAAACATTGCTTGGAAGTGGGGTACAATTGTCTATTTGGGCAGAGTTCCAAGATGTAGCATTTTTATTGTCCTTTGTCAAGCTTCAATACTTTACCTGTCTTGTACAAACTTCACAGATGGAGACCCCTCTATAGTATCCACTGGAGCACCTGTGTGGGCTCCCTAATAAAAAGGGTGTTCTTATGTCCCACACTAGTGCTCCAGCGTCCAGATGTGAAAACAGCTGCTGAGTGTCCTCTCCTTACACAGAATTTAGTTTGCATTTCATTCTAGTAACAAACCCATCTCCACAACCAAATATTTTTCATACAAGTAGGCCCTAAAAAATTTAGGAAAATGCATATGGCCTTAACAATGATGTTTTAGAGGCCGAAAGAAAAATGTTTGATACGAACGAATAATGGGCCCATGAACATTAAAGTTGCCATTTTAAACTGTACAACAATTAAGAAAAGCATATGGAGCAGCACAAACGTAATAAAGACAAAAAGAATAGGAACACAGCACAACTACTTACTTTTTTGCAGCACTCTCCGGATCTTTCGGTACTGCTCGGGCTCTCTTAATTTCAGGTCCGACCACCGCTTCCTGAGCTGATCTTTCGATCGTCGTACCCCGAATTTCCGGTGCAGACTTTTGACCACTTTCGCAATGATCCTTTCTGATATTGGGGTTGGGGTAAGGCCCATACTTTCCATCATAGTCGGCCTTCTTCAGGATGTCGACCATCTCCAACATCTCCCCAAAGGACATATTTGTGGCCTTAAATCTTCTCCTTCTGGATCGTGACGTGTCCGGATCCGGGCTTTCCTCCTCCTCCTCCTCGTTCCTGTAATTAGTATGCACCTGCTGTGTATTCGCCATGTGCTCTTCCCCCACTGCGCAGAAAAAAAAGGGGCGGGGAATAGACTAGAAAGAACGTCAGGGGCGGGCGGAGTTACACGCATGCGCAGTGTGTATAAAGCGTACCACACGTGCGTATTACGTACGATCTGTGAACGGAGGAAGGAGCATTGGCGATGCGCCGATCATAAGAACGAAGAGACATACTTGTGCCTATACTGCTTCTACATTGAGGCCTATATTGTAACAAGATTAGGAGAGTTTGGCCTGACATTAGGGTTTGTCTTGTGTTGTGTCTTGCAGTGAAAATGGATGTCTTTCAAGATAGTGACTTCATGGAAATATTCATTGACATGTTCAGGGAGCTGCCTTGTCTGTGGGAGATCAACCACCCACATTATAGGAACCAAACAAAGAGGAAGGCAGTGCTGGATCAATTGTTGGAAATTGTGAAGCAGGTGATCCCCACGGCAGACATCACATATTTGAAGATCCTAAGTGGTGGCCTGAGGAGCACATATGTAAGGGAGCGCCAGAAAGTCCAGGATTCGCAGAGATCCGGAGCAGCAGATGACATCTATGTCCCCAGGATGTGGTACTATGACAGGCTGCATTTTCTGGCAGGTCAGACTGAACCCAGGTCATCACTCTCCAGTCTTCCTTCCACGCTTCCTTCCCCTCCAGCTGAGGCTTCTGACGCCCAACCTGGGTCTTCCAGACAGCAACATGTGGAGGAGCCCAGCTTGAGCCAGGTATAGCATTCCTCTAAATATTTCTGCTTGTCCAATCAATGATGTTAACTAGATGTTAGTTTGGAGTACTAATTTATGATTGTGATTGATGATGCAAAAACTAAAACCATGTCCCTTTTTCATACACAGGGAAGTCTCAGTCAGGAGGTGGCCGGGCCGAGCAGGCTGCCTGATCTGCAGGTCCCTCCCCTACACCTGGAAAGAGAAAGTGGCAGGAGGAGGAGTGCCCTAGAGGAGGCTGCCATAGGCCTCTTTTGGAAGGCTACAAAGGCCCTGGGAGCACCACACACCGTGGAGGATGACTTCGCTGCCATCATTGCCTGTAAAATGCAGAGGATGGAGGAGGGACAACAACTCATGTGTGAGTCCTTAATGTTGGAGGCTCTCAATAAGGGGTTGAGGGCCCAAATAACATCTGATACACACCTTTGTGAACTCACACATGGTCCTCCTCCTCCTCTTGCAGGTCCTCCTCCTCCTCCTTGTCTTCCAGGTCCTACTAGTCCTCCTCCTCCTCCAGGTCCTACTCCTCCTCCTGCCACATCTCCAACAGCAGAGCCACAGCGTGGAAGGAAGTGTGGAAGGAAGACCAGAGAGTGATGACCCTGGATCCAGTCTGGTCTGGCAAAAGATGCAGCCTCTTGTGGTACCACAGCCTGGGGACACAGATGTCATCTGCTGCTTTCTGGATCTCTGGGACTACTGGACCAGACTGCACCAATTTTGATGTTCAAGAATTGATGTCTGCCCTGGGGGTCAAAGGCTTCGCTAATTTCTGCTGTTTATCCAGCGTTGCCTCCCTCTTTGTTTGGTTCTGAGCCCTTAATAAAGGAATTTTGGTTTGAATTATACTTGCCTATGTGTGTTTTCCTTCAAAAAGGACAGTTTGTTGGTGAGGATTCAGGTACATTTCAAAAATACAATGTGAAATTAACAAGGGACACCAACACCAAACAATCTCCTTGAGATTAAATAATAAAAGATATCAAAGGTGTTGTGGTAACTTGACACACAAAACACACACAAAAATATTCTGGAGTAAAACTAAAAATAACATTAAACAAAGATCAGCCTTTGAAAAAATACAAACATAAAATCTAAAATAAAAATGGCTTTAAATAAAAAAAAATTAAAAAAAATTATTTATGTCAGATGTGACAAATAACAATATATTCAGGTAATCCCAATAAAAAAAAAAAAAAAAAGTTTGTGAGAAGTGTGTGTGAATATGAGCAGCAAAACTACTTCATTCTTCTCACATTATAAAGAAGAAGAGAGTGTGCTAAATTAAACCATTTTTAACATTGCAGCGTGACGAAAGTGCTGTATCCATTGCGAACGCTAATTTTACCAGACCGAGCTGTTCCGTGTCGGAATTTCTTCTGAGCATGCGTGGCACTTTGTGCGTCGGAACAGGCCACACACGGTCGGAATTGACGCGATCGGATTTTGTTGT
Source organism: Aquarana catesbeiana (assembly GCF_042186555.1). Lineage (NCBI taxonomy): Eukaryota > Metazoa > Chordata > Amphibia > Anura > Ranidae > Aquarana > Aquarana catesbeiana. Next base: position 198,663,586 of record NC_133331.1, read on the forward strand.
CGGAAAATTTTATAGCCTGCTCTCAAACTTTGTGTGTCAGAAAATCCGATGGAAAATGTCCGATGGAGCCCACACACGGTCGGAAGTTCCGACAACACGCTCCGATCGGACATTTTCCATCGGAAAATCCGACCGTGTGTACGGGGCATTAGTCCCCCAGTGCTGCATGCTATGCCGTCTGCTGGAATTATGTATATACTATTGGGTAGGAGATCACTCTTCCTGACAGTGCAGGTTAGATGCAGTGCCAGGTGCTGGAAAACTAGCTGCAACACTCTACTCTGGTACATGTCCCAGATTTATGGAACCTCAGGATTTAGTTTCCCTAAACATCCCTGCAATATCTGGGACAGTTGGGCCTTGTGTCTTCATTGTCTCCAATGTACAGATAGGGTACTGCCTCCTAGCCTCATGGCAGATGCGTCCAATGCACATACCCTACTACTAGTGTATTATTATTATACAGGATTTAGGTAGACATTACAATTACAATACAATTTGGTTCAAGAGGAATCAGAGGGCCCTGTATGATTCTTAAATGCTTCTGATGGATTACATAACAAAGTACATGAAACCACATCAGTTCCTATCCCACAATTCCTACTATCATCTACATGTCAAGGACAATTATGGAAAAAAGCCAATTACTGGTAATTTTTTTTTATTGTTGTATTTTGTTTTCTTAATTCTTTGTTTAGCCGTTTCAGCAAAACTTACAGGATATTCAGTCACAATAAACAAAGAAAGATATAAAATATGAGATTAGTAAGATTCCTAAATGAACAGTTGCCATATAAAATAGCAGATTGGGTAAATTGACACATAGGACAATTACTGCTTTGGGGAGATCATTGTCAAGTGCAAAAATGTATTTAATGTAAATGAATTAACAACCAAACAGGTAGATAAGTAACGATGGGGGTGGGAGATTGTGGCCTCTGCAAGCATCAGAAGCAGAGATATAGCTTATCAGTGTGGCAAATACTCAAGAGAGAATTGAAATTGCTCCCAATAGAACCATCCTGTTGTATATTCTTCAGACTTGTCTTTAAGGGCAGAAGGAAGATTCTCCATATTCTGTATATGTAATTTATATTCATGAGTGCCATCCTATAAAGTCCATATTTATTTTTTTTGTTGTTGTAGCCATATTCTATATATTATTCACTGTGGCAGACCATTGGCTCAATGTTGGATAAGTCTTTTGTTTCCAAATGCTAGTGGCACAAGGCCACTTGGCATTTGAGAGCTGGATCAACAATTATTTCTTGTACTGTTTTCCTTGACAATGGGGTCAAATTTAAAAGGACAGCTGCAGGATTACTAGAGAGATACCAGTAAGTTGTATTGTGATTTGTGTGACCTGTTGATAAAAGGGATATAGTACGGGGCACGCCTAAGAAAACATGCAGTATATTGCTTGTGTGGCCATTACACCACCAGTACATATTGCTCTGTTGCGGAAAAAGTTTAGAAAGAGCAGATGATGTCCTATACCATAATTGAGGCTTTATGTGCAAAGAATATAATTCTATCCTGACTGTCCATGAACTCCATTTGTGGAGTTACACCAGATCATTTTAGAAGTACAGTATATAGCCACCAATAATTGATATTGCATGGACTGAGTTTTCTTTATTACCTTCTGACCTTGACATGCACACATCCTGGCTTGGTAGTGTGCCCGCATGTGTGCACCATAAGAAGTGGCTTCCTATGGGGTACACAGAGAAGAGGTAGAGCTGAGAGTGTTGGCAGGGGACCCCAGATAAGGAGGTTCAGGGCTGCTCTGTGTAATACCCTTGCACTGAACAGGTAAGGATAAATACTTTATTTCAGTGAAAAAAAATATTTACAACTGCTTTAAAAGTGTTCATTAATAAAAAAAGGGAAATGAAGATGGGAACATGGGCATAAATAGAATTGTGGAAGACCTATAGCCCCCTTTGAGTCGGAAGGTTTAATGGAGGTATGATTAAATAAAACCAGAGCCTACTCCCTGTATACATGGCACATACTGTATATACCAGAGTCCTTGAGCACCCACAATATCATCTTTAATTTATATATATATATATATATATATATATATATATATATATATATACCGGTATATACACACATTTTCCTGCACTTTTGGTGCAGGTATATATAAAACCACAAGTGGTACTATTGGGTTTCTGCTTTAATAGGGTGCTGTGCCTTTAAATTGTGAAAGAAATGTCTCGAGTGCTACCTTGAGATTGAACTTGTGATAAGTGTTTAAACCACTCACCAGCTGCTATGGACTCCCAATGACAGGAGTCATCTGCGTTTGTGTCTTTGTAGTCCTCCTCTTAGACTTCGCTCCTCTATGTTTGGGCAATTGGATACTCATGCATATGTATAAATAAATGGCAGAAAAGGTCCATATAGCATAATTCCGTTTATTATAAAATCAAAATAGATTAAAACATATCCACTCACATTTGTTTAGGGATAAACAAGCATAGATACCAAAACCGGAAGTTCACAATGGCGTGCATCTTACTGGCCAGAAATTGTCACACCACCCGTGGTCCACTGGGAGTTATTGTCAGTATGTGTTAAAAACAGGGGTTTAGTCTGCACACATTTGCAAATACATGCGTAAACTACAGGCCCCATCAAGGCATCCAATTTTCTGTAGTCTCTAACTCTAAATTTTAAGAGTCTCCACAGTGAAAGCACATGCATTTTGATGGATAGGTAGAGAGCAGGTGAGCCGGAGGGAGAACACCCCTCCTTAAATGCACAGCGGCACACTGAACACCCAGCATATAGCACCATGGCAGCAAAGGCGTCAGTGCATTGCCTGACCAATATATTAACAATACAAACAAATGGCCACGGCACCCCACCTTTAACTGGCCTATGCAGCAAGGAGCACATGGAAGGGTAGTGCATGTCAAACAAAACCAAAGAAAATTCCCAGGTCAACTTATCGGCCAGCCTGCGACCAACCAAACTGACCTGTCTAATATGCATTAAAAACAGGAGTTTAGTCTGCACACATTTGCAAATACATGCGTAAGCTACAGGCCCCATCAAGGCATCTTTATTCCCTAACTCTGTAGTTTCCACAGTGGAAGAATATGCATTTTGATAGATAGGTAGAGGGCAGATGAGCTGGAGAGAGTACACTCCTCCTTAAAGGCTCCTGGGTGCCTGATGCAGATTATGCCCCTGGATAGGGATATGGGGAGAATACAAAAGAAAGGTGGGGGGCAGGGGAAAACATTACAATGATTAACAATAACAGTAAAAGGATAATGTAACACAATACAATGCTCTGGCTTACAATATTGATTTGTGTGTACAAGATTACAAACAGGCATGACAATGTTTCAAACATTTTACTTAAATAATGCAAGATAACAGTTAAACAATAAGTACAGTCTTTTCCTAACATCCTTAGTTCCTAACTACAGGATTGTGTCTGCCCCTGGCATACCTGCTTAGGAAGGAGTCCATTGCTGACATCTTCTAGGAGGACTGCAAGTCCCAGCAATCCCCCAACATATGGAAGGCTCCAAGACACAGATTGTAGCAGCTTGATAGATTCAGGACAAAGGAACTTCCCCAAACCTTGCAGGGTGTGTCTTTTCTTCAATGCAGCAGGCTGTGTGTTGTGGGACTACAGGTCTTAGCAGCCCCAGGCCGGCAATCTCAAGAAGGGACAGGTGGAGGAGAAGTGTCAGGGCCTGGACTTGAACCTAGGACCTCTTCTGTGTCTAGCAATGACTCTTCTTGTTGAGCCACCTCACATTCCTTGAATAAATCCTGCCTTGAAACTTGTTTTTCTTGAACTATGACTCTTTGCTCATCTCATGTACTTCCTGATTTAAGCCCTGTCTCTGCACTTCCTGTTTGCCAGATTATTGTGCTCTCTCCAGCCAATATCTCGCTTTTGTCTCTCCTGCTGCTGCTGTCAGTATCTTCACTACCATTTGTTGCCAACCTTTGGCTTGTACCTCAACTACGCTTCTGCTTAATCCCAACGTGCAACCATTCCTTACTGACCCTTGGATTGTTTACTGACTACTCTTTTGCTTTTTGCTTAATCCCCATCTGCTATACCTGCTACTGGCCCCAAGCTTGCTCAACTCATGGGTAGAGCTCCAAAGGGATGAAGCTAAGGGGAAAATATTACTGGGGGGTATGCTATAGGCGTCCTAACCTGAGGTAGGCGGGGGAGATCTCCTATCTCAAGTTGGATTAGCAGCAAGGATGGGAAGTATTATCACAATGGGGGATTTTAATTATCCAGACATAGACTGGGTGGAGGGAACCACGCATTCGTCTAAGGCCGTGTACACACGGTTGGACTTTTCGACCGGATTTTCGACCGGATTAGTCCAACGGACTTTCCGACGGACTTTTGATGGACTTCCGACGTACTTTTGAACGAACGGACTTGCCTACACACGATCACACCAAAGACGGATTCGTACGTGATGACGTACGACCGGACTAAAATAAGGAGGTTGATAGAGCAGCTATTGGCTACTGGCTATCGTGGGTTTTCGTCCGTCGGACTAGCATGCAGACGAGAGGATTTTTCGACCGGACTCGACTCTGTCAGAAAGATTTGAAGCATGTTTCAAATCTAAAATCTGTCAGATTTTCGACTGGAAAAGTCTGCTGAAGGTCTGATGAAGCACACACACGACCAGATTGTCCGCCGGATTTGGTCCGTCGGACCAGTCCGGTCAAAAAGTCCGCTCATGTGTACACTGCATAAGGCTCACCAGGTCCTAAATGTCTTGCAGGACAATTTCATGGTTCAGATGGTAGAAGCACCAACTAGAAATAAAGCGTTACTGGACCTACTGATTACTAACAATACAGACCTGAACATGGGTATGTGGAAATACGGGGCAATTTAGGAAACAGCGATCACAGGTCAATTGGCTTCAGTATAAATCACACAAATAGGAAACATAAGGGGAATACAAAGACACTGAATTTCAAAAGAGCCAACTTCCCTAAACTACAAACCTTGTTAGAAGGCATGAATTGGGATAAAATCTTAGGAACAAAGAACACGGAGGAGAGATGGGTTTGCTTTAAGAGCATATTAAATAAGGGCATTAGCCAATGTATCCCACTGGGTAATAAATTTAAAAGGGCAAACAAAAGTCCTGGATGGCTTAAAAGCATAAAAGCAAAGGAGAAGGCCTTCAAAAAGAAATGTAAGGTGCAATTAGGGTAGCTAAGATAGAACATGAAAGACACATAGCAGAGGAGAGCAAAAAAAATCCCAAGAAATTATTTAACTATGTAAACAGTAAAAAAGGGAGGACAGACCATATTGGCCCCATAAAGAATGAGGAAGGACATCTAGTTACAAAGGATGGGGAGATGGCGAAGGTATTGAATTTATTCTTCTTCTCAGTCTTCACGAGGGAATTGAGGGGCTTCAGTAACCAAAACTTCAGTGTTTATCCCTATGACACATCACAGGAAGCACCTCCATGGTTAACAGAGGACAGAATTAAAATTAGACTTTGGAGACTTAACATTAATAAATCACTGGGACCGGTTGGCTTGCATCTGAGGGTAGTTAGGGAACTCAGTCAAGTAATTGCCAGACCATTGTTCATAATATTTACTGACAGTCTACTAACTGGAATGGTACCAGGTGATTGGAGAAAAGCCAATGTAGCACCAATATTTAAAAAGGGCCCAAAATACATCCCTGGGAATTACAGACCAGTTAGCCTAACATCAATGCAAGATGTTGGAGGGATAATAAGGGACTATATACAAGATTTTAGTAATGAGAATGGTATCATTAGCAGTAATCAGCATGGATTCATGAAGAATCGTTCTTGCCAAACCAATCTGTTAACCTTCTATGAGGAGGTGAGTTGCCATCTAGATAAAGGAAGGCCCATAGACATAGTGTATCTGGATTTTGCAAAAGCATTTGACACAGTTCCCCATAAACATTTACTGTACAAATAAGGTCTGTTGGCATGGACCATAGGGTGAGTACATGGATTGAAAACTGGCTACAAGGACGAGTTCAGTGGGTGGTGATAAATGGGGAGTACTCAGAATGGTCAGAGGTGGGTAGTGGGGTCCCCCAGGGTTCTGTGCTGGGACCAATCCTATTTATTTTGTTCATAAACGACCTGGAGGATGGGGTAAACAGTTTAATCTCTGTATTTGCAGATGATACTAAGCTAAGCAGGATGTGGAAACCTTGCAAAAAGATCTGAACAAATTAATGGGGTGGGCAACTACATGATAAATGAGGTTTAATGTAGAAAAATGTAAAATAATGCATTTGGGTGGCAAAAATATGAATGCAATCTATACACTGGGGCGGAGAACCTCTGGGGGAATCTAGGATGGAAAAGGACCTGGGGGTCCTAGTAGATGATAGGCTCAGCAATGGCAAGCAATGCCAAGCTGCTACTAACAAAGCAAATAGAATATTGGCATGCATTAAAAAGGGGATCAACTCCAGAGATAAAACAATAATTCTCCCGCTCTACAAGACTCTGGTCCGGCCACATCTAGAGTATGCTGTCCAGTTCTGGGCACCAGTCCTCCGGAAGGATGTACTTTAAGTGGAGCAAGTACAAAGAAGGGCAACTAAGCTAATAAAAGGTCTGGAGGATATTTGTTATGAGGAAAGGTTGTGAGCACTGAACTTATTCTCTCTGGAGAAGAGATGCTTGAGAGGGGATATGATTTCAATATACAAATACCATACTGGTGACCCCACAATAGGAATAAAACTTTTTTGCGGAAGGGAGTTTAACAAGACACGTGGCCACTCATTAAAATTAGAAGAAAAGAGGTTTGACCTTAAACTTCTTAGAGGGTTCTTTACTGTAAGAGCGGCAAGGATGTTGAATTCCCTTCCACAGGCAGTGATCTCAGCGGGGAGCATGAGATAAGCACCTGAACGACCGCAACATACAGGGATATACAATGTAATACTGACATATAATCACACACATAGGTTGGACTTGATGGACTTGTGTCTTTTTTCAACCTCACCTATTATGTATCTCCTGGTAGGGTCATCCTGAGGACTGCGACATGGTACAAACACACAGCAAAACCCATCTCCACCATCAGGAGCTCTGGTGAATACCGGTTAGTACTTAGACCCCGCACCTCAGATGAACCCATGTCATCAGCCAGAGTGGCTTGTGTGTATACCTGTCCTGCTTGTCGGTGGGTGCTGCTCCACTTCTATAGCTACTGGTCTCCAAGCCTGTCTCCAGACCATGACAGAAAATCTGCCCCAAAACATGGAGGTCATTGTAGCACCTGCTGTGGCTCCTCTCAGGGCACAAATCACTGAGTTGCAGGCGTTTGGTGTTAACTACCAGGAAAAGTTTTCTAAATTACAAATTGAGGGGAAAGGTCTACAAGAGGACATCCTTGATTTGCATAGACAATTGTGGGCCTTGCGTTCCAGAGGTACTGCTGCAGTAGATACTAATGCACATATGCCCCTACCACTCCAGTTTAATGGAGACCATTGCCATTACAGAAGTTTCCTAAATCAATGTTGTATATACTTTCAGATGAAACCTGCTGCATTTACTTTTGACAGGAAAAAGGTGCTGTTTATTATCAACCTCCTGACTGAGGAAGTCTTTGTCTGGGCCTCCTCTTATGTGGAGCAAGACATCCTGGATAATTTCAATTCTTTTGTGGCTACTATAAATTACGTTTTCAATTATCCTAACTGTTGTGCGCTACTGCCAAGGCAAAGTTGCACAAATTACAGCATAGTAGACGCTCTGTTACAGAATACACATCTGAATTCTGACGTTGGATTTCAGATACCAACTGGAATCCAGCAGCACAAAAACATCAGTTTTTTCAAGGACTCTCTGAACAAGTAAAAGATGAGCTTGCAAGAGTAGCAAATCCTGACGATCTTGAGGCTTTTATTAAATGATGTATTCGAATTGATCACTTACTAAAAGAAGAAAGGAAAGAATGGGAATTCTAGACAGTAATGGTGGTATGGGTTTTTCTACTAGTCAGTTTGCTCGTATGGTCCCAAGAGTTATTCCGGATTCTGACACTCCTGAACCTATGCAGGCGGATGCTATTAAAAGATCTAGGAGAAAGAAAGACGACATTCAGAGAACAAGAGGAGGGTTTATTTACAAGGAAGGTTGGACTTTGCATGAAGCACGTGGCAGCAAAAAAGGTAAATGGGTGAACATAAAGGAATTTTATTAGATGCTAAAATGTAAACATACATATTTCCGGTATCAATGGTACATGGTAACATACATATAATACATTAATGGATAGCATAGTATAAACATACATGTAGCACTAATATCAATGGTATGTAATAAGCATGATGATAACAATAAAATTGGCAACAATATCTCGTGGTATGACTACAAAAATTCCCTAGTTCACCGCAAAGGAGGATTAGTATAGAACAATAATTCAAGAGTATTGCCTGCAGGACCTATGGCCTCGCTGGACCTGTGGGGGTGAGTACTGCATAGTAACTTGAAAGGATCTGGGTAAGATTGGTAAAGACACGGCATCCGGTAGCTCTACACATTTCGTGGCTTTAATGCCACTTGTCAGGAGCAAGCACGTGTGGTATCTGTAAATAAATTATTATAAGAATGGAAGGAGAAACATAGAATATATGGAAAGACAAGGTTAGGGGTAGAGTATAAAAACCTCCATCACCAGGGCTTACTTACTGAGGCTTGGTGTATTGATGGTGTGGTAGTGGGGCACCGCAAGCAATCTGAGGGCACCTCCAACTGGGAGCTGAGGCAGACAGCTCCGCGGGGACGGTGGGGGCGGTAACCTGGGCAGGCATGGAACACGAGGCAACTCTGTGGAAGAAGTAACAGATATTGAGCAAAGGCCCGTGCTGATAGATGGGTGCAAGAGGGGAACCGGACAGCCAGAGGGTTGCCAATGGTGTGGGGTGAAGTGGGTAGTGACAAAGTGGTGAAGCCATGGATAGTGAGGGTGGAAAGCCATAATGGCGGTGATAAGTCTTGCAAAAATACCTTGTGAAGGGTATATACCCTTTATCGTCCCAATTGGATATATTAAGGTAGTTTGTTGTTATTACTGATGGTGGGTATGTCTGGGCTGCTACACCGTCTGGCTGTATTCTCCTTGTCCGGGAGCTGTGACGCGCCTTGTGGGTCTCCCCCTTCCCCCACCCCTTCTGTCGCCCGAGAGGGTGAATGCGCCGTCAATGCACGTCAACGTTACACACACCACGCTGTATGTGGGGCGTCCTTCCGATGCCATCACATACATGCTGTTTGTTCCATGCTTGTGGACACTAGGGGCGCTACCTGTGTGTCGGTCAGCCGGAGTTCTGGCTGTTCAGTGCATGGCACTCTTCCCCCTGTCACACGGCGTGACGTTGGTGGACCATCCCGCGGCTGGCGTATATATGGGCGTCCCCTGGGTGGTCCCGGCACTCGAGGCTCCCCACACACTGGACTCCACGTTGTTTGGCCATTCCCTTGGTTCCCTTCACTTGGGTTCCTCATCTTCACAAGGTATTTTTGCAAGACTTATCACCGCCATTATGGCTTTCCACCCTCACTATCCATGGCTTCACCCCTTTGTCACTACCCACTTCACCCCACACCATTGGCAACCCTCTGGCTGTCTGGTTCTCCTCTTGCACCCATCTATCAGCATGGGCCTTTGCCCCTCACTCTTAACCCCCTTCCAATTTCCCCTCCTTCCGCTCAATATCCATTACTTCTTGCACAGAATTGCCTTGTGTTCCATGCCTGCCCTGGTTACCGCCCCCACCTTCCCCGCGGGGCTGTCTGCCTCAGCTCCCGGTTGGAGGTGCCCTCGGATTGCTTGTGGTGCCCCACTACCACACCATCATTACACCAAGCCTCAGTAAGTAAGCCCTGGTTATGGAGATTTTTATATTCTACCCCTTACATGTCTTTCGATATATTCTATGTTTCTCCTTCCATTCTTATAATAAACTATTTACAGATGCCACACGTGCTTGCTCCTGACAAGTGGCATTAAAGCCACGAAACGCGTAGAACTACCAGATGCCGTGTCTTTACCAACCTTACCCAGATCCTTTCAAGTTACTATGCAGTACTCACCCCCACAGGTCCAGCGAGGCCATAGGTCCTGCAGGCAATACTCTTGAATTATTGTTCTATACTAATCCTCCTTTGCGGTGAACTAGGGAATTTTTGTAGTCATACCACGAGATATTGTTGCCAATTTTATTGTTATCATCATGCTTATTACATACCATTGATATTAGTGCTACATGTATGTTTATGCTATGCTATCCATCAATGTATTATATGTATGTTACCATGTACCATTGATACCGGAAATATGCATGTTTACATTTTAGCATCTAATAAAATTCCTTTATGTTCACCCATTTACCTTTTTTGCTGCCACGTGCTTCATGCAAAGTCCCACCTTCCTTGTAAATAAACCATCCTCTTGACTCAAATAGGGGTGGAAATGCATGACTTTACCAGGCCATGATTTCATTTAAAGTCCCTGGGGATGGAAATACGTGACCTCACCAGGCCATGGCTTCCTTAAAGTCCCTAACCACAAAAACCCCCTCCACTTTACTAGACATTCAGAGGACGTATGTCTTTATTGTGGAGTATCTGGACATTACACAGTTAATTGTCCCAATAAATGTAAAAGAACAATTGCGGCAACTAAAGTTAAGGTATCCGAACAAATACATTCAGTTTCTCAGTCTGTTTCTCCTTTTATTTAGGAAGCAAATTAAGTTCATTCTTTATCATCCCATTTTGTCATCCCTATAAAGTTTATTGTTGAAAGCAGTGAAATCCCTTGCTCTGCTATGCTGGACTTTGGGGCCAGGGGAAACTTCATGGACATTGAATTTGTCCAAAAAAATAACATTCAACTAAGAAATAAACTTGCCCCTATTAATATGAAAACTGTGGATGGCTCATCTTTATCTTCAGGACCTGTTACCCGTGAGACTGTCCCACTTGCACTCCAAATTGAGGCTGACCATCTGCTGATCAAATCACCCAAGTTCCCTATTGTCCTGGGCATTCCTTGGTTCTCTATCCATAATTCCTCAATCAACTGGGAGACACGGTCTATAAATTTAACATCTGACTATTAAAAAGAACATTGCAAAGAATCTTATCAAATAAGCCAACCCATAATTCACAAGCAGTTATGGTAACTAACCAGTCATACGACAAGCTGCCTCCACAATATCTTCATTTCCGGGGCATTTGTGATAAAAAGAATGCCGATCTGTTGCCTCCTCATCATCCATATGATTGTCCCATTGAATTGCTTCCAGGGGAAGAAATACCCTTTGGCCACCTTTATTCTCTATCAGAACCTGAACTGAAGGTGCTCAGGGAGTGGCTTGATGAGAATTTAGAGAAGGGTTTTATCAGAAACTCAACCTCTCCTGCTGGGACAGCCTTATTCTCAGTGGAGATGTAATGTGTCCATGTAATGACTACAGAGATTTAAACAGGATCACAATTAAAAATCGCTTTTCCACTCCCACTGATTCCAGAAATGCGTGAGAGAGTCCACTCCACCAAGCTCTTTACCAAATTAGATTTACAGAGGGCATACAACCTGGTCCGCATTTGTCCCTGAGACAGATTGACATTTTAAGACTTTAGTCATTCCCTTTAGACTTTGCAATGCTTCCACAACATTTCAACATTTCATTAATGATGTTTGTTGAGATTTGTTGGACCAGCTTGGAATAGCATATTTGGATGCTATTCTAATTTTTTTCTAATAAATTGGAGGAACACCACGAACATGTCTGTACTGTCTTCAAGAGATTTTGACAGAATCAACTTTACATCAAACTGGAGAAATGCGAGTTTGAATAAACTCAGATCCAGTTCTTGCAATACATAATTTCTCCTGAAGGAGTGAGCATGGATAAAAGAAGTGGTGATTGGCCTGTACCTAGGGGGTATTCATGTGGATAACAATGTTGTTAATGTTGTATATATAACTGTCACATTATATTCTCCTGGGGGCATCTTTGCCATGAGTAATGTAATATGTTGTTGTTTGTTCACCTAACCAGAGTATGTATTTTTTAATAAATCTATTGCACATTTAAATATACCTTCCATTTGTGATCTACTCTATTAATACTAAAGTTTTGCTGCTTTAAAAACCCCCTGGGGAAAACTCTTTGTATTCTTTGGTACCTAGAAATGTTAAGGAAATACAATGATTTGTTGGGTTTGCTAACTTTTACAGAAGATTCTCCAAGGTAATTAGTCCAATTACGCAGCTGACAAAGAAAGGGATGGCCTTTTAGGAAGCTAAAACTCTTCACTTCTGAACCAATACTGGTACTTCCAGATTCTAAACTACTTTTCATCGTAGAAGTTGATACTTCAGATTCTACTGTGGGATCTATCCTTTCTCAGCAAATTGGAGAAAAGATGCAGCCTCGTGCAGCCTCCTTGTGCTTATTTCTCTCAACTAATGTCTTCAGCTGAGAAGAATTATGACTTTGGAAACAATGAGTTGCAGGCAATTAAGGAAACATTTTCTGGGTGGAGGCATGCTGGAAGGGGCTAAGCACCCTGTAACCATTCACATGGATCATAAACATTTAGGAATTAATTCATTCTGTCAAAAGGTTGTTATCTAGACAAGCACATTGGACCCCATTTTTCGCCAGGTTCAATTTTGTTATATCGTACCACCCTGGGTCAAGGAATGGTAAGACTAATGCCCTATTGTGGATGTTGTCTGGGCCTCTCCAGGAAAGCAACTCTGAATGTATGATCCTGCCTCGAAATAACTTTTTAGGAGACACGAGTTCTAAGACATTTTTTAATCTTCTCAAGGAGGGGTATGAGAATGACCCACTTCTCAATAATTTTCCTAAGGACATTAACCTTGAGTACAAAAATGGCTTTTGGACTTAAGTGCATCGCCTCTATGTACCTGAATCATCTTGGGTAGAAGCCCTCAGGTTGGTTCACGACTCTAAACTTGCTAATCATTTTTGGGTTTCTAAGACAGAAGAACTCTTATCACGTTCCTTTTGGTGGCCTGACTATAAGAAATATGTCAAGAGTTATGTGGCTTTGAGTCTGACCTGTTTTCACAATAAGTCACCCCAATCTTCTGCTCTGGGGTTACTCCAACCATTGCCTGTTCTATCGAGACCATGTGGGTCAATTTCTATAGACTTCATGGTCGATCCTCCCCCAAAAGGGAAAATCTCTATCTTGGTAGTTGTTGACCATCTCACTAAGATGATAAGATGGCTCATTTTATACCAGTTAAGGGGGTACCCTCTGCTGAACAAACTGCAGAGGTAATGGCTTAAGAAGAACTAAATGGAATTCCTCATGATGCGGTGTCTGACAGAGGAGTACAGTTTACTTCAAAATTTTGGAGAAGCATTTGCTCAGCTTTGGGTGTAACAATTAAGATGTTCCTCTCGGCTTTTCATCCTCTGTCTAATGGTCAGACCAAGAAGACCAATCAACTTTGGAGCAATACCTTCAATGTTTTATGAGTTATCTTCAGGGTGATTGGGTGGTGCTCATAACTATTCTGGTATTTTCCAGTTTTTTTTCCTGATTTCCCTATTTCAACTCCAATTCCTGCTGTTGCCAACAGATGAACTACATTACAGGTGATTCAGAAGAAATTGATTGATACATTGAAGGAGGCTCATGAATATTACAAGAAGGCTGCTGACAGACATTGTAGATCGATTCCTACTTTTCACGTGGATGACAGTTTGGTTATCTACCAAAAATTTGAAGGTTCATGTTCCATCTGCTAAGTTGGGTCAAATGTTTGTGGAACCTTTTCAGATTTCTGTTCAAATCAACCCAGTCACCTTTTGCTTAAAACTTCCTCACAGTATGAAGATTCACTGTGTTTTCACTGTTTTCACATATCAATATCCATATATATATGGATATTACCATATATATCATAACCATTTGATATATATATCATAGATAACCATTTCATGAAAATCCTTTTTCTGGAAGAATTCATCCACCTCCTCCACCTGTTGAGGTACAGAGTGAAGAAGAATTTGTGGTGGAAAAAATTATTGACTCCAGGATCTTTAGGAACAACTTACAATATCTGGTTCAATGGGAAGGTTATGGGCCAGAAGAAAATTCTTGGGAGCCTAAGAATGTCCTGGGAGGAGGGGAGAACTGTCAGGGCCTGGACTTGAACCTGGAACCTCTTGAGTGTCTAGCAATGACTTTTCTTGTTGCGCCACCTGGAATACTGGACAGTTCACTGGACAATTCCTTGAATGATCCTGCCTTGAACCTTGTTTGTCTTGAACCTTGAACTTTTTGTTCCTCCCATGTACTTCTTGATATAGGCCATGTCTCTGTACTTCCTGTTTGCCCGATTATTGTGCTCTCTCCAGCCAATACCCCGCTTTTGTTTCTCCTGCTGCTGCTGACATATCTTCGCTACCATTGGCTTGTTCCTCTACTATACTTCAGCTTAATCCCAACCTGCAACCATTCGTTACTGACCTTAGGCTTGTTTACTGACTACGCTTCTGCTACTGGACCTCGGCTTGCTCACCTCTTGGTAGGGTGATCCTGAAGACAGCAGTCTGGTACTAATACGCAGCAAAACCCACTTCTACCATCAGGAGCTCTGGTGAATACTGGTTAGTACTTAGACCCCGTACATTAAGTGAAACCGTGTCATCAGCCAGGGTGACCTGTGTGTATACCTGTCCCACTTGTCGGTGGGTGCTGCTCCACTGCTATAGCTACTGGCCTACGAGCCTGACTCCAGACCGAGACAAGAAAATAGCTGAAGCAGGGATGAGCAGAACCCCTCTGGGCTGTGGTGTGCTGGAGCATTGGGTTACATAACAGCTGTCAGCCTTTCCTTGCCTCCACGTGGCTGGAACTCTCTGACCACAGCTCCCTCCTGATTTATATGCACAGGGAAAGAAGGGCAGAGCCCAGCAGAGTGTGCCAAGTGAAAAGACTGAGAAATAAGTTAACCCTTTCCCTCCCTGCCTGGCAGCAGCTAGCTAGACATTTCCAATCTGCTTACAAGTATACCTCAGTTGCTGCAGTGGCCTGAAATGTATGTTTGTATTGGCATGTAAATGTAATGAAAATATGAAAAAGCCTTCACGCTACTAAAATATGCTGTATGCAAACTACTATAAACCAAATAATAGAATAAAAAGTGAATAACTAATACATAAAGTGCATACAGTGCATAAAAGTACAGTCTAATAAATCAATAACAGCTGTCTGCAGCAGAACCTTAAAGTGTATCACAATCCACTCTCAGTAAAATAAAAACATAACTGATCCCGCGCTACAGAAAAAACATAAAAAACATACCACTAAATACAGTCAATAAACCTGCAGTGTCTATAATAAATAATAAGTCAACCTAGAGTGTTTCTCATTCCATAATAAAAAACAGTGCAAGTGTAAAAATTATAACCATAAATGAATAGATCAATCCAAGGGCATGAAATAAAGAGTAATAATAATCTCTTAATAAGATCTTCAAAAAAAAAAATGTAATTGTGTTCTTCAAAAAAATGTCTACAAGAAGGAATCATGCATAAATAGTTCCAGTAAAAACAGTGGGCAGGGAGAGGTATAAATCCAAAAAGTGAGCTCACAGAGCCCTCACCTTCATAGCTTGAAAGATCAGCATGTAGTAAACGGGGATCAGTTCCGTTGTTCCAACTTCAACCACCAGGGGGTCCTCCGTTCCACTATATGCACGACCACCCGAAGTATCAGTCTAAACCCATAGATAAGAAATGATCCTGTTGTCCCGATATCAACCACTAGGGGGTCCTCTACTCCACCAAGTACACCACCTAAATTAGACTTCCCATCCAAGTCCTCATCCGACCTCGTCACCTCCGCTCGAGGGGGGGGGATGAGGGTGAAAGGCAAAAGGTGGGAGAGAAAAAGGGCTCCAATAGTGTAGTATATTAAAGCATAAAAGGTTTATTTCAATAATAAAGTTGGACTCTTACAATGAAACGTTAAAAACAAGCATGAATCAGCAAATAAGGCGTCTGAACACCACTCTCACATCACTTCCGGTGCACTTCAACCTACGGCCACTCCCTACGCGTTACGTCATCACGTGACTTCATCAGGGGATGCGGATTGTCTGTGGCGATCGTGTTTATATCTTGAAAAACTGGAAATGAATTAGCGGCCATTTTGTTGTGGTCCGCTCTATTTAGCAGCGGCGGCCATTTTTTAATAGCCATTCTCGTATTCCTACATCGGCCATTCCATAGAATAGTACTCCTCTGCTGACACTTCTAAAGAGGAGTGCTAATAGGTAAACGGAAACTGAGAGTCAACGTGGGGTCTAGTTATTTTACAGCCCATGACTCCTCATCAAGCAAAGTTGCCTCTTCCGTTTGTAAAAAATCCAAACAAGTTTAGCAAAGTTAATATACGCGGCCATGAATGTATTTGCACAGGGTAATGGAATCAGTTCAGATAACATTACCGCTAGTGGTCCCACCAATGTGGAAAATAGTAAAAAATGCAAAAATAACTAAAATGTAAATAAATCATTATCAAGGTAAAAAAAAAAAATAATAATAATATAGATAACCATAAATAAAGAAGTGAAAATTGTATGAATAAAATAAATGCTGCACTATAGTACAGATCCCTAAAAACCAGTTAGCCTATATTATGCACCAAATGTACTTAAAAGCGAGATTTAAAAATTATTTCAAAATTATTTTTTTTTTAAATTGTATAAAAAAAAATTATATAAAAAAAGAAGAATTAAAAAATGCCATAATTATGGCTACATAGTGTGCACGAATATACGGGAGGTGGTGAAATGTGGGTGGTTGCTGTACATCGGAAATTAAGCGAGAATCGCACCCCAGATCAATAATAAAATAAACAAATATACATAGCCTAATACATTAAAAGTTACTCAAAAAACAATTAAGGTCAAACTCGACATTTAGGCCTCCCGGCACTAAACTTTTCATAGTGTATATCCATCTTGACTCTTTCTGGCTTATCGTTTTGATCTTATGGCTACCTCTCCATGATGCACTATACTTCTCAATACCCCAGAATTGTAGCTGAGAAGGATCTCGATTGTGTACTGCGTCAAAATGTTTTGACAGGTTATGTTTAGGAAATCCATTTATAATGTTCTGCACATGTTCTTTCACCCTGACTTTAAGTGCTCTTTTAGTTCTGCCTATATACTGTAAATTACAGCTACATTGAAGGCAGTATACTACACCTTCAGTATGGCAACCTATAAAGTCCCTGATCTGATAGGTCTGACCAGTGGTGGTTGCTGTAAACTCTGATCTCTTTCTTTGGAATTTTTTAGTAAGACGGCAGGCGTAACAGTTCCTACAAGGGTAAAAACCCTTTCCAGAAAAGAACGTGAAGCTATTCTTCGGAGGAGGTTCAACTATAGATTTAACGATCATGTCTCTCAGGGTAGGAGCTCTTTTATATACGATATTGGGTGTATCTGGCAAAATATCTTGTAAATCTTTATCATTTTTCAATACATGCCAGTGTCGTTTAATAAGCTTGGCTACCTCCTTATGTTGTACATTATAGTCCAATATGAGACATGGTTATATCAGGATGAAGCACCATGTCTCATATTGGACTATAATGTACAACATAAGGATGTAGCCAAGCTCATTAAACGACACTGGCATGTATTGAAAAATGATAAAGATTTAAAAGATATTTTGCCAGATACACCCAATATTGTATATAAAAGAGCTCCTACCCTGAGAGACATGATCGTTAAATCTATAGTTGAACCTCCTCCGAAGAATAGCTTCACGTTCTTTTCTGGAAAGGGTTTTTACCCTTGTAGGAACTGTTACGCCTGCCGTCTTACTAAAAAATTCCAAAGAAAGAGATCAGAGTTTACAGCAACCACCACTGGTCAGACCTATCAGATCAGGGACTTTGTAGGTTGCCATACTGAAGGTGTAGTATACTGCCTTCAATGTAGCTGTAATTTACAGTATATAGGCAGAACTAAAAGAGCACTTAAAGTCAGGGTAAAAGAACATGTGCAGAACATTATAAATGGATTTCCTAAACATAACGTGTCAAAACATTTTGACGCAGTACACAATCGAGATCCTTCTCAGCTACAATTCTGGGGTATCGAGAAGTATAGTGCATCATGGAGAGGTAACCATAAGATCAGAACGATAAGCCAGAAAGAGCCAAGATGGATATACACTATGAAAAGTTTAGTGCCGGGAGGACTAAATGTCGAGTTTGACCTTAATTATTTTTTGAGCAACTTTTAATGTATTAGGCTATGTATATTTGTTTATTTTATTATTGATCTGGGGTGCGATTCTCGCTTAATTTCCGATGTACAGCAACCACCCACATTTCACCACCTCCCGTATATTCGTGCACACTATGTAGCCATAATTATGGCATTTTTTAATTCTTCTTTTTTTATATATTTTTTTTTATACAATTTAAAAAAATAATAATTTTGAAATAATTATTAAATCTCGCTTTTAAGTACATTTGGTGCATAATATAGGCTAACTGGTTTTTAGGGATCTGTACTATAGTGCAGCATTTATTTTATTCATACAATTTTCACTTCTTTATTTATGGTTATCTATATTATTATTATTTTTTTTTTTTTACCTTGATAATGATTTATTTCCATTTTAGTTATTTTTGCATTTTTTACTATTTTCCACATTGGTGGGACCACTAGCGGTAATGTTATCTGAACTGATTCCATTACCCTGTGCAAATACATTCATGGCCGCATATATTAACTTTGCTAAACTTGTTTGGATTTTCAAGATATAAACACGATCGCCACAGCCAATCCGCATCCCCTGATGAAGTCACGTGATGACGTAACGCGTAGGGAGTGGCCGTAGGTTGAAGTGCACCGGAAGTGACGTGAGAGTGGCGTTCAGACGCCTTATATGCTGAGTCATGCTTGTTTTTAACGTTTCATTGTAAGAGTCCAACTTTATTATTGAAATAAACATTTTATGCTTTAATATACTACACTATTGGAGCCCTTTTTCCCTCCCACCTTTTGCCTTTCACCCTCATCCCCCCCCCCTCGAGCGGAGGTGACGAGGTCGGATGAGGACTTGGATGGGAAGTCTAATTTAAGTGGCGTACTTGGTGGAGTAGAGGACCCCCTAGTGGTCGATATCGGGACAACAGGATCATTTCTTATCTATGGGTTTAGACTGATACTTCGGGTGGTCGTGCATATAGTGGAACGGAGGACCCCCTGGTGGTTGAAGTTGGAACAACGGAACTGATCCCCGTTTACTACATGCTGATCTTTCAAGCTATGAAGGTGAGGGCTCTGTGAGCTCACTTTTTGGATTTATACCTCTCCCTGCCCACTGTTTTTACTGGAACTATTTATGCATGATTCCTTCTTGTAGACATTTTTTTGAAGAGCACAATTTAATTTTTTTTTTTTGAAGATCTTATTAAGAGATTATTATTACTCTTTATTTCATGCCCTTGGATTGATCTATTCATTTATGGTTATAATTTTTACACTTGCACTGTTTTTTATTATGGAATGAGAAACACTCTAGGTTGACTTATTATTTATTATAGACACTGCAGGTTTATTGACTGTATTTAGTGGTATGTTTTTTATGTTCTTTCTGTAGCGCGGGATCACGTTATGTTTTTATTTCATGTAAATGTATTGGTACATGTATCCAAAACTAGATCCAGCAATAGGCCTAAAAGGCAAAGTTCGGAGTTTAGTGTAATTGGGAATCCAACTCGATCATTTATAACAATTATATTCCCTGTGGCCAATACCCCTGTGTAACTGAGGTCAATGTTACATTCTTTTGTGAAAACAACAACCGCTAACACTGTATAAAGCAGCCAGCATATCTACATAATTGATCTATAAGTTCTTGTACCCACACAGGGGATAGGAGATGAGGCTCCTCTCAGCAGGTAGCACAGATGTCATTGTATCTTGTACTTGGATAAAGCCAGGCAGTTTGGGGCTGAGGTATCGGCTTAATCCAAATTATCAGATAATATCCCTATCTTGAGAGAAAAAGTGTTAGACACTTATGCGTTTATTCATGTGTTGAACACAGAGGAATTCAAAACTGCCGTTCTCATTAGAAGAAGACCAGAAGGTGCTTAGAACTGTTGAGACCGATAGTTCAGTTTGAATTGTGTGCTACTTTCTGGACATTGGAACTGCTGGGACTTGTAGTTCCACATTGTCTGTGCTGCTTTCCAGACACTGGAACTCCAGGAAGGTCATCTGAAACAGGGGTTTTCCCCACTTTGTAGACACTTTTCTGCAGGAGCCACTTACTGCCAGAACCTGGGGGGACCAAAGACTGCTGTGTGCATAGAGTCCTCCACAGATTGCCCTGCCTGCCCTCTCTGCTGTGTGCCCAGAGTTCTTCCTGGAGTTCCCTGCTTAGACCCCTTGACGGCGCCAATATCACCACATCCACTACTCAGTACAGTCGGATTTCAGCAGGGTGTGACTTTGAACCCTTCTACCCCCTATCTCCAATTGTTGTTTCAGATTACCTCCCTGAGGATCATTATCCCTTGCTGCACCTTACTGCTGCCCTGCACTTATGCAGATACGCTGGGGCAGCCGCAACTAAAGGTAGTTAGGGAAAGGATGTTTATTCTTGTTGTACATGTTATGCTGGATTCTCAGTAAAAGTTGTTCAACTGCCATAAGCCTGGTCCGAAGATAAAAGGGGTGCATGTTGGGTTTTGGTGTATTCCAAAAGAACCTGGGTCTGTAATCGCAATCGCAGTATGGGGTATGTGTAACACCCATACAAAAGTTTAACTTGCAAGGCTAAGAAGAGGAGGTATTTTCCATGGGTAACTAAATAGGAAGAGCAGCAACCAGTTGTGTAGCATGGTATCTGGTTAGGTGACAGGTCCTCTGGTAGCAAGGGGGTCGGCGCTCTGACTCCCTCTCTAGCTGTCCGCCTCCTCCGGTCACCGGAAGCAGACTAGCCTTATGGAGAACATGCATGAGACCCATGCTATGTGTCCGGCTGGGCTTGATTCCGTTACTGGGAGTGAGGTAAAGGCAGTACGCTGGACTGGTGGAGTGGGCAAGGGCTTTGCATGTCCCTCCAAATGCAAAACATACATCAGTTACAACTGTGTAGTGACATGGGACGAAACATCTTACAAGGAAACTCTGTACAACGGTGCTGCACACAAGTGGCTCATCTCTGAGTCAGAGACTGCCTTAATTTTCAATTTTTCACATGACCGCAGCCTTCACCTGGTCCCGGGTATTGGTGAGCATGCTTTCAGATGAGGTGTTACCACACATGTATGGGCACAGTAGACCCTACTCACAGAATTTTAACACTTGCTGTGCCATATTACGGCCCTGAGGATCATCTACCCTTGCTGGGCCAGATTGCTACCCTGCAAACTTTTGATCTATGCCATGACCTATTGTTACTTTGTGAGCTGTTTATCTGTGATCTGTCATACTGCTACCCCATGGACTGTCTCTCTGTGCAGTGTCCTATTGCTGCCCCTCCTGTATACCCAAGTCCCCCAATAAATGCCCTTCACGTTGGGTTCCGTGTGATTTGCTGTGTGCTCTCTCTCTCCACGCTCCTAGTTTATCCCACCCTGAAACGTCATCTAGATTATCCAACATAATTTCTGGTACCTAGGAACTGGAGAGAAGAAATATTTTTAATTTTTTTAAATGTATTATTTTTTAATACAGATAACTTCTAATTGTTTTAAAACACCATTCGGGACTTAAAACGGTGTTCCGGCCATAATTTTTTTTTTTTTTTTACAATCTCAACATTATTATAATATATATGCAGTAACAGATGTCAATAGTTCCCGATCTGTTCAGTAATCAATTCAAAAACTTACAGAATATGTTATCACCGATCTTGTGTTCGTTTCCATCTTAGCTATGGGCATGTGAAGCCCAGTTGATTTCTCTTCCTGGTTAACCAGCATACACCTCTCGATCTCGAGCATGCGCAGTTAAACGGCGCTCGTAGCTAAATGGCGCTCATTTCAACACAGTAATGCCCACAGACTCCTGGGAAATGATGACACTCATTTCCCAGGAGGCCATGTGAGTCAGGAAGAGAAGTAGGACCACTGCGGAAAAGGAAGTAGGCAGATTAGGAAGTCTGCCTATTCACATGTCTTTCAGACAAGTACATTCATTTATTTTTAGGGTGGACCTCCGCTTTAAGAGATTAGGATATATCTGTATTCAGCTGTCACTGTCATTTTAAGTGCATCATTCTCCTATGTTCTCTTATTTTCACTTGTTTGTTTCCCCTATGTTGCATTACATTATGTACAGTAAATGTTCTAGAAGTAGAATGTTTCTATGGGCCACAGCTGCAGTTTCAGTGCATAACAATGGGGGATGGGATTTTGAAGCATACAAGTTACCTTGAGCCTGTGAAACTCTATATTTTTAGTGCCTGGAAAAAGATGAACTCCCATGGATTGACGTGAGATTTGCCACCATCCCTAAACAGTACAATAAAGACCTCAAAAAGTGGGATTTTAAGGGCAATAATAGAAGTAGATAAAGAGGTTGTATAAAAGAATTATATTGATTTTATTAATACAAAAAAGTTTAAAAGCCAATCTTTGAAAAAACAAACATATAAATGACGCAAATACAATATTTACAGTGATGGCAAAAAAATCCCACTACATAGATGATCCTCATCCATGAGTGAGAGTCCGACGCGTTTCGAAATAATTAAATATATAATTTTCCTCAGGGACAATTTACCATTTATGTCAAACAGTGATTGGAGCAAAAGATTCCTATACACCATCAGACATCCACAGAGCTTGTATTGGCCTTTCAACATACAAAAGAACCCCAGGATGTTGTAATCCAAGAGAGGCACCAAAATAGTAAAGGCGGAGTACCACCTTGAAAACAACGGCTAGGGGCAGCAAAAAAAGGGAAACAAAATGACGTCCAAATCAAAATCTCTGGGTGGAGTTTATTCCAAATGGGAAAATCCAAACCACCAAGGAGGATGGAAATAAAAATTCCCAGCCCTAAGGGGTAATAGGGGGAAAATACCTGGACCATCAACATTGCTGAAAATTCTCACAAATCCTTATCTCCCGACATCCTACTTGGAGGTTGAACATTCTGTCTTTGAGAGGAGAGGATTAATCTCTCCCTCATCTAGATGTCACTACGGATTTTGGGCTGCTTTAGGTGGATTTGTGAGAATTTTCAGCAATGTTGATGGTCCTTGTATCTTCCCCCCATTACCCCTTAGGGCTGGGAATTTTTTTATTTCCATCCTCCTTGGTGGTTTGGATTTTCCCATTTGGAATAAACTCCACCCAGAGATTTTGATTTGGACGTCATATTTTGTTTCCCTTTTTTTGCTGCCCCTAGCCGTTGTTTTCAAGGTGGTACTCCGCCTTTACCATTTTGGTGCCTCTCTTGGATTACAACATCCTGGGGTTCTTTTGTATGTTGAAAGGCCAATACAAGCTCTGTGGATGTCTGATGGTGTATAGGAATCTTTTGCTCCAATCACTGTTTGACATAAATGGTAAATTGTCCCTGAGGAAAATTATATATTTAATTATTTTGAAACGCGTCAGTCTCTCACTCATGGATGAGGATCATCTATGTAGTGGGATTTTTTTGCCATCACTGTAAATATTGTATTTGTGTCATTTATATGTTTGTTTTTTCAAAGATTGGCTTTTAAACTTTTTTGTATTAATAAAATCAATATAATTCTTTTATACAACCTCTTTATCTACTTCTATTATTGCCCTTAAAATCACACTTTCTGAGGTCTTTATTGTATTTTTAGTGACTGTGGGGTTTGCAGCATGGCATCTCTGCGACAAGTTAAGGAGTTTAAAGCAAATATGTCGCTAAACTCAACTTGTTATTAAAAGTGTCCCCAGTAAAAAAAAATAAAGTAAATAGTTCCTAATAATACCTCTCTTGCTACCCATGCCAGGAGTCTCAAACTCCTGGACCTCTGCAGTGCTAAGTGGTTCCTCTGGCTGACCCCCAGGTCACTGCTGTGTTCTGTTGTAACATTGTAGAATGGCAGCATTCTGAGAATGAAGAGATTGACACTCCCGTGTTGGTTTCTGAAAAACCTCAGTTGCAGATTTCTAGGTAAGTGAAGTGGCAATCAGCAACATGAGCCCTATAGAGTGAGGCTTTCTTTGGGGGCACTTGGTGGAGGGGGAAGAAATGGAAGCGCTGGTTGGGGGCCCGAGAAGAGGAGGATCTGCACTGCTCTGTGCAAAGCCATTGCACAGAGCAGGTAAGTGTGACATTTTTATTATTTTAATTAAAAAAAGGAAGCTTTAATATCACTTCATCAGGGGTATCAGAGAAAAATTATTTAATTTTATGGAATTTATTAACTCACTGGATTTCTGGCAGGGTCATCAGGTATTTATTTTTATTTGAAGGATTTTACAGACAAAAGATAGGAAAATGGCTGCACATGTATTACAGAGATTTAAAACATTTTTTTGTTGCCCAGAGATGCACACATTGGGGTGTTAAATAGCCATCTGCATGACCTGATTACAGCCTCAGTGAGCCTAATGTTTTTTTTTTTTTACATGGATATGCTGACCTAAGATGCATAAGCACCACAAAGAAATCCTTTTTTTCCATGGATCCCCCAAACCCCTGTGCTCCAGCCTCCTAAAGTTCTGGCATGTCGCTTGTATTGTATATACCTCTTTGCAAGTCAGTAAGGAGTGATTATTGCAATTTGGGATGTGGGTGTGGTGTGCCAAAGCTTTGCCTGGAAGCTGAAGGTGCCTTTTGCCTGCTGAGTGTGCCTAGGTGTGAAGGCTTTAAAGGACTTTGAACAGGAGCCAAATGAAAAAAAAGCACAACAGGTACAATACTGTATATGGAGGCACCTGAATCTTTTTCCCATATTATATATGTATATGGATTTTTAGCAGAATAGGTTACCTGCCTGCCTGCTAACAAGGAAATTTATTTTATGGTGGCACAACTAGGTTCTCATCTTGTACCTTTTATTACATGTACAGTATATAAGGAATTGCCTCAATCTAGTTGGCCTAGAAGTAGGGGCGGGTACCATCATCCATAAAGATTGCATATTAAAGTGGAATATCTGAGGGCTGCCCCAAACATGCCTGTGGTGTAGAAGAAATACTGTCAGCACCCAGGATTAGACTAGGATTATCATTAAAATAGCATTTTATTAATAAAGAAGCATAATTAAAATAATTTTGTACAAAAAAAGATTATATACAATTGAAGGTTACAACCATGTATAGTTCAAACAAGAGGTTTCAGAAGGTCAGTGAACCCCAAAGATCATAAGGGGTACTGGAATGTAGATCTTGACACAGTCCTCCCTTATGATCTTTGGGGTTCACTGACCTTCTGAAACCACTTGTGTGAACTATACATGCTTGTAACCTTCAATTGTATATAATCTTTTTTTGTACAACATTATTTTAATTATGCTTCTTTATTAATAAAGTTAGATTTTAATGATAATCCTAGCCTAATCCTTGGGTACCGAGATAGTCCTATTTCCTCTACTCCACTAGGGGCATGTTTGGGGCAGCCCCATGTATTCCGCTTTAACATGTACAGTATACATGGTACATGGAGATTTATCTATTGCACTGTTCTCTGTACATTGCATGGTGTTTCAAAGTTCCAATTGCTTTATTTATTTGTCGATTCTGTGATAATTTAATTTAGAATTATAATTCCCTTTAGTTGAGTTCAACTAAGTGAATTGTGAACATTATGATTAGCTGGGAATAAATGTCTTGGTTCCCAAAATGGAAGATAAGGAATCTCTCTTCCTCTTATTAATCCTGTGGAATTTAAAGATACATTGGTAGTTTTGTACACGTTGCAGAATCAGGAATAATTGATTGATCTTGTTTACGTACACATGTAAATGGAAGTGTTAATATTTTCTTTTCTTTGAAGGATCAGTTTGTCCTCTTGAGTAATATTGCTTATTAGAACTTCAAAGTTGTTGTTTTTTTTGTTTCCTTTTGTGTTTAGTTGGGAGAAATGCCTACCTGTGGAGTTAAGTTTAATCATTAATCCTTGCCTTCATATTGTGTTGTTTAATTATGAGGAGTCTGGTAAAAGACATTTAAAGCAGAGCTAAGAGTTAAAGAAATGTAATACGTCCACACAGATGATTTTAACACACATTTTGTATAGTTAAACAACAACTGGGGCACCCAGTAATTGCAATTCATCAAAATCATTGATCCCTGGGGGCATGGCCTGGATGGGCATGTGAGCGGTCGCACTACACGGAGCTCCCACTATTGATCCTTCAGCGATCCTGATCCCGCACCATACCAGAGCCGACACCCGGCTCAGAGGCTCAGCCCTACCTTACCGGCAGCTGCAGAGGGAAATTTGGCACTTACCGGAGCCCATGATGACCCAAAAAGGCGAGAAAGACACTGCAGCAGCGGCGGCCATGGAGGCCCAAGATGGCGCCGGCTCCCCTCAGCCTCAGAGAAGGGCACACGGAGCCGACAAAGCACAGGAATCGGGCAGTAAGTCTCTCAAAGCCCAGAAACAGCAGGGGAAGGAGCAGCCCAGAGTCATGTTATATTACACTCAAAAGCTGCAGGGCCCTGGCTGCTCCTTTTCCTCACCGCAACAGACACCTACACATGGGTCTCACAGGCAAAATGGCGCTTCTGCTTTAGATGACATGCTCCCCTTAGAGAACTCTCCTGTTCCCACCCCAGACCTGTTTGATGAATTGCAGGAAGAGACACAACAGCCTACGTTAATTGAAACCTTATGTGTGGTGCAGAGATGCACAGCTTCTGTTGATGGCTTGAAGATGCAGTTTGGGGGTCCCACAGAGACAGTATCCCTCATGAGACAGGACCTCCAAAAGATCAGAGAGAGGACCACGGCTGTGGAGGGTAGGATTAGCGAGATGGAGGACCTGCTGCCCCCCCTCACCAGAGATGCCAGAGCCACACTACAGCAATCAGCGCAGGCAAATGCCAAAACTGACGACATTGAGAACCGCTTAAGATGGAACAATGTCCATATCGTGGGGCTCCCGGAAGGGTGGAGAGCAGGGACCCCACGGCCTTTACAGAAACATGGCTCCAAGAAATATTCGGCAAGGAGGCGTTCACTACGCTGTTCGCTGTGGAAAGGGCACGCACCGCACACCCCCTAGACCCCTTCCCCCGGGCAACCTGCCAAGGTCCATGCTTGCCAGGCTCTTGAACTACAAAGACAGAGAGATCATTCTTAGACTGGCCAGGGAAAGGGGTGCAGTGCACTATAATGGAACCAAGATATCGTTTTATCCCGACTTGCAGTGAAAAAGGGCCAAGTTTGCCAAAGTGAAGAAGCGCCTACAGAGAATCCAAGTCACATATGCAATGCTGTACCTGGCTAAATTGCATGTTATCGCCAGAGGCCAAGCCACCTTCTTCCAAATAGCCGCAGACGCAGCAGAGTGGCTGGATCGCAATAAACAGGATCTGAGGAGAAACAGAGAAGTAGATATGGGAGACTGATGTCTGGTATTCCACGCTACAGGGTCGGTATGTTACTTGTAGACATGTTAAGTCTAACATTTACAGAGTGGGACTTTGCACACTTTTTCATAACTAGCGCTTAACAGGAGTTTTGAAAGTATAAGTCTCACTACATTGGAACCCGAGCTGCTGTGGAGGAGCTATGCCCACAGACACTGAGTCCCAGTTGAGGGGACGTGTTATTTGGTGCCCGGTTGGCACATGTTCCCTGACAGAATTTTGGACTGGGGCTGGAGAGAGGTGGCCTGCCCTCGCCCCACACGGGTTTGCTGCACACACCCGATGGCTCTGTTCGGGACAGTTCACACTATTCTCACTGTTTACACTGTTACAATGTGCACTGAGCTCCCTATCCTTGCCCGCTTACCAATGAAACAAGTTGCCTTGCCTACTCCTGCTTGCCCACTTTTTGACTGAACTATGCGCCCATGATGGCCCTGTTGCCCCTTTTTGTTGGCCCAGAACTGTGGCGATGTGGCCTATGAACACTGGATGCACTGATCTTGCCTACCTTCCATGGCTACCACTCAAATTGTGACTTGGAATGTCCGTGGGGTTCATGACCCATTGAAATGCACTGTGATCAATTCCTGTTTGAAAAAGTTTCACCCAGCCGTGGTGGGCCTCCAGGAGACTTACCTCACAAGGGATACAGTGGGTTCCTTGGGGTTTTCCTGGGTGAGCAAGGCATACCACTCCACACACACTACATATTTGTGAGTGGTGTGAGTGTACTGGTACATAAATCCTTGGCCTACCAGGAAATAGATGTAGCTGTAGATTCACTTGGGAGATATGTTTTTCTGCATTGCAAGGTGTTTACTTTGACTGTGATATTTGCCTTTGTGTATATACCCACCTCCTTCTCTAGAGAGATTTTGCAGCTTCTCCTGTCATACCTGGTCAACAAACCTGATGTCCCCATTATGATTATGGGGGATTTCAATGGCTACCTGGATCCCAGAATGGATAGGCATCCTCCAGCTCAACCTCCATTGGGGGGGCAGGGGCACTATTTTGAGCCGGCTACTACTGGAGGTGGGCTGGATGGACGTGTGGCAGGCCAGGCACCCAGCAACTAAGCAGTTATCGTGTTTTTCTAAAACGCATGGGTCGCTGTCACGCATCAGCCTAGCAGTAAGAAGGGTCACTGGTTTAAATCCCAACCACGACACTACCTGCCTGGAGTTTGCATGTTCTCCCTGTGCCTGCATGGGTTTCCTCCGGGTAGTCCGGTTTCCTCCCACACTCCAAAGACATGCTGGTAGGTTAATTGGATCCTGTCTAAATTGTCCCTAGTATGTATGAATGTGAGTTAAGGACCTTAGATTGTAAGCTACTTGAGGGTTGGGACTGATGTAAATGTACAATGTATTGATGGTGCTATATAAGTACCTGAAATAAATAAAATAATAAAATAAATATACCCTCTTGACTCGGTTTGGAGATAAAATACACATATGGAACAAACTTAAAATGTCACTGGCAGACAAACCTTATCAAGATGATTCTAATGGGAAACAGATATTCCGCGCTTAGGATCAGTGATAACAAGGAACTGCAGCCCCCCAAGCAGAATGGAGACACCGAAGTGAAATCCACATAACCAAAATATTCTAAAAGGGGAATGGCGCTGTTCGCAAATATAAAAAAATCAACAAATGTAATGTGCAACCCACCAAAGAATATTTTAAAAAGAACAGTAAATGTGCAGAGTGCACCAAGGTCACAGCAACATGTGTAAGAAAACTCTAACTAAAATAATGTAAATTAAACCAATACGTAATGGCATAGGGTGTGAATAAGTGGGTCACAACCATAAGTAAAGAATTGTTGCAAAATCGTGCATGGTAGAAAATATCATAAAAATATCAAAAAAAGTGATGTCGTTGTTTAAAAAACCCACTCAAGTGTCAATATCATATGTAATACATAAAAAATGCATATAAGTGTCCCAAATGAACTATAGTGTTCTTCCTGATGTGAATAGTGAATGAAAAAATGTGTTATGAAAGTAAAAAGTGTAAAAAATAAAACATAGGTGTGTTATCCTCAACGAATATTGATGTTTGGTGTATCCGTGATTGGCAGGCCCCCTCTTGTGCCCCCACTCACCAGAAAGCCCAACCCCTGCAGGGGTGAAGGGCAAAAGTAGATCCTGTGTCCGGAATCCTGGAGACCCGAAATCCCCCTCTCAGGTTCAGCGAGCCCCCTCCTTCTGGATCCGTGTTGTTCTTCACATAAGTATCCACCGGAACAAAATATGTGTGGAGAAACAAGGAATCCTCATAGTGTAAATCCGTTCGGAAATAAAAGTTTATTATCAAAAGAATACTGAATAAAAGTTTAAAAACGGGAGCTGACAGTGCTCTCCTAGTAAAACAGAGGCGGATGGTGTATAGGTAGCGAGGTGACGGCGTGCGTTCCACCAGCTAGGCTACCGAAACCGGAAGTGCAGAGTAAAAACGTAGAAGCGACGTGTGCGTACCGTATGACCACGCCTTACGCGTTTCGTCATCAAGACGTCATCTGAGGCGTGGCCATCTTGGTACGCCACACGTCTTAAATAGTACAAGGAGGCGCCTTGGTATCCAATCACAGAAGATGGATGGTGACGTCCCAACCACCCAGCGGGGAAGGAATGTAATGGCTGTACGGGAGGAAGGAACAAACATCTTAATGTAGATAGAGTGAAGCATCCCCTGGTGGTAAACATTAAAATAGCAAGGACGGGCGCCTCCGTATAATAATACAATGAAGATACAGCAGGACATACGAGTGGAAATTTACCCAATACATAATGCCCACTATATAACTAATGGCAAAAAAATATATATATATATATTAGATACCGGTCTAAAAACATAACAATAAAAGATTTTTTGAGCATGAAAAACAGGTGATAAAAGAAAAATCCTTTTTAAATGTAATGTCGGAAATAAAAAATGTGGTAATGAATAAAAAATAATAAAAAATATAATAAAAAATCCATACCAAAAAGAAATCAAAAGGTAGCGTGGCACTAAATCTGACAGCGTGGTTTATATACATATGTGCCCTCATTATTGCACCCACCATAAAAAATCAAAAAAGATTTTTTATAAAGAATATAGGTGTTGTACTAATGCCTACAGATATTCCTAATACCAGAGTAAAATTCATCAAAGTTCCACTATGCGAGAAAGGGGATAAAATATGAGGGGACTAGTGTCATCAGTAAATGAATAAGATAGAAGATGTAATCAAAAACATATATAAATAAAAAATAAAAATAAAAAGTATAAAAAATGTCTCAGAATAAAGCGTAAATTAATATGGTGTTGTGGTATAAAAATGTATATGCAACAAGGTGTAGAAAAAACTCCCATATACTGTCGTATGGAAAAAGTAGACCCATGTATCTAAAAGATCCATGACTCAAACAAAAAGACATCAGCATCCCCCACACCTCCGAGTGTGGGAGGTAGTAAACCCCCCCGTCCAATGTGGGGACCATGATCTTCACTTTATACAAGGGTTAATTTATCCCCGGGGGTAGACCATATCTCGATATAAAGAAGAACACCATTTTTAATCTATATGTAACCAAAACCGGTACCTGTTAAAAGAACGTATACTGATGTTCCAAACAGAGGACACATATTTAGAAGTTGGATAAAAAACAATTTAGGTCAATATCCACATTGAGACCTCTAGGGACCAAGCTGTCCAATAAATATATCCATCTGGTCTCGTTTTGGGATATCAGTTTTTTCCTACTACCCCCCCTCCAATTTTCCTTGATGGTATCAATGCCATAAAAAATCAGGCCTGATGGATCTCTATGGTGGTATTCATCAAAATGTCTGGAGAGATTATGCTTGGGAAACCCCTTCCTGATGTTATTGATATGCTCTCTGATGCGTACACACAAAGGTCTCGTAGTCCTGCCCACATATTGTAGTCGGCAGGGACATTCGATGACATAGGTCACATGCGTGGTGTTACAGGTAATTAATTCTCTGATATCATATTCCTTGCCATTTCTTGAGTGGAATGAAAGTCTCTTATTCGGTTGTTTCCTGCTAACCCGACAAGCAAGGCATTTGCGGCATCTGAAAAAACCTCTCATATCAGAGAATAATTTGATGTTTTTCGGGGGATCAATCACATTATGGACTAGGTGGTTTCTCAGAGTTGGTGCCCTTCTGTATATAAAACGATGTTTTTTGGTGAGGATTTTTCCCAAGGTTCTATCTGATTTCAAAATGGGCCAGTATTTCCTCACTATGTGCTCTATCGTCTGATATTGGTTGTTAAAACCGGTAATAAAAGCAACATCACCAGGGGGTGTTTTAATGGTGTCGCTGTTATTCCTTGTAAATAGAGAGTCTCTGTCCATAGTCTGTATCTCCTTTTTTAACTTCAATAAGGTGTCCACATGATACCCTTTGTCCACAAATTTATTAATTAGCATATCAGCTTGACTAATATAGTCATCAATATTGCGGCAGTTCCTCCTTATTCTCAACAGTTGTCCTTTCGGAATATTTTCTTTCCACTTAGGGTGGTGGCAGCTGGAGATGGGTATGTACCCGTTGCGGTCTGTGGTTTTAAAGTGTGTTTTCATGAATAATTCATCTCCTTCTTTGAAGATCTGTAGGTCTAGGTATTCTATCGCCTTCATATCTGATTTTCCGGTAAACGAAATCCCATATACATTGTGATTCAATTCTTGCAGAAAATCCTGGAATGAGTCTGAGTTACCATCCCACAGTATGATGATATCATCGATGTATCGATGGTAAAACCTAATTTGAGGCCGTCTAATGCCATATATGTAGCGTTCTTCCATCATATCCATAAATAAGTTCGCCACACTTGGGGCGTACTTGGCGCCCATGGCTACGCCTTTTTTCTGAACGTAAAATTCTTGTTTATACCAAAAATAATTACTCTCCATAGCCAACTCTAACCCTTCCAAGATATATTTAATTTGTTCGTGTCTCAACTTAGATCTGTCAAATAAGGCCTTCTCAACACCTTTTAATCCATCCTTCTGGGAGATACTCGTATATAATGAATTTACATCTATTGTTGCTAATAAACATTGGTCACCCCCTGAGATAGTTCTCAACTCCTTAATCAACTGGGCGCTATCTCTAAGATATGATTTACCCTCCACCACTAAGGGTTTCAAAAATTGGTCAATATACTCTCCTAACCTGGAAAATAATGAATCCATGCCACTTATAATTGGCCTGCCTGGTGGTTTATTCAACCGTTTATGTATTTTAGGGAGGTAGTATATGACAGGGGTTTTGGTGGACTCTGGAATTAAATATTGAGCTTCTTTTTTATTTAAAATCCCTTCCTCTACCCCTTTTTTTGACGTATTTTTTCAGTTTCTTCAAATATTGTGCCTTGGGGTTGTGTTTCAATTTTTTGTAGGTGTTCTCGACTCTCAATAGATTCTCCATCTCTTCTTCGTATTCCACTTTCTTCAGTATAACTAATCCCCCACCCTTGTCAGCGGGTCTTATCACCACTTGCTTCTTATTTCCAATTTCCTTTCTGGCTTTCCAGACGTGAGCGTTTCTTGACTTCTTTTTTTTAATCTTGTTCAGATCATTTTCCACCATACGTTTGAAAGCTCCTATGCACTGATCTCCTGGAACTTTGGGGTTAAAAATAGAATTGTTTCTAAGATTGGTGTGAGTGTAAATTTCAGGTTCTGACATAGAAATGACTTTCTTGTTAAGAGCATAATGCTTCTTAATTTTCAATTTCCTGATGAATTTCTGTAGGTCAATGAATACTTCAAATTTATCAATCCCCTTATCCGGTGCATATTTCAACCCGAGGTCTAATACCCTCAGTTCATCATTGGAAAAAATGGCTTCGCTCAAGTTGAAGATTCCCTGACCTAATATTCCCTTCTCCTTTTTCTTCCTCCCTCCTCGTTTTCCTCTTGTCTGTTTCTTTCGTTGTCTCTGTATATGTACTCCGGTTCCCTCTCTGAATTCCTGCTTTCTCCATTCTCTATATTCCTCCGTGGATATGATGGGAATGGATACCTGGGGTACCCATTCCTCCTCTGTACCCTGTTCGCACCCGTAGGTACGAAACCCTCTCCTCTTCGAGGATTGTGAAAATCTAACTGTGTTCCCCCCCACCCTGGGCGCCGATACTGTACTTTCGCATTCCATCTCCCAGGTGGTCTGTCTCTCGGTCTCCCCTGGAAAAAATCCCTTTCTCTTCCATTATCTCTCCTGTGTCCAGATGACCACTGCGAAGTATAAGATCTTTCTTCTCTGAAGGGAGAGAATCTATTATGCGTAGGTACATTGTACCGTGGGGTTGCTGGAGACCTTCCGTAGTTGGGTTCATGATGGTCCTCCCTCCTGTTGTCTGCCCGTCCACGTGCATAATTGGGTGTTCTGGGTACTTCAGCATTCCTCATGGTGGGTAGATGTTCAAACCTAGTCTGTCGGAGGGTGTTCTGGTTAGGCACTCCCATCTCGGCATTGTCTTCACTAGGGTAATCATCCATTGAGATCTCATCCTGATCAGCATCAGTGACCTCATTATCTATCTGCCATTTGTAAACCCTTCTATTGGTGTAATCCAGAACGTCTCTTTTAAACTTTTTTTGTTTCTTAGCTTGGATCTCTAGGTCATATTTTTTTATGGTGTCCTGTAACTCCCTCTCCTCTTTTTTGTAATCATTTTGATTACTATATGGCTGCAGGAGAGATTTGATTTCATTGATATTAGCTTCAATCCCTCGAAGCTTCAATTGTCTTCTTTTGACTATATTCCCAAGCAATTCTTTCTCACATTTGGAGAAAAAAGCAAACCAATCTTCCATAAGGGTGGCATCATTAAGGCCATCATTAGGGTTCACGTCCCACCTCAACCTCCTAGGTGTCATGTTTTCCCCAATATAAGTCTCTAAGGTGGCAACATCCCACCAAACCCTGAGCTATTTCTCTAGGGTATGCCTAAGCTGTTTAAATAGGCCATTCATGTCTTGTGTGTTATTGACTTGTTCTTGGCTAAAAATCCCTGTGAGATCAATGCTGCAATTGGCTACATAGCCAAAAATATCCATAGCTGCAGAATTAGTGGATGCACCAGGACAGGTGCCAGAAAGATGGGAAACAGATATTCCGCGCTTAGGATCAGTGATAACAAAGAAGTGAAATCCACATAACCAAAATATTCTAAAAGGGGAATGGCGCTGTTCACAAATATAAAAAAATCAACAAATGTAATGTGCAACCCACCAAAAAATATTTTAAAAAGAACAGTAAATGTGCAGAGTGCACCAAGGTCACAGCAACATGTGTAAGAAAACTCTAACTAAAATAATGTAAATTAAACCAATACGTAATGGCATAGGGTGTGAATAAGTGGGTCACAACCATAAGTAAAGAATTGTTGCAAAATCGTGCATGGTAGAAAATATCATAAAAATATCAAAAAAAGTGATGTCGTTGTTTAAAAAACCCACTCAAAACACCCCCTGGTGATGTTGCTTTTATTACCGGTTTTAACAACCAATATCAGACGATAGAGCACATAGTGAGGAAATACTGGCCCATTTTGAAATCAGATAGAACCTTGGGAAAAATCCTCACCAAAAAACCTCGTTTTACATACAGAAGGGCACCAACTCTGAGAAACCACCTAGTCCATAATGTGATTGATCCCCCGAAAAACATCAAATTATTCTCTGATATGAGAGGTTTTTTCAGATGCCGCAAATGCCTTGCTTGTCGGGTTAGCAGGAAACAACCGAATAAGAGACTTTCATTCCACTCAAGAAATGGCAAGGAATATGATATCAGAGAATTAATTACCTGTAACACCACGCATGTGACCTATGTCATCGAATGTCCCTGCCGACTACAATATGTGGGCAGGACTACGAGACCTTTGTGTGTACGCATCAGAGAGCATATCAATAACATCAGGAAGGAGTTTCCCAAGCATAATCTCTCCAGACATTTTGATGAATACCACCATAGAGATCCATCAGGCCTGATTTTTTATGGCATTGATACCATCAAGGAAAATTGGAGGGGGGGTAGTAGGAAAAAACTGATATCCCAAAACGAGACCAGATGGATATATTTATTGGACAGCTTGGTCCCTAGAAGTCTCAATGTGGATATTGACCTAAATTGTTTTTTATCCAACTTCTAAATATGTGTCCTCTGTTTGGAACATCAGTATACGTTCTTTTAACAGGTACCGGTTTTGGTTACATATAGATTAAAAATTGTGTTCTTCTTTATATCGAGATATGGTCTACCCCCGGGGATAAATTAACCCTTGTATAAAGTGAAGATCATGGTCCCCACATTGGACGGGGGGGTTTACTACCTCCCACACTCGGAGGTGTGGGGGATGCTGATGTCTTTTTGTTTGAGTCATGGATCTTTTAGATACATGGGTCTACTTTTTCCATACGACAGTATATGGGAGTTTTTTCTACACCTTGTTGCATATACATTTTTATACCACAACACTATATTAATTTACGCTTTATTTTGAGACATTTTTTATACTTTTTATTTTTATTTTTTATTTATATATGTTTTTGATTACATCTTCTATCTTATTCATTTACTGATGACACTAGTCCCCTCATATTTTATCCCCTTTCTCGCATAGTGGAACTTTGATGAATTTTACTCTGGTATTAGGAATATCTGTAGGCATTAGTACAACACCTATATTCTTTATAAAAAATCTTTTTTGATTTTTTATGGTGGGTGCAATAATGAGGGCACATATGTCTATAAACCACGCTGTCAGATTTAGTGCCACGCTACCTTTTGATTTCTTTTTGGTATGGATTTTTTATTATATTTTTTATTATTTTTTATTCATTACCACATTTTTTATTTCCGACATTACATTTAAAAAGGATTTTTCTTTTATCACCTGTTTTTCATGCTCAAAAAATCTTTTATTGTTATGTTTTTAGACCGGTATCTAATATATATATATATTTTTTTGCCATTAGTTATATAGTGGGCATTATGTATTGGGTAAATTTCCACTCGTATGTCCCTGCTGTATCTTCATTGTATTATTATACGGAGGCGCCCGTCCTTGCTATTTTAATGTTTACCACCAGGGGATGCTTCACTCTATCTACATTAAGATGTTTGTTCCTTCCTCCCGTACAGCCATTACATTCCTTCCCCGCTGGGTGGTTGGGACGTCACCATCCATCTTCTGTGATTGGATACCAAGGCGCCTCCTTGTACTATTTAAGACGTGTGGCGTACCAAGATGGCCACGCCTCAGATGACGTCTTGATGACGAAACGCGTAAGGCGTGGTCATACGGTACGCACACGTCGCTTCTACGTTTTTACTCTGCACTTCCGGTTTCGGTAGCCTAGCTGGTGGAACGCATGCCGTCACCTCGCTACCTATACACCATCCGCCTCTGTTTTACTAGGAGAGCACTGTCAGCTCCCGTTTTTAAACTTTTATTCAGTATTCTTTTGATAATAAACTTTTATTTCCGAACGGATTTACACTATGAGGATTCCTTGTTTCTCCACACATATTTTGTTCCGGTGGATACTTATGTGAAGAACAACGCGGATCCAGAAGGAGGGGGCTCGCTGAACCTGAGAGGGGGATTTCGGGTCTCCAGGATTCTGGACACAGGATCTACTTTTGCCCTTCACCCCTGCAGGGGTTGGGCTTTCTGGTGAGTGGGGGCACAAGAGGGGGCTTGCCAATCACGGATACACCAAACATCAATATTCGTTGAGGATAACACACCTGTCAGACATACCTCCATTGGACAATTTATATTGGACGATTTTGATTGCATTACATATGCTA
This sequence comes from Aquarana catesbeiana, assembly GCF_042186555.1. Classification (NCBI taxonomy): domain Eukaryota; kingdom Metazoa; phylum Chordata; class Amphibia; order Anura; family Ranidae; genus Aquarana; species Aquarana catesbeiana. The sequence continues at coordinate 198,701,114 of NC_133331.1, forward strand.
ATTTATTTATATTCTATTTAACACTTTTTATGTTTTATTTTTTACACTTTTTACTTTCATAACACATTTTTTCATTCACTATTCACATCAGGAAGAACACTATAGTTCATTTGGGACACTTATATGCATTTTTTATGTATTACATATGATATTGGACACTTGAGTGGGTTTTTTAAACAACGACATCACTTTTTTTGATATTTTTATGATATTTTCTACCATGCACGATTTTGCAACAATTCTTTACTTATGGTTGTGACCCACTTATTCACACCCTATGCCATTACGTATTGGTTTAATTTACATTATTTTAGTTAGAGTTTTCTTACACATGTTGCTGTGACCTTGGTGCACTCTGCACATTTACTGTTATTTTTAAAATATTTTTTGGTGGGTTGCACATTACATTTGTTGATTTTTTTATATTTGCGAACAGCACCATTCCCCTTTTAGAATATTTTTAAGATGATTCTAATGCCACAGCTATTATATTTGCTACACAACACACCAGTAGTCCTTACCCTGAAAATATTCAGAGTGGTTAACTCTCTTTTCAGGCTACTATCATGGCAAACCAAACCCCCCAGGATTAAACTGGAACAGCTGCAATACCCAAGGGGGGGGGGCCTTGCCCTACCCAACCCTTGGATATACTATCTGGCTGCACAATTACAGCACCTGATAGGAGCCATGACACCCTTACCTGTGAGCTCATTGGCCAGACTCATGTTGCTTGGCTTGGGAGCCGAATCGGTGCCTGAGGGACTAGAGGCTCAGCAGTTTCAAAAACCCAACAAGAGAATGCCCACATACCCACTCCTTCAAAAGGTGTGGAACAAAGCTAAACAGCTTCAGAACGTGAAGGGGTACACGGTATATAGCCCACTCTGGGGAAACAACACATAACCTGAGCTAGCCAAGATCCAGATGGGGCCCAAATGGTGCCTCATGGGTATCACACACTTGAGACATGTTTTTCATAATGGGCCCCTTCTCTCTTTCAGCGACTTTCAGTCTAAATACGCATTACCATCCAACATGCTATTCTACTACCTACAACTACAACATGCTATTAGAGCACAAGGGGACGCAGTGGAATGGGTTCAGTCCCCCACTCCAGTTTTCCATATACTGCAAGACATATCTGACACTAAGGGTATAATCTCCCAATGCTACAACGTGCTGCTGTCATCATTTCTGGAAGGGCACCCCATGAAAGCAGTGACTCAATGGGAGGCAGACGTGGGGCCCATTGCAGGGGAATTGTGGGAGGAGGCACTACAGGCGGTCAATACATGTTCACTAAATGTGTCACAAAAGGTGTCCCAATTAAATATACTACTGAGAGTGGACTACACCCTTGTGAAGATCTACAAAATGGGCAGGGCGTCAGACCCAATGTGTAATAGATGTAGAACAGTGCCTGGGGATTTGATTCACCTCCTCTGGCACTGCCCCAAACTCCACAGATTTTGGACAGAGGTTCTGGCTACGCTGAACCGGGTGTTCCAGACCAGCGTCCTACTTGAACCATTAAGTTGCCTGCTTGGTGTCCTGGAGGGGGTGATAACAGAGGAGGGGACGAGAATGGATTTGCTAGAGCACTGTTCCAGGCAAGGAAAACCATACTTCTGAGCTGGAAATCAGCGATACCGCCCACGGTTAAAACATGGATACAACACATGGGTAAAACACTCCTAATGGAAAGATACATATATTAGGGGAAATACCGGGAAATTTGATAGATTATGGGATGCATGGCTTGCTACACCAGGTATAAGCCCCATGGAATTGGTGCAGATGAGACTCTTGAGAGGCATATAAATGTTGACATCACATTGGGAGTTGTCCAGATGGAAGGCCGAGTGTACGCAGGATATATAATGGAGCATGGAGGGAGGGGAGTGGATGGTAGGGAAGTATTGGTACATGCTATGGAATAAGCTGAAGGCAATAAGTAAGAGGGGAATGTGAGCAAAATGTGAAATGTATACATTTACAGGTGTAATTAAGAATTATTGATGGGCTATTTCAGTGTCTGAATACAGTGTACTATGGTTCATTCTTGATTATACTGTTTGTTTTGTGAACAATAAAAACCTTTTGATTAAAAAAAAAATCAATGATCCCTACATACCGTTGATATACAGGTGCCCTTTCCTGTATGTCATTGTGGAAGCAGGTGTTCATTGTTGTTTGTACTTTTTGCCTGTTGTGTCACTTTATGTATGGGGCAGTGTCACTTTAATAATTATTTGGCTTATTGTTTCAGGGGTCATGTTGTGTGTGACTTCTTCCATGTTGATCCATGGAAGCTTGTTGGTCAGGACAGACTTCTGCAATGTGATTTCTTCTCTGCTGTTGTTACCCCTTAAAAGGGCCCATCTTTAGGGACACCAGTTACTATGGGCTTGTTGTTTTGGACATTACCCATCATAGATATGGGCTGCACTATGTTGCTCTGCATGTTATGTTTTGGGAAAACGCTAGGGACAGTGTTAAGTTCAGCAGTACAGCCAATTCTTCCTCAGCCAAATTACGTGAACTGATCATACATGTATGAGAAAATTGATGAGTGATTTATCTGTAATTTTCAATTCCCTCAGTAGAAAGAACGCTAATTATTCAAATAAGTGGTCAGTGTCTCTTACTTATAAAGTGCTAACATAATGTCAGTGTAACATTGGTGTATCTGAAGAATCTTACAATGCTAGTTGAAGCAATTTAACTCTCCGGGTTATGCAGCCTTCGGGTGCTGTAAGAACATTTCTACCAGTAACCCCTGTTGTTGACCACATTTGGAGAACACACAGGTTAACCTTAAAGGCTGTAATGCAATCTCAAGTGATGGCAGCCAGCCTGGGAAGGAAGTAAGTGACTGTGGTGGGAGATGGTGACTCTGTTGGTTGGGAGGACAAGTGCACTTTATGTCCCTCACCTCAGTGGGATACTCATATCAGGACCTGCTGTGGCACAGGGTTAACCTAGGAACCTGGCCTGGGTGGTCACGAAAGCAAGGCCTTGTGTTAACATAAAGCTGTGGCTTCCTGTGAACTAAGCCTTTATGGAGTCCATTTTATGTGTTACATTATGAGTCAAGTGATAGATGTCCAGGGAGGTGCCTGATCTGCACCTTCAACCTGAAATAGTTAATCTTAAGAAGGTAAACATGGAACACTGGTGTCTGTTGGTTCCAGGGGTGAAGAGGTTAACTGCCTAGGAACTGAAGTATGAATTCCCTGTCTTGGTGGCACAGCCCACAAATGGCATTCCATGCACAAGAGACTGCAGGCAATCTGACTTGAAGGCAGCATCAAACAAGATTTTTACTTGGCTACAGCCCTTCATTTACCTACATGATCTATATAAAAAAAGGGATATAAAGCATACCTGGCTACTTACATTCCTTCCCTTGATCATCATACAGGAATTGCTTTGATTGGAGGAAGGTGGGAAACATGCATTTATGTAATCTCTTGGAATATATGTGGCATGTAGTGGACCTAGGGCAAGTTTTATTTTTTCATATCATTTTGGAGCATCATCACAATTCATGTGCATCCCTAAAACTCAAGTATAACGTGAAAGCCTCAATTTGTCATGTGTGCAAACTGGGTGAAGCAGCTTAATATCCCATTAAACTTCCACCCTGAAAGCGGCTGCAACTTTTAATCACAACCTAGTTCCAATTTTCACCAGTACACCATACACAGCTACGTGGTGTCACAGCTTAGGACTTACAACTGCTTTTGGTGATATGATGATTCTAACACCCCGGTCATATGTATACACCTGCACAGCACATACGAGCAAGCTAATAATAGGTGCATTACTGATCTGTGCACACTGATCTGTCTTATATATGTTACCTGAGAGGAGCAGTTGTTCCAATTATCCCTGATCCATCCCACTAATCGTTGCCTTATTTTAAATTTCAGCTCTTCAGTCTACAACATTCTGCTCCCACTGAGCATGTATGCCATGGCTATTGTAACAGATTTCAGTTTATCAATAGACCTTTACAAATATATTCTTGTTTTTTTCAGATTGATTGCTTTAACTGACAATTGCGCGGTTGTGCAAAGTGGCTCCCAAACAAAATTGACGTCCTTTTTTCCCCACAAATAGAGCTTTCTTTTGGTGGTATTTGATCACCTCTGCTTTTTTTATTTTTTGCGCTATAAACAAAAAAAAGCGTCAATTTTGAATTTCCTCAGTTTAGGCCGATACATATTCTTCTACATATTTTTGGTAAAAAAAAAAACACTATAAGCGTTTATTGATTGGTTTGCACAAAAGTTATAGCGTCTACAAAATAGAGGATAGTTTTATGGCATTTTTATTAATATTTTTTTTTTTTACTAGTAACGGCGGCGATCAGCGATTTTTATCGTGACTGCGACATTATGGCGGACAGATTGGACACTTTTGGCGCCATTCACATTTATACAGCGATCAGTGCGATAAAAAATGCATTGATTACTGTGTAAACTGGTAGTGAAGGGGATAACCAGGAGGGGGCGCTGCAGGGGTTGCGTGTGTCCTAGGGATGTGTTCTAACTGTGGGGGGGATGGGCTACGTGTGACACGACACTGATCACCGCTCCTGATTACAGGGAGCTGTGATCAGTGTCCTTTTCACTAGGCAGAACGGGGAAATGCTGATTTAGATCAGCATTTCCCCATTCTTCCTCTCCGTGAGACGATTGCGGGTATCTCCGCGGACATCGAGTCCGCGGGAACCGCGATCGCACTCACGGAGCTCGCAGCAGGGTCGCACGTGCTGCCGGCACGTGACAACACGGTGGCAAATTTAAAGAGACGTACCTGTACGCCCATTTGACTTTCCGTGCCATTCTGTCGACGTATATGTACATGCAGCGGTCGGCAAGTGGTTAATAAAATTATCAAATGTGGACTCAAATGTGCATATACAGTAAAGAACAAAGCTCATAAATTTATGCAATTATCATAAATCATGTGCAAAAAAAAGAGTAAAAATCTTAAAAACAAACCCATACATCATTCAACTAGATTGTAAGTAAAAAAAAAACAAAAACGTGAGAACAGTCCCATCACCCGATTAGGTTAGGTCATCCAATTAGATTATAAATAAAATCAATTGTGCTCGCGCTAAAAATGTGAATTGAAAAAAAATATGAATATATATAAACTGAGTATAAAATATAAACTAATTGTGCAAAAATGTTAAACCATAATTAGTATGCTAATAAAAACATACATGTAAAAATATATATATATATATATATATATATATAATGTGCAATCCTTATATATAAAATTCACAAAGTGCATCCACATAAAAGTGCAATCCTTATATAAAATGCTGAAAGTGCATCATGCATGAATATAGACCTAATTAATAAGTGCAAATCCTGTGACAATCAAGTGTCCAAACAAAATACGATCAGTAGATTCAAACTGAAACAAAGAAGTGCAAGAAAACAGTGTCCATGAATGAAGTGTTCATCAATCTTCTCCTGAAAAGTGTCCAAATCACAACAAGCTGGATGTGCTCTCCCGTGATCCCCCACTTGTGCTTGCGCTCACCTCTATTCGTGTGACATCCTAGTTAAACAGTGTCAAAACACGCATTGGGGCCACTCCTGGGCTCACTCAGGATGCAATGATGTATGTCCAATCCTCACAGGTAAAACATCATTCATAAAAGAGAAAAAGAAAGCTCCATGGTGTAATATAGTAAGGGATTTATTTAAAGTAAAAGAAGTTCCTCCAGGAGGGTACTCACAGTATGCAGGTGCTACAGTGCACCAAACTATACAGGTGTATTTAGTTTAGCAGCGGCTCGTATGGCGTGCGGTGTGGTGTATATTCCTCTCCTTCCCTGCTGACAGCTCCGTCCTACCCCTCCCCGACGTGTATTCGGCACAGGGATCACGTGCCTTCCTCTGGGGGATCATCCAATTAGATTGTAAGTGTCCAGAAAAAACACCACCATAGTTCATGTGTCACAAGTAAAGGTAAATCTTCCACAGTATCAGAAATCTTCCATCATGGGTTGCCACTAAAGAGTGTCACCCATGTGCCCAATCGGGTGTCTCCTCACCTGATGTGATGGACCCCTTGAAATAATCAAGGTGGTCAAAAGTTCTTTTTTCACATAGGCAACAGGTCCTGTCACATTGGAATGCAGAATATGGAGATATTAGTGTCGTGATTGCACTGTGGAGTGATAGCTGCTCCTTCACGGTTTTTATTATTTATTTTTTACTAAGTTACTAGTCTACCACTTTATTTTTTTAATAATAGTGCAAGGTTTTTGTACCTAATTTGACAAAGATAACAAAAGTCATCAATGGCGGCATACTAGTTTACTTTAACCACTTACTGAGCACTTTTACCCTCTTCCTGCCCAGGCCAATTTTCAGCTTTCAGCGCTGTCACATTTTGAATGACAATTGCCTGGTCATGCTACACTGTACCCATACTACATTTTTATAATTGTTTCATACAAATAGAGCTTTCTTTTGGTGGTATTTAGTTACCACTTGGTTTTTTTTTATATTTTGGTAAATAAATGATAAAAGGCGAAAATTTTGAAAAATAAATAAAACCTTATTTTTATAGTTTGTTATAAAATTTATCAATTTTTCTCCTTCACTGACGTGCGTTGATGAGGTTGCACTGATGGCCACTGATGAAGCGGCACTGATAGGCTGCACTGATGAGGTGGCACTAATGAGGCTGCACTGATATGCGGCACTCATGGGCACTGCTAAGTGGCACTGATAGGCAGCACTTATAGATGACACTGATGAGGAGGCACTGATAGGCAGCACTTATAGATGACACTGATGAGGAGGCACTGATTGGCAGCACTGGTGGGCACTGATGGGACTGTACTAATATAGAGGACACTGATAATCAGTGCCCTGATTATCAGTGTAGATGTCCCATTCACACAAGCTGGTTATTGGCTCTCCTCTCCTCACCCTGTCAGCTTGAGGAAAGGAATGCCGATAACTGGCTTGTGTTTACATCGTGATTAGCTGTGATTGGACACAGCTGATCATGTGGTAAAGGGCCACTGTGATTGGCTCTTTACCCTGATCTGTGATCAGCTATGTCCTATAGACACAGCAATCACAGAGTACGCTGCCTGTACGCCGCAGCGAGCGCAATCTTGGGAGGATGTCATAAGATGCCCTCCCGGAACTGTGGCCAGCCATGCTGTAGCTGTCATTTGGCTATAGCATGATCGGCAAGTGGTTAAGTACAGTAACTATTAGCAGCCAATCATTTACAATAATGAAGTCAGGCCGGTACGAGAGATTCTTATTGATTGTTATGGGCTATTCCATTTATTAGACTTAATAATAAATCTTCATTGATTAAAGCTATGCGAGGAAAGGTGAAAGTTGTTCTAATTTTATACTTAGAAGGTGATACCTGTGTTAAAATTGTAGGAGTTGTTCAGGCTATGGTTACATCTGGTCACAACAATACAAGCAGTGAAGATTATATATCATCTATCTGCATGTGTATGCAACTTTCTGTTCAATCAATAGGTCAACTTAAGGCTAGTTGGAATTATATTGTGTACAAAAGCTAGCCTGTGTTCCAAATGAACTTTGCATGATGTATAAGCCTTGTTTCTTACTACAGGCCTAAAATATTATGGAGCATTATTTTTCTTCCAAATACGTGTATTGAAAAAGAAAGCATAAATAAATAGCTGTTCCATTTGCATGATCTTTACTGACTTTTGTTGCTTGCCTGGAGTCCTTGTAAAACCTAATAAGCAAGGGCTGTGTATGTGGATACTGCAAACTACAGGTTGCTGCAAGCAATGGAAATGTAGGGACTAAGGCTTGAACTTGGAGAAGAACTATTAATTATAATTTGTAGAAAACACTTTGGCAAACAACATCTGAGTAAATGCAACCATGCTAGTACGCATCAGTATTTAAATGTAGCAACAGTAAACAATGTTTCTGCCAAGGCCTCCCTCCCACACCAAATTATGGATACCCACAGACAAAGAAGCCTGTCATCCCTTGGGGTATTATTTCCACCCGTCAAGATAATAAGGAAAATTGAATTGCATTGTTAATTGATTTTTTTTTTTTTTGCAACATTATTACCCTGATTGATTGCAGAGCTGATGAAAACATAGGACAGCAACAGCATCAGTTATGAGTGAGGCGAGCAAGAGCTTTGTGCAGAATAGATAACCTTGATGTTAAAAGCCGTAGCCTTCAGATAAGTCTATTCTTGACATATTGATGGTCCTTGAAAGAGGAAAAGCTGATTGTATGCAGAATGCAGTCATTAAAGGCACTTCAACCAGTGCTTGTAAAATCTGGTTTTTCCTGAAGGATTCAAGGAAAGAAAGTTCCCTTGTGCTTCTGCACAATGGTTGGTACATCTGCATTGAGCGAAATACACCTTAGTTTTGGCAAACTGACAAATGGACATAAAGCACCAAGTTAACACCAAAATCATTATACAGTAGAAGTTACTGTACTGCCATATTGACAGTTGACAGATATATGTCAAGGGACAAAAATAAGTCTTTAAAAATATCATGCATTTTTATTATTATTTTCTACTATTATTGTCAAAGTGTTTATCATTAACTGATACTGGTAGTAATGGAAAAACAGATGATTCATCTACAAGAAGAAAACACATTTTAATGCGGTTTGACATGCTGCAAGATTATTATTATTATTATACAGGATTTATATAGCGCCAACAGTTTACTCAGCGCTTTACATCGAGGAAGACAATACAATGATGTCATAATACTTCTTACTTGTTTCTGTTTTGCTGAATAGTTCTGATTTCAGGACCCTGAAAGAGGTGGGACATTCTAAAAAGTGTGGATAAGTTGCACAAATATGGTCAAATTAGTGTTAGCTCATACTGTTGGTGGTTTGGCACAGAATATGACATTACTGCACAAACTGTTTTTTGGTGAGGCAGGGCTATGTGCTACTATTTTCTTATTTATTTTTTAAAAATAAATTTTGTAATTATACTTCACATCCTGGGCAATTTTGTAATGTTTCACACACATGCTAAAATCTGCGTTTATTGCTAGAAAATTACCTAAAACTCTACAAAAAGTATATATTTTCTGAAAGCAGAGGCCATGTAGAAAAAATTGGTGGCACTTGAAAATTTTTATGCCTTCTAATGTTTGTGCAAATTTTATCACGCACATCATTTTGGTAAAAATAATTACACTAAAATAAATTGTAATGCACAAAAACACAATACATTTCCTACTTTTTGGTAAAATATAAAAGATGGGGTTGCATCAAGTAATAGACTAAACATGTCAAACCTTAAAATTGTGTGCTGAGGAAAATAAAATGGTGAAAAACTTTATTACCCAGAATTTTCCATAGTGAACACATCATTTACTCCCACACAGCTACACCGTAAACTGTAAGTGCCATATATACTGTGTATATATATATATATATATATATATATATATATATATATATATATATATATATACACAGTATCTCACAAAAGTGAGTACACCCCTCACATATATCTTTTCATGTGACAACACTGAAGAAATGACACTTTGCTACAATGTAACTCAACACACAGCCATTAATGTTTAAACCGCTGGCAACAAAAGTGAGTGCACCCTTAAGTGAAATTGTCCAAATTGGGCCCAAAGTGTCAATACTTTGTGTGGCCACCATTATTTTCCAGCACTGCCTTAACCCCCTTGGGCAAGGAGTTCACCAGAGCTTCACATGTTCCCACTTTAGTCCTCTTCCACTCCTCCATGACGACATCACGGAGCCTGTGGATGTTAGAGACCTTGCGCTCCTCCACCTTCCGTTTGAGTATGCCCCACAGATGCTTAGTAGGGTTTAGGTCTGGAGACATGCTTGGCCAGTCCATCACCTTTAACCTCAGTTTCTTTAGCAAGGCCCAGTCTCCAAATGGAGGGGATCATGCTCTGCTTAAGTATGTCACATCATGCTCTGCTTAAGTATGTCACAGTACATGTTGGCATTCATGGTTCCCTCAATGAACTGTAGCTCCTCGGTGTTGGCAGCACTCATGCAGCACCAGACCATGACACTCCCACCACCATGCTTGACTGTAGGCAAGACACACTTGTCTTTGTACTCCTCACCTGGTTCCCCCTACACACGCTTGAAATCATCTGAACCAAAAAAGTTTATCTTGGTCTCATCAGACCACAGGACATGGTTCCAGTAATCCAGTGTCCTTAGTCTGCTTGTCTTCAGCAAATTGTTTGCGGGCTTTCTTGTGCATCATCTTTAGAAGAGGCTTCCTTCTGGGACGACAGCCATGCAGACCAATTTGATGCAGTGTGTGGCATATGGTCTGAGCACTGACAGGCTGACCCCCCACCCCTTCACTCTCTGCAACAATGCTGGCAGCACTTATACATCTATTTCCCAAAGACAACCTCTGGATATGACGCTAAGCACGTGCATCTTCTTTGGTCGACCATGGCGAGGCCTGTTCTGAATGACGTAGCTATACAAAACGTATGTCAAGGCGCCTTCCGGACATGTCACTTCTAGGTCCCAGCTTCCGGTTGTGTCTCCAGCTGCGGTGGAACACACGCCGATTCCCAGTCCCAGCGCGAGCAGGGCATATCGCGGCATCCATCCGACCACACACACTTTACCATCCAGTGCCGGTGTTCTATCGATATGTTCCCTCCGTCGAAAAGTGCCCGCGCATGCACAGGAAGGAGCCGCACTTCTGCTGATTTGGTGATCAGTTGGAGTGACATGACAATGACGCATACGCACATCAGAGGAGGCATTTTTCAACAGGAGACAGAATGTCACAGACACTATTAAAGGCTATTGACAGAGCGGAGGGACACTGTAGTTCTCATATTGTGCCTTGCTGTTGCAGGGCAGGGTTTCAGGCCTGATTCACACCTATGCATTTTTAGTGCTTTTTGCATTTTGCAGATTTGCATTACAGCCCATTTAACATGGTTTCCTATGGAACACATTCTGTAGAGCAAATCTGCAAAATCCAAAAAGCACTAAAAATGCATAGGTGTGAATCAAGCCTTAGTCTGCTCAAGGTCGGCTTTTGTCAGGGTTGCACGGCGGCTTTAGTGTCTTGATCAGTGCCTGTTACCTGTGTCTAAGGGTGGGTTGCAACACAGACAAAACACAGACAAAACCTGTCCTTCAACACACCCACAAGCCTCCCTGCAACAGTGAGGCATAATGTAACAACTACGATGTCCCCCTCTGCTCTGTGAATAGCTTTCAATTGTGAAATTCCCTCTCCCCTCGAAAAATGCCTCCTGTGATGTGCACATGTGCCATGGTCAGGTCACTCCAGCTGATGGAGAAATCAGCTGGAGTGCGGCTCCGTACTGCGCATGCGCAGGCACTTTTCGACGGAGGGCACATATCGATAGAACATCGGGATACAGGCACTTATTAATGTAAGCAGGCAATTTTTATTTATTTGATGTCTTAATAAACCAAGCAATATTACGCTATTGGATCCTCCTTGTCTTTTCTCAGCTCATGTACCCGTTGTGGGGGAGAGGAGAGCACAGTGTTGGATAGCCCAAGATTCTACCCCAGGCTGCAAGATTGCAGCACAAGCGAATTCTGACCTTCTTTTTGGTTAAAGAAGTCATGGTTGTTTGGTGAGCAGGTTATTTTACAAGAGCACGTTGGGTGTTGTTGGATGTTTACAAGCGGTGGAGGATATCTTCACCTATTGATTGAACTAACCATGTTTTGGAATATTCACTGAGAAATATGGACTATTTTTATTAACTACAGAATTTCACAATATATATATTGTGTTATACAACACGTATTATTGCATCTGTTCACAAACTGGTACACTTAGGATTTTATTTAATTAATATATATATATATATATATATATATCCACTTAGAATAAAAAATATTCTGCGCTTACCCTAATAGTGCTACAAACATTGGTTTATTCTTAAAAAGTAAAAAACAAAAATGAAAACAAATAACTGAAACGGAAAAATTATTATACAACAAAAATAATATATTATTGTACAGTAGGTGCTGCTACTTATATAAGCCTGAATACCCGGATAATCCAACTATATATAAATGTATAAGAGCACAACCATTGTGTCATTCATGATTATAAAAATCAAGACTTTATCTGTGTTAAAACTATGAATTCAATCAAAAGATAATAACCAAATTCAGTCTGCAAAAAGTCCAAATATCTGTGTTCAATCACTGTTATACAAGCTCTATAATAAAATATTTACAAAAATGTGAAGGGTGTACTCACTTTTGTGAGATACCGTGTGCATCTAGATATAGATAGATATATACACGCACAACTACAGAGTTGCTGTAGTCACTTGGTCACTCAGTCTCACTCTAACACAAATATATAGCTATATAACGGGAAAATTTCCTATCAAATACTTACCGTAATTTTCCTTTCCTGATAGACTCCATGGCAACATACATGTGAGTTAGCCCCGCCCCCATAACTACCCTATAGGACACCTCTCCCATAAATCTTTGCTCTGTGCCACTGGCTGTGTTCCGTAACTAGCCTACTCCAAGCATTGGGAGGGAACTGACAGTACTTGCAAACCAAAATTGACAGATTATAAGGCAGCTGGTTCAACACAGTAGTGAGACACAAAAGTGTTGATCGAAGACCAGGAAGCCGCCTTACAGATCACTTTGGGAGCAACGTGGCACGAAGCTGCCCAAGATGTCGAGATACTCTGGGTTGAATGCACTGTCACTGTCTCTGGAGTAGCCAAGCCCTTCGCTTTATAAGCCCATTGAATCGTCTGAACAATCCATGCAGCAATTGATCTAATCGAGGCCCGCATTCCTCAGTTTTTCCCGTGGAAAAGGATAAAAAGAAAATCTGATTGCTGAAAGGGAGCCGTGACTTCCAGATATTGTTTCAGGGTGTGCCCCACATCAAGGGGGTGGACATCTTGATTTTATATTGATCTAAAGGTAGGGAGCACAATTTCTTGATTTTCGTGGAAAATTGTGGTCACCTTAGGAATCGACCCCAGCATAGGGATTAACACTGCTCTATCCAGAAAGAAAGTTAGAAAAGGCTCCTTCGAACCCAGATTTCTGATTTCAGACACTCTTTTTGCTGAAGTAACAGCCACTAGGAAGGTGGTCTTGAGAGTAAGTTCCTTCACTAAGAGTGGCTTACCAGGATCTGATCGGGGCTGGGAAAGGAAATCCAGAACAAGAGGGAGGTCCCACTTGGGGAACCTTAGCTTCCTCTGAGGCCTAAGCCTGATAGAACCTTTAAAAAACTGTGGAACAAGAGAGTGTTAGGCCCATGAAACTCCTGTAAATGCCAGGATGGCCGATACCTGTACCCGAAGAGAACTAACTGATAGGGATAGATCTAGACCTGATTGCAGGAAACTAAGAATGTCCTGGACTGCCGAAACGCTACATGGGTTGGACCTGGAGGACATGTGATCCGTGAACCTGGTCCACATACGTTCATAGACCCTGTTGGTGCTATTTCTTCTAGCATACAGGAGGGTAGGGATGACCTCTTCTGGGCAGCCTAAAGTTTTGAGCCTTCCCCTCTCAAGAACCAAGCCCTGATGTGCAGATGAGAAGGACGGGGATGCAGGGATGTGCCCGGAGACAATAGGTCCGGCCTGAGTGGCAGGGGAACTGAGTCCTGATAACTGAGGAGTGTCAGGAGAGGAAACCATGGCCTGTTGGGCCAGAAAGGAATTATCGCTATCACCTCCACCTTCTCTGTTCTGAGTCTCCAGAGAAACTGTAGTATCACAAGCAGGGGAGGAAAGGCATAAGCTTTGCGGAACCTCCACTTTTCCGTGAGGGCATCTATTCCATAAGCCTGAGGGTCTTGGAACCTTGAGTAGTACTTGGCCAACTTGTTGCATGGGAATGGAAATAGGTTGACTTCCGGTGACACCCCCAGGGACAAAAGCCACTCGAACACTGCTTTGTGGAGAGACCACTCGTTGTTGTTCATCTGAACATGAGAAAGGAAGTCTGCCTGAACATTTTGGATCCCGGGAATGTAGACCACTGAAATGTTGGACAAATTCATCTGAACCCAGCTGATGATTGGCTCCACTTCCCGTAGCAGTGACCAGCTGCGGGTTCCACCCTGCCTTCTTATGTATTGTCCAAGCTGAGCATTACTGAGGATCTCCTTGTTAAATGATGAAATGCTAGAAGCGCCTGAAATGCAGCCCGTAGTTCCAGGATGTTGGACACAATCCCGAGAGAATGGGAGTCCCACCTGCCCTGTGCTACTTCTGATAGGCAATGAGTGCCCCAGCCCTTGTTGCTGGCATCTGAAGTTATCGTGACCCATGTGATGGGGGCGATCAAGTGGCAATTGTGAAGATTTTTTCTCCTGGAGCCACCAAAGGAGGGAAAACTCTCATAGCCGGAGTAAGGTGGATGCGCTGACTCTTGTTGTCAGACCTCCGATGTTGTAGGTACCCTTTATGGAAGGGTCGTGTCCGCCACTGTGCCCACTTCACCATGGGAATTGTGAACGCCATGGTACAAATCACCTTCAGGCACTGGAGGGCAGAGAGATGAGATGAAGCAAGGGCTGAGCGGATTCTGTCTCTATTATTATTATTATTATTATACAGGATTTATATAGCGCCAACAGTTTACGTAGCGCTTTACAACTTGAGGGTAGACAGTACAAGTACAATACACTTTGATACAGTAGGAATCAGAGGGCCCTGCTCCTTAGAGCTTACAATCTAAGAGGGAAGGTCAAAAGATACAAGAGGTAATAACTGTGGGTGATGTGCTGATTGAGAAGATAAATGTACAGTTGTTAGGTGGGGGCCAGATAGGCTTCTCTGAAGAGATGAGTTTTCAGGGATCGTCTGAAAGTGGATAAAGTAGGAGAAAAACGGACGGATTGGGGTAGAGCATTCCAGAGGATGGGGGAGGCTCTGGAGAAGTCCTGAAGGCGAGCATGGGATGAGGTGACAAGGGAGTTTGAGAGGAGGAGGTCTTGGGAGGAGCGAAGAGAACGATTAGGTTGGTATTTTGTGACTAGGTTAGAGATGTAGCTGGGGGCCAGGTTGTGGATGGCTTTGTAAGTTATAGTTAGTATCTTGAATTTAATTCGGTGATTGAGTGGCAGAGTGGAGGGATTGGCAGAGGGGTGTAGCAGACGCTGAGCGGTTTGTGTGGTGGATGAGCCTGGCAGCAGCGTTCATGATGGACTGAAGTGGGGATAGCCTATTTAGAGGTAAACCAATGAGGAGGGAGTTGCAGTAGTCGAGGCGGGAGATGACCAGGGAGTGGATTAGAAGCTTTGTGGTGACATTGGTTAGGAAGGGGCGTATCTTGGAGATGTTGCGGAGATTGAGGCGGCAAGCTTTGGATAGTGATAGAATGTGCTGTCGAAAGGTTAGTTCAGAGTCCAGGATTACACCTAGGACCCTGGCGTGGGGAGATGGGTTGATAGTGAGCCGTTGATATTGACAGGGAAAGCAGGGGAAGTGGCACCTGAGGGAGGAAATATCATGAGCTCGGTTTTGGATAGGTTGAGTTTGAGGTAGTGATGTGACATCCAGGCTGATATGTCTGCTAGTAAGTTGGTAATGCGTGAGGAGACAGATGGAGAGAGCTGGGGGGGTGGAGAGATAGATTTGGGTGTCATCAGCGTAGAGATGATATTGAAAGCCATGGGAGGCAATCAACTGACCCAAGGAGGTGGTGTAGATTGAGAAAAGGAGAGGTCCAAGAACAGAACCTTGGGGGACCCCAACGGAAAAAGGAAAAGGAGAAGAGGAAGTAGAGTTGTAAGTGACACTGAAGGAGCGGTGTGATAGGTAGGATGAGAACCAGCGAAGAGTACAGTCACGGAGACCAAAGGAGTGGAGTTTTTTGAGGAGGAGGGGGTGGTCCACTGTGTCAAAGGCAGCAGAGAGATCCAGGAGAAGTAGTACCGAATAGTGTCCATTGGCTTTAGCCATTAGTAGGTCATTTGAGAGTTTAAGGAGAGCAGTTTCCGTGGAGTGTTGAGGGCGAAAACCGGACTGGAGGGGATCTAGAAGTTTATTCATGGTCAGATGGTCGCTTAGTCGGATGTAGACCAGTCTTTCAAGAAGTTTGGAGGAGAAGGAGAGTAAGGAGATTGGACGTAAGTTGTTGAGATTGGTGGGATCCAGTGAGGGCTTTTTTAGAATGGGGATGACTAGCGCATGTTTTAGAGAGTTTGGGAAGATGCCACAGGAGAGGGAGAGGTTGAAAATGTGAGTTAGAGAGTGTAGAATCGAGTCAGAGGGTGAGCGTAGCATTTGCGAGGGAACAGGATCCAGGAGGCAAGTGGTTAGATGGGTGCTAGATAAAAGTTTAGCAACCTCAGTAATGGTAACAGGGTTGAATGAGGGAAGTAATGATTGTATCTGTGGACATGGGGTGTTGCATGGGGGAGGTTTTTGCGCATTGGTGATCTCCTCATGAATTGTATCAATCTTAGTTTTGAAGTGATTGGCAATCTCCTGGGCAGTGAGTGTGTTGGTGGGTGGAGGCAGTGGTGGACAGAGTAGAGTATTGAAGGTAGAGAAGAGTTGACGTGGACTGGATGAGAAGGTGTTAATGAGTGTGATAAAGTAGGTCTGTTTGGCAGTGTGAAGGCAGGAGTAGTATTTTAGGAGGGCAGATTTATATTGTGTGAAGTCTTCCTGGGTCTTAGTCTTATGCCACAGGCGCTCAAGAGCGCGGCTACGTTTTCTGAGACTTCTGGTGTCATCTGTTTGCCAGGGTTGTAGCAGTCGGGGCCTAATTCTGCGTGTAGTGAGGGGGGCAAGCTTGTCAAGGGAGGAAGACAGTGAGCTGTTGTAGATGAAAGTAGCTTGGTTGGGGCAGGACAGAGGTGAGATTTTGTCATAGAGGTGATCAGTAGCAGAGTAGAGAAGAGAAGGGTTGAGGTGGCGAAGGTTTCTACGGGTAACCGTTAAGCGGTTGGAGGGAGAAGAGGTGGAAGACAAGGAGAGAGCAAAACTAATAAGGTGGTGATCAGAGAGTGGGAGTGGATTGTTGGAAAGGTTGCACGAAGTGCACAGATAGGAGAAGGCAAGGTCAAGGGTGTTGCCGTTGGAGTGGGTAGGAGCCTGTATCCATTGCTTCAGGCCAAGCGATGAAGTGAGACTGAGAAGTTTAGAAGTAATAGTAGTGTTAGTGTTAACAGGGATGTTGAAGTCCCCAAGAATGATTGTGGGGATTTCAGCAGAGAGAAAGTAGGGTAGCCAGGCAGAGAAGTCATCAAGAAAGGCTGATACTGGTCCAGGGGGCTGGTAGATGACAGCAATTCTTAGGGAAATGGGAGAGAATAGACGAATGCAATGTGCCTCAAAAGAGGAGAGTGTCAGAGAGGGAGGTGGGTGAAATACCTGATAGGTGCTGCATGGGGCTAGAAGGATTCCCACTCCACCTCCCTTCCGTCCACTTGGTCTGGGGGAGTGAGTCCAGAGAAGGCCCCCATGGGAGAGGGAAGCAGGAGAAATAGTGTCCGATTCATGAAGCCAGGTTTCAGTAATGGCAAGTAGGTTAAAGGAATTTGTGATAAAGAGGTCGTGAAGGGCGGTGAGTTTGTTGCAGACAGAACGTGCATTCCACAGGGCACAGGAAAAGGGGGGGCTGGTTTTGGAAAGAGGAATAGAGACCAAGTTCTGTGGGTTACGGCTCCTGCCAGAGGGTGTAGGGGGATGGAAGCGATGGGCAAAGACAGATGATGGTGGCCCAGGGTTTGGGGATATGTCACCAGAGATTAGGAGAAGCAGGAGGGTGAGGGAGGTAATGTGGGACTGTGATTCATGTGAAGGGGCATGTCTCAGAGTACTGGAGGTTTTATCAGTGTATGGATGTAGAATGAGCAAGAGTTGGTAGGAGCAGTAGTAGGGAGAAGACAGAAGGCAGGGTGATATGTATAAGCAGGCGGGTGGAGAGGGGGGGTGAAGGTAAGAGAGTTTGAGGAGAGAGGACAGGAGTGTCCGAAGCAGTGGTAGAGAGTGCATGTTACAGAGTGTAAGGAGAGCTTATTAGAGAGACGGGTCACCTGCAGTCTGGTAGAGAGTGCATGTTACAGAGTGGAAGGAGAGCTTATTAGAGAGACGGGTCACCTGCAGTCTGGTAGAGAGTGCATGTTACAGAGTGGAAGGAGAGCTTATTAGAGAGACGGGTCACCTGCAGTCTGGTAGAGAGTGCATGTTACAGAGTGGAAGGAGAGCTTATTAGAGAGACGGGTCACCTGGAGTCTGGTAGAGAGTGCATGTTATAGAGTGGAAGGAGAGCTTATTAGAGAGACGGGTCACCTGCGGTGCTTTCCAGTGCAGATTGCTGTATTTGTTTGCTTCGTGCAATCGCTGAAGTGCAGAGATTGAAGTGCATATCACTTAGAGAAAGAAGCCCCTGCAATGTGCACCCCGAGCAATGTGCTCACCCCTTAAGGATGCTCAAATATATACTGTTATAAGGGTGGGGTTGAAGTTCGTTAATTAATCATGAGTGACTATAAGAATGCCTAACAATCAAAGTGGACTTTTTGCTTCTAAAGTCAGGAAAGCAAAAGGCCAGAGGCCAAGATAAGATCAACACATAAAACTTAGGTAAGACAGTCTGGAGCAACAAATAATGTCATGGTTGTGCACAGGGCAATAGATAGAGAAGGTCACATACCAACACATACACACAGAGACAGCAAGCAGATCCCAATTTCAGTTAACGGTGGAAGATGTGGTTTAGCTGACACATACCAACACATACACACAGAGACAGCAAGCAGATCCCAATTTCAGTTAACGGTGGAAGATGTGGTCTATTAGAGAGATTTATGCCCTGTACACACAGTCGGACATTGATCGGACATTCTGACAACAAAATCCATGGATTTTTTCCGACGGATGTTGGCTCAAACTTGTCTTGCATACACACGGTCACACAAAGTTGTCGGAAAATCCGATCGTTCTGAACGCGGTGACGTAAAACACGTACGTTGGGACTATAAATGGGGCAGTAGCCAATAGCCTTAATTTCTTAATTTATTCTGAGCATGCGTGGCACTTTGTGCGTCGGATTTGTGTACACACGATCTGAATTTCCGACAACGGATTTTGTTGTCGGAAAATTTTATAGCAAGCTCTCAAACTTTGTGTGTCGGAAATTCCTATGGAAAATGTGTGATGGAGCCTACACACGGTCGGAATTTCCGTCAACAAGGTCCTATCACACATTTTCCATTGGAAAATCCTATCGTGTGTACAGGGCATTAGACTCTCTATTTGTCCTGTTTAGGCCTCATGCACACTGGGTATAAAAAATGCTGCTTATACAGGCGTTTGGTGTTTTCTCATTCAGTCCGTAGAAGCAACTCTATGTGTCCATGCACATTTGGGCATTTACAGGCATATTCGTAGAGGAGCATTTACAGCCTGAAAAAAAAAACAAAACATCAACAGTACGTTTTCAGGAAGAAAAAACTCTTGACACATCTTGACATGGAGTTTAAGCGTTTCAAGTGGTTTTAAGTGTATATTTTTCTAGTGTTTTGGTAAAAAACACCTATAAACCTAAACGTGTATACAATATGCTCCATAGGAGCATTTTTTCTGCTGCTTTTTTTTTGCCAGCGGTTCTGGCATTTTTTCTGCTGTTTAGTGTGCATGGACCTTTACTGTTATCACCAAAAGCAAAAGTAAAATAAACAGCCAATGACTCATCCCTGTTGCTAACAGCAGGGATAAGTCGCTGGTTGTTAATACCCCAACTGGTGCTGGCTGCTTAACATCAACTGACCCATTCCTGCTGCTGACATCAAGGATGAGTCACTGGTTGTTAGGACGCCTGCGGGTGCCAGCTCCTTAAAAACATGTTAAAAATGCATCAAAGAGGCATGTATATGTGTGTTTGGCGCATTTCCATTGAAGTCTATGGGGCCAAAGTTACTTTGCAACCACACCAAAGTAGCACAGGACCCTTTCCCAAAAACATGTTGTACAGGGCTGCATTGATGTGAACAGGCACCATAGAAAAAAATTTGATTTCCAATGTCATACGATTCTCTGCGAATTAAGTCACATCTGAAATTGCACTACTGTGAACAAGACCTTTCTTACGTGTGGCAAAGTAAAAATGTCACCCCTGCACCTCCCAATTTAATATAGAGTGAATCCATGCCATCATTTAAGGTGTTGGCATGTAGAGCACCTGTCTGCTGTTATCAAGGTGCAAGAGCTAGAAGAACACATTTGTGGTTGCAGTGTAGACAGCATGTGGTAGAGCTACAGGGCCTTGAAAAAGTATTCATACCCCTTGACATGTTCCACATTTTGTCATGTTACATCCAAAAATGTAAATGTATTTTATTGGGATTTTATGTGATAGACCAACACAAAGTGGCACATAATTGTGAAGTGGAAGGAAAATGATAAATAGTTTTCAAAATTGTTTACAAATAAATATCTGAAATGTGTGGCATGCATTTGTATTCAGCCCCCTTTGCTCTGATACCCCTAACTAAAATCTAGTGGAACCAATTGCCTTCAGAAGTCACTTATTAATAAATAATAAGTGTAATTGTGTGTAATCTAATCTCAGTATAAATACAGCTGTTCTCTGAAGCCCTCATAGGTTTGTTAGAGAACCTTCGTGAACAAACAACATCATGAAGGCCAAGGAACACACCAGACAGGTCAGGGATAAAGTTGTGGAGAAGTTTAAAGCAGGGTTAGGTTATAAAAAAATATCTCAAGCTTTGAACATCTCACGG
This sequence comes from Aquarana catesbeiana, assembly GCF_042186555.1. Lineage (NCBI taxonomy): Eukaryota > Metazoa > Chordata > Amphibia > Anura > Ranidae > Aquarana > Aquarana catesbeiana. Next base: position 198,721,919 of record NC_133331.1, read on the forward strand.
AGGACTGTTCAATCCATCATCTGAAAATGTTAAGAGTATGGCACAACTGCAAACCTACCAAGACATGTCCATCCACCTAAACTGACAGGCCGGGCAAGGAGAGGGAGAATCTGTCCACAGGAAAACTACATTTACGTTTTTGGTTGTAACGTGACAAACGTTTCAAAGGGTATGAATACTTTTTCAAGGAACTGTATAATGGCATACCCAATGTGACTAACACTATCCTTCATTCCTTTTACTGTTCTGTTTTTTCAGCACTTTCTAAAGCTGGGTATTGTTACAAGGTTCCATTGCATACCTTATATCTCTTTTTAACTACCCAGCTTCTTTGTGTATCCTCGAGCTGAAATGTGCAGTGATGAGACATTCTTCAAGTTCCTGGACTAAATGGTATTAGAAAGAACAGACTGACACAGGACACAGTAAGCAAATTATTGAGCCTGTCATTAAAATGAGACAAGTCTCGATCAATAAACCTGCCGGCATTCATAGGAACGTCAGGGGCAGGAGGCCTCAAACAAGATTCTCACTCTGTTTCCTTAACCTTTCTCTGTTGTCACATTTGTATCAGGCATTTTTTATCCTGTTTTTATAAAAGAAGGGAACAGGAAGACAGCTTGCTTCAGATAAAGAAACAATGAAGACATATTTCATGACTTGGAACTGAATATCCCGGCAGGGGTTTAAAAAGCTTCTAGTATGCTATTGCACACATTTTACTACCTTTTGAAAAGTATGTTTGTTGCAGCCTGGAGCTATTTTAACACTATGGCCATAAATTGACTGCTCAGGAACAACACTAGAAGGTTGAAATATGGCAACACTAACAACTTATTTGATAGCCTCTTAGTGCTATTCCAGGGATAGAAGGAAAACCAACACTGGGGTTATTGGCGTAAGCAAATAATCTATAACATGAATTGGACTAGAGGAAAAACATTTGACTTCCAGCCCAAGCTGATCAAATAACAGAGAGGGTGCTCCGACCATTCTTTTTAAGACTTTACAATTCCCTATACCAGTGCTTTACATATACCAGTGCTTTACCTCTCAAATACCAGTGCTTTACAATTCCATATACCAGTGCTTTACAATTCTGTATACCAGTGCTTTACAATTCTATATGCCAGTGCTTTACAATTCTATATACTAGTGCTTTACAATTCTATATGCCAGTGCTTTAGAGTTCGATATACCAGTGCTTTACTATTCAAATACCAGTACTTTCCAATTCCATATACCAGTGCTTTACAATTCTATATATCAGTGCTTTACCTCTCAAATACCAGCGCTTTACAATTTCATATACCATTGCTTTACAATTCTGTATACCAGTGCTTTACAATTCTGCATACCAGTGCTTTACAATTCCGTATACCAGTGCTTTACAATTCCGTATACCAGTGCTTTACAATTCCATATATCAGTGCTTTACAAATTCCATATACTAGTGCTGTACAATTCCATATACCAATGCTTTACACTGGAGAACAACGGGGCTTTTAAGCTGCTAATAGTCAATATTCAGTTAAAAATCGTATTTTTATTCCGACAGTGTTCGTGATAAAAAGTACACATAAAAAACAGAGCAGAAGCAACAAGTTTACATATTGACCCCCACTCTGGAAATATACAAACAACTTCACATGATTTCATTATTTCCACAGATAAGGCCCCTTAGGTATACCCCAAAGTTTTCTCTAAGAGGTAGCTGTTGGTTTTAACAATGAGGGGAAGAGGTCTGTTGAACTTCAATGCTTTCCACAGGCTGTCCTGCCTTCTTCATCAGGAAGGTGTGGAACCCAAGTCTATGATCTCAAGATATTGAAGAAATAATTACTTGCAACAAATTCACAAAATTGTTTTACCAGCAGACATAAGCAATCCACCTACATGTGTCTGTAGATGTAGACGTGGTCCAACAGGACATTTGCAATTCTATATTCCCGTGCTTTTCAGTTCTGTATACCAGCGCTTTACAACTCTGTATACCAGCAATTTACAATTTTGTATGCCAATGCTATACAATTCTGTATACCAGTGCTTTACAATTCCATATACCAGTGCTATACAATGCCATATATCAGTGCTTTACTATTCTATATACCAATGCTTTACAATTCCATATAACAGTGCTGTACAATTCTGTATACCAGCACTTTACAATTCTGTATACCTGTGCTTTACAGTTCCACATTCCAGTACCTTACTATTCTGTATACCAGTGATTTACAATATTGTACAATTCTATACAGCACAGAAGGACAAATCTCCTGCTTTGCCTTTTGTATTTTGACGGCCAGCTGAAAGCAGCTGCTGTTCCGCTGACAATTTTTCACCCAAATGCTTCGATTTTTCAAACAAAGAATGTCTGGCAGGTCTGGCACTAATCTAATTATGTCCAGTTCATCAGGAACCGGACAAAATTTGCATAGTGTACATATAGCTAGCTTAAGGCTAGCTTAAGACAACTGTTGTTGATCTTGGTAACAGGGTCACCAGTGTCTGTTTTGAAAGACAGGTATATTCTATATAGCAGTGCTTTACAATTTCTTATAACAGTACGTTACAATGCCATATACCAGTCCTTTATAACTCAGCATACCAGCGCTTTACAATTGCGTATTTTAGTGCTTTACAGTTCCTTATAACAATGCTGTACAGTTTCTGTATACTGCTGCTTTACAGTTCTGTGTACCAGAGTTTTATAGCTCCGTATACCAATGCTTTACACGTTTGTTTACCAGTGGTTTACAATTGTCTTATGCCAGTGCTTTACAATTTTGTATACCAGTGCTTTACAATTGGCTTATACCAGTGATTTACAATTTCCATATAACAGTGCTTGACAGTTTCCATTTACCAGTGCTTTACAATAGTGTACATGAATACTTTACAATTCCATATATCGGTGCTTTACAGTTCCATACACCAGAGCTTTAACCACTTCAGCCCAGGAAGGATTTGCCCCCTTAATGAACAGACCATTTTTTGTGATTCGGCACTGCGTCGTTTTAACCGACAATTGCACAGTCATGTGACGTTGTACCCAAACAAATTTTTTTTCCCACAAATAGAGCTTTCTTTTGGTGGTATTTGATCACCTCTGCGTTTTTTATTGTTTGCGTTATAAACAAAAAAAGAGCAGAAAAAAAGCAATATTTTTTACATTTTGCTATAATAAATACCCCCCAAATAAATTTCTTCGTCAGTTTAGGCCAATATGTATTCTTCTACATATGTTTGGTAAAAAAAATCGCAATAAGCGTATATTGATTGGTTTGTGCAAAAGATATATAGCGTCTACAATATAGGGGATAGATTTATGGCATTTTACTAGTAATGGCGGCGATCCGTGATTATTATTGGAACTGCGATATTGCGGCGGACAGATTGGACACTTTTCACACATTTTTGGGACCACTGACATTTATACAGCGATCAGAGTTAAAATAGCTACTGATTACTGTATAAATGTGACTGGCAGGGAAGGGGTTAACACTAGGGGCCGATCAAGGGGTTAAATGTGTGTCCTAGGGAGTGATTCTAACTGTGGGGGGATGGGAATGCCTGGAGGAGACATATTGCTGTTCATACTTAGTATGAACAGATGTGTCTCCTCACCCCTGACAGAACGGAGATCTGTCTGTTTACATTGACAGATCTCCGTTTTGCTTCTCTCAGGAGCGATTGCGGGTGCCCGGCGAACAACGCAGCCACCGGGCACGTGTATCGGCCCTGTCGTCATGCCGTGGGCGTCCCCTAATTGTATTTAAAGCAGCCGACGTATACCTATGGCGATTTTCCCAGGCAAGCCAACCTGCTGCAGTATAACTTAACTGCGGCGGCTGGTAGTCTAGTGGTTAAGATTCTGTATATCAGTGCTGCAATTTCCATAGACTACCGCTTTATTGTTCCATTTACCATTTTACAATTATGTATACCAGTGCTTTACAATTACATATACCAGTGCTTATGCCACAAGTCACCCCTAATTTCAATCTCTTTGGCTTCAACATAGACTTCATTGTAAAACAAAAATATTTCAGTAAGACAAAACAAGACATTTTATATTAAACTTTCTTTTAATGAATACTACTACTAAATAATACCAATCCCATTCTGAAATTGTGTTAGAGCATGGATTGCAGAGTTCACAGCCTAGAATGGGCCCAGAGAGTGCAGGAGTCCTGTCAAGGAAGTTTCAGCCCACTTCCTAACATATACATTCACCACAAAAGCGTTGTTATTTAAGTTGATATGAATAATAATAGAAACAATATGAATAGTATACAAGATATCTTGGCAAGAGGATTAAAGTGGGTCTTGCATAGTGGCAATGTGATCTCGCTGTCATTTCAAATAAACAAAAAGAACATCTTGAATATTTCTAATACTCCATGCAGTGCTTTAGCCTTACCCAAAAGCCCATCCCAAGGCTGGTGAGAAAAGTATAAGACAGTATAAACACAAAATGGTATGCAGTGTGCAGAAGTGTAAAAACTTTAGCAAAACCATTGTGCCTTAATCGTTCACGTCTATAATTTGCCAGCTGTTAATTTGCAATCTTAAAAACTAATTGTTGCTCAAACTGTAATATGACTTCTATTTGGTGTACATTAATGCTAGAGCACATCTGAAAAAAGCACTAAGATTCTTCAAAGTATTATGAGTTCAGTAATTCATAGGAAATCTCCCTTGATCTTATTATTATTAGAAGTTAGTTCCACCAAATGCACCATATCAAAATACAGAGTTTAGCATTGCAGTGTGAGAGGAAGGCACCCAAAGAAGAAACATCTGTGTATCCTGAGCTGGGATTTTGGAGCCTGCAGACTTTTCCATCCATTACTCTTCAATGGTTTCTGTCCAATAAATCACAATGAGTTTGTGTAATAATATCACCATCACTAAAACAGTTTGCCTTGCTGAACTAATTCCCTTACTCTGAGAATTATACTTCCATCTGCCAGGTCTCTGCCTTTCTGTTCCTGTAATCAGCAGAGACTTTCTGCTTATTTACACGTGGTATTTATGTTATGTATTCTTCCACCATGGCCAGTGATTTTATCCAGACATCCTATCTGCCTAAATACTGTCTCATCCTGACAAGCTCTCCTGTTCGTGGCCATCTTTCTTCCAGGCCTAGAGGGTTATAAAACATTTGATGTTTAAACTTTTGGATATCTGACGATGATGGAGATGATTATGTTATCAAGGCACTGTCCAAATAGTATTATTGAAATTTATATATTAAAAATGTTTTGTTTTGCTTTCAGATCATTTTTAGATGATGTTTGCGGCATAACTTGCGTTAACTGTAACTCTGTAAATTAGATGGTTGGTAAATTACTTTGTGTCCCTTTTCCAGCTTACAGTTGAAGGCCTTTCTGATAGACAGTTATCACCCTCTAGTGGACATACCTTAAAATAACTGTTTACACTGTGCACAGACTTGCAATCAGTGGTAATTCTATGCAAGGTTTTGTTAATGGGTATTTTAGTCACTACTCATAATAACAGTTTAAAGTTTTAGCAGATAAAAATATTTATGTATTCTTTAAAACACCAGGTTGTGTAAATGAGTACATGAAACCGGATTTGTTCAAATTGATTGCTTCTTGTCTTGCTTATACTAGGGGCACATCTCTTAATTTAGCTGCATAATTCACCATAGGCACCATGCATGCACTAGTCTAATGACTTTGCTAATTAATTGCTGGAGATTGCTCATGCTCACACTCTTGCGCTGCATTGTCATGACATCGAAACAAGTTCTGTCTGCAGTTTGTTTATTATATTCAAGTTGGTTAAGTGGGGTCTTTCACAACACATGTTTTGTTGGTGGTAGTTGTAGTATATCTCAGTGAGACCTGTTCTGTATTTGCATTTTACATTTGTAATTTTTATCTCTTGCATACTTAATTATAGCTTATTCCATTTGTTAAAATTATTGGAAAATGGTCTTCCTGCCTCCCATTCTCACAAAGATACATAACATGTAGTGTATTGGCTCTGGCGTTTGGAAGTGTTTCAACCAAGAACTTTCTTTGCACTGTATGAAAACTGTATAGATGCAAACAAGATATTAGTGTTAATTTACTAAAGGAGAAGATTCTGTACACATAAAGTGAATATTCACTTTTGAAAGTAAATGTTCATTTAGGTTAATAAATAAAGTAAAGCTGGGTTCACTTTGAATACCCTGCCATAAGGGAAGGTAATTCTTAAAAAAATATGTATTTTTGCTTGCACTTCATTGTGAATGGTTGAAATAAACACAGCTTCACTTTATTCACTAAGCTCAGTGACCATTTCCTTTGATAAGTGAACAGTCTTTACACCTTTGTGCCTCTTGTCATTTTTTTTTTTTAAACTAATGCCATTGAATTAGTGTACAAAACAGATGCAGCTTATAAAAATAATATAACCATAGCCATGGAGATAGAAGGGAAAGGTATGAGGTTATACAAACATGCAAAGGGATATAACATCTAATGAGAAATAAATGTCTTATTTTATCAATAAGAAATCTTTGTAAATATACATTTTGGATCAGAAAAATAATGCCTGCCTATATCCTACACAAACAATTAAAGGTGTGAACAATGAAAATATGGTTTGACAAGCAAAATCCCAAAACTGCCAAAATTCCAGATAATTCAATTTTTGAGTTTGCAGTTGCAGCACACAGATAATCGACACAGTCGTGTTAATGATTGTATGAAATCATTGTGTTGGCAATTTTCTGCCTGTTTTTTTTTTTTTTTTTCTTTACTGAGATAATAAAAACACACTTTAAGAGTGAAGCTAGAGATGGGCATGACCTGGAAATTCCCAGGCTATTGCTGTTCTTCCCTCTCTTTTGGCTGGCACCAGTGCCAGCGTTGATGTTGATAACAGCGAGAGCAGAGCATGTGCTTTCCAGTACACTATCCAGACACAAAGCATCAACTCACAGCACATGTCCAGATTACAGCCAGTCATGTCAAAGTCATCCAAAAAGCTAAGAGGCCCCCTCCTCTCTTATTATACAAAGTATGACATCTGAAGAACAAAGCGCTGCTTGTCCCAAAGCCAGCATGCACATAATGGAAACATTAGCCTGCAGATAACTTCTAATGTGTTGGCTTAATGGTTCCTTAATATGTAAAGGGCTGTAAGAAGATGTCAGTTCAGGCTATAGAAAGTAATGTCAGACAAGGTCCTGAAAGGGTGGGAAGCTCTTCCTCATGACACAATGTGGGCGATCAAAGAATCATCAGATAATGTCTCCTCGGCAGACTTAGAAAAGTGTCTTCCTTTTTCTACACTTGACCTGGGTTTGTATTTACCAGAAATCAGATGGCAGTTCATATCCCGTTGTCATTATCAAATTCACTTCAGCACTTAAGGGTCTTTTTAATAGATTCTGCACATAAGTATATACACCAATCGGTGACATTTTCAGATAAAATTCACATTTATTTTTATATGCAAAAGTGTGAGTGATAATGACATTTGATCATTTAATCACATGGAATTTTTAAGATCATTCCAAATTTAAAACTGTTTATATCAAAAGGCATAGTACAAACCATGAGAGTTTCTGTAAACTTTTTGAGAAAAAGTGGGCCTAGTTTAAGCTTGAAAATTGATCAGTTTTGTGCCATTGCAAGTTATCATAAACCACAAATCGGCCTGATGGGGAAATCAGCAAATACTGCAGGGGAGTATAACTGACGCATTGGTGATTTTTTTCCTCCTCCTCCTCTACTTAAACATGGAATTGAAAATACAGTTCATTTTCCCTTATTTACTTTTGCTAAATCCTTGTTTTGTGTCTCTGCATTTTGTGTAGACTAACAGTTTTTGTAAAATTCTTGATTTCCCCCAGAGAAAGATCTTACCCCTTTACAATCCTGATTCTTAACAAAGTCCTAGTTTCTTTTAGGCCTGCCCACTTGTTTGCTCCTTTTGTACTCCCCCAGCTGCTGAATGTGCCGTAAACTAAATTTCTAACAAGCTGTACCAAATCATACATCAGCTGCCTGCTAGTTTATACTGAACATTACTGGATCAAGCTCCTGGCCAGGGATTAAAACTTCACATCTCTCTTCCTATCACCCTCTGGGCAAATTTATTTTCAACTGTCTCCAATTCTCTGTGTTGCCAGACTGTTTTTCTCCTTTTATCTTTTTATTCTGTCTATTCTTGCCTTATACTGTCTCTTCCCTGTCTTGCTCTTCTTTCCCTCGTCATCTCTTTTTAGTTAAACTACTAACACATTTTCATATTCTGCACCCATATTCAGTGATTGAAGCGCTTGTTTACGTGATCACTTTTTAAACAAGATCATTATCATGTTTCTAGCGACAGAACAGTCTTAACCCATTGCGATGTAACAGCACTCCGTTATTGGAAACACAATCCTTGTGCAACAAATTGTATTTATTATATTCATTTATATAGCTCTCGCTTGTCCCACAGAGAACATTGTACAATTCCTTGTAGTCTCTGCCTTGAAAAAAACACATATTCACACATCCACACTAAAATTACCTTTTGTGCTTTTAGACCGCTCGGCACATTGACAAACAGGGGCACTTAGGGCCAGAATGCCCCCCCCCCCCCCAATTCCATATACAGTGGGGAAAATAATTAGTTGATCCCCTGCAGATTTTGTAAGTTTGCCCACTTACAAAAAAGGGTCTATAATTTTTATCTTGGGTGTATTTGAAATGTTATAGACAGAATATCAACCAAAAATCCAGAAAAAAAACACATAAAACAAACACTATAAATTAAGTTGTGGTTCAGTGAGTAAAATAAGTATTTCATCCCCAAGCAAAACATAACTTAGTACTTGGTGGAGAAACCCTTGTTGGAAGGGACAGGGGTAAGACTGTTCATGTAGTTGATGACCAGGTTTGCGCACATCTCAGGAGGGATTTTGGTTCACTCTTCTTTACAGATCTTCTCTATATCCTTAAGGTTTCTTGCCTGTCTCTTGACAACTTGAAGTTTCAGCTCCCTCAATACATTTGTTATAGGATTAAGGTCTGGAAACTGACTAGTCCACTCCATGACCTTAATGTGCTTCTTTTTGAGCCACTCCTTTGTTGCCTTAGCGCTATGTTTTGGGTCATTGTCACGCTGGAAGACCCTTCCACGACCCATCTCCAGTGTTCTGGCTGAGGGAAGAAGCTTCTCATCCAAGATTTTACAATACATGGCCCCGTCCATTGGCCCCTCAATGCGGCAAAGTCGGCCTGTACCTTTAGCAGACAAACAGCCCCAAAGCATCATGTTTCTGCTTGACAGTAGGGATGGTGTTCTTAGGGTCATAGTCAGCATTTTTCTTCCTCCAAACACAGCGAGTCAAGTTAATGCCAAAGAGCTTTATTTTGGTCTCATCTGACCACAGCACTTTCTCCCAATCCTCCTCTGAATCATTTAGATTATTCATTGGCATGACTGTACAAGTGCCTTCTTGAAGAGGGGGACTTGCCATGTTTGGAGGAAGAAAAATGCTGACTATGACCCCAAGAACACCATCCCTACAGTCAAGCACAGAGGTGGAAACATTATGCTTTTGGGCTGTCTCTCTGCTAAAGGTACCGACTGAATTTGCCGCATTGAGGGACCAATGGATGGGCAAAGGTATTGTAAAATCTTGGATGAGAACCTTCTTCCCTCAGCCAGAACACTGAAGATGGGTCATGGTTGGTTCTTTCAACATGACAATAACCTAAAACATACCACCAAGGCAACAAAGGAGTGGCTCAAGAAGAAGCACATTAGAGTTATGGAGTGGCTTCGACTTGGCAAGTGACAGCTAAGAAACCTTAAAGCAGTGGTTCTCAACTCCAGTCCTCAGGACCCACCAACAGGCCAGATTTTAAGTATTACCTTGGGGAGATGCAGGCTAGAATACTGCAATCACTGAGCAGCAAATTATATCACCTGTGATGTATTTCAGTTATCTTGCAAACCTGGCCTGTTAGTGGGTCCTGAGGACAGGAGTTGAGAACCACTGCCTTAAAGTGTTTGTTAACCAAAAAAAAAACAGATCCTGTTCCCTTAAAGCATGTTATACAGCACACTGCTTGTGCTGTGTCATTTGGCTCCCCGTATCACCTAAAAAACCTGGCTGATCCTGCCTTGCAATACCCTCACCCCTGTATGCTGACCACGATATATCAGGGCTGCTGAGCACCGTGGTTAGCGTACGTGCTTCCGTCATCCACAGCTCTGCTTTCCTGTGTCTGTGACTAGACCTGTGAGCCAGAGATAGAAGAGAGCTTACAGTCAGCTGAGCGCCGAGAGCCGCGCTCATATAGATACATCCAGCAGATTTTTTACAGAACACAAGCACAGGGACACTGTGATATAGGGATGGGAGGATTTAGTAGAAGTGGGTTAACAACCACTTTAAGGATTTAGATAAGATCTGTAAAGAAGGGTGGACAAAAATCCCTCCTGAGATGTGTGCAAACCTGGTCACTTACTACAAGAAACGTCTTACCTCTGTGCTTGCCAATAAGGATTTCTCCATCAAGTACTAAGTCATGTTTTGCTTGGGGATCAAATACTTATTTTACTCACTGAACTGCAACTGAATTTATAACATTTGTATCATGTTTTTTCTAGATTTTTGGTTGATATTCTGTCTCTACCATTTAAAATACACCCATGATAAATATTATAGACCCTTAATTTCCTTGTAAGTGGGCAAACTTACAAAATCTGCAGGGGATTAAATAATTATTTTCCCCACTGCACCCTCCACAAACAAACCCCCTTTAGAAAATGGTGGGCCGTGAGACCTTGGTAAACCGATGACGCCGGAAGTTTCAAGAGACATAGCCATGTTTTTAAGCAACTGTGGTATAAAGCTACAGTGGGGCAAAAAAGTATTTAGTCAGCCACCAATTGTGCAAGTTCTCCCACTTAACAAGATGAGAGAGGCCTGTAATTGTCATCATAGGTATACCTCAACTATGAGAGACAAAATGTGGAACCAAATCCAGACAATCACATTGTCTGATTTTTGAAAGAATTTGCAAATTATGGTGGAAAATAAGTATTTTGTCAATATCAAAAGTTCATCTCAATACTTTGTTATATATCCTTTGTTGGCAATGACAGAGGTCAAACGTTTTCTGTAAGTCTTCACAAGGTTGTCACACACTGTTGCTGGTATGTTGGCCCATTCCTCCATGCAGATCTCCTCTAGAGCAGTGATGTTTTGGGGCTGTCGCTGGGCAACATGGACTTTCAACTCCCTCCAAAGGTTTTTTTATGGGGTTGAGCTCTGGAGACTGGCTAGGCCACTCCAGGACCTTTAAATGCTTCTTACGAAGCCACTCCTTCGTTGCCCGGGCGGTGTGTTTGGGATCATTGTCATGCTGAAAGACCCAGCCACGTTTCATCTTCAATGCCCTTGCTGATGGGAGGAGGTTTGCACTCAAAATCTACATGATACATGGCCCCAGTCCTGTTCCCTTTGCAGAGAAACAGCCCCAAAGCTTGATGTTGCCACCCCCATGCTTCACAGTAGGTATGGTGTTCTTTGGTTGCAACTCAGCATTCTCTCTCCTCCAAACATGACGAGTTGTGTTTCTACCAAACAGTTCTACTTTGGTTTCATCTGACCATATAACATTCTCCCAATCCTCTTCTGGATCATCCAAATGCTCTCTAGCAAACCTCAGACGGGCCCGGACATTTACTGGCTTAAGCAGGGGGACACGTCTGGCACTGTAAGATCTGAGTCCCTGGTGGCGTAGAGGTAGACAAAGTGATCTGGGTAGCCGCACACCGGACTAGATAACAAGTGCCTTTATTGATAAAAAAACTGGATCATGGAATGTACAAGACATTACAGCAGGAACGTACAGGATCAGTTCAGATTCAGTCTTCCCAGCCTGGTGCAGGTCTACAATTTTGTTTCTGGTGTCCTTCGACAGCTCTTTGGTCTTCACCATAGTGGAGTTTGGAGTGTGACTGTTTGAGGTTGTGGACAGGTGTCTTTTATACTGATAACAAGTTCAAACAGGTGCCATTAATACAGGTAATGAGTGGAGGACAGAGGAGCCTCTTAAAGAAGAAGATACAGGTCTGTGAGAGCCAGAAATCTTGCTTGTTTGTAGGTGACCAAATACTTATTTTCCACCATAATTTGCAAATAAATTCTTTCAAAAATCAGACAATTTGATTGTCTGGATTTGTTTCCACATTTTGTCTCTCATAGATGAGGTATACCTATGATGACAATTACAGGCCTCTGTCATCTTTTTAAGTGGGAGAACTTGCACAATTGGTGGCTGACTAAATACTTTTTTGCCCCACTGTAGCTTTATACCAGAGTTGCTTAAAAACATGGCTATGTCTCTTGAAACTTCCGGCGTCATCTGTTTACCAAGGTTGTAGCAGTTGGGGCCTGTTTCTGCATGTGCTGAGGAAAGCATGCGTGTCCAGGAAGGATGAGCTCATTTTGCTGTAAATAAAGTTTTTTGCCCCACTGTAAATCCCTCCAAGAATCCACCCCATTTAAACTTACCCTCCAAAATGCAATTCCTGCCTCCATGCTGCCAAACAAGCCTATTTTATCACTCTCATGCCAATCATTTCAAGAACAAAATTCATTTAATTCATGATGAGATCTGCTGTGTCCAGATATCTCCTCTACCTAACATACCATATCTACCACCAACATACATTACTTTCTATTTTTGACTCTGCTACCACAGAGGAGATTGCAAAACTCTTTTCTGAGGCCCACCCAACCACCTGCCCCCTGGAGCCTGTCCTCTCACAGTCACCCTCTATTCTATGCTACCCATCTCACATCTTTAATCTCTACAGACATCTTTTTCATCCCTCTAAAAACATGCACTGGTAACCCCGATACTATAAAAAGCCCTGATTGGTTCCTTCCAGCTACAACAGCTTAAGACCCATCTCCTTGCCCTTGTTTACCTCCAGGTTTCTTTGAACACCTTATCTACAACTGTCCAAGCTGCTACTTCACTCATACTAACCTTTTTGACCCCTTACAGTCTGGCTTCCACACCGTGACACTCCACTAAATCCACTATCCTAAAATTCACTACTGACATACTAACTGCTAACACAAAAGGCCTTTTCGTCATAGTCATACTCCTTGCCTTCTAGGTGGCCATTGGCTTCCAATACCATCTCTAACCCAACAACACCCAAATCTATCTCTCCACTCCTCAGCTCACCCCTTCAGTCTTTTTACACATCACTAAGTTACTAGTGACATCACTTCCTCAAATTCAATCTTTCAAAAACTTAGCTCATAATATTTCTTCTTCACCTGTCTCTTCCCCTGACTATTTAATTGAGATCAATAGCACAACTATCAATCCCCCCACTTATGACAGGGCGTTGTGTGTCATCTCTTCTCCTTTCAGCTCCCCATCCAATTACTCCCAAAGTTTGCTGCTTTCACCTCTGTAACATTTCCAAAATGTGCCCCTTATTAACATGGCACCACAAAGCTACTAATTCACTGCCTGCTTATCTTCCTCCTTGGTTACTGTGGCTCCCTCCTTGTTGGCCTACCTCTTCACGGATGTTCTCTCCTTCAGTCTATGAATGTTGCTGCTGGACTCATCCATCTTACAAACTATTCAGTGGCCACCAGCCCCCTCTGCCAATCCCTGCACTGGTTTCTGCTAACCTAAAGTATACAATACAACAACTCTACCCCCACTACATCAGCAACCTCATGTTAGTATATCACCTAAACCATCCATTCTACTCCTTCTAGGACCTTGACTGGAATTACACTTAAATAACAGCATGCAATGTCAGTCTACAGGTGCTAAACCCAGCAAGATACTTTCTTGTAATAAAGAGGCATGGAGTTGATTTACTAAAGGCAAATAGGCTTATAAGCATACTTAGGGGGGTGCGGGGGTGTGGTCCGCATCAGGTGCCAACTCTCTGGGGAAGCTGTGGCAACAGTGCCATGAAACACGCTCAAAGCACCCCGGAGAATCAGCAACCATGCCTTATGTCCTCCCACAAATAGAGCTTTTTTTGGTGGTCTTTGATCACCCCCTGCTGTTTTTATTTTTTGCGCTATAAACAAAAAAAGACAGACAATGTTGAAAAAAAAAAAAAAATTTTTTTACTTTCTGCTATAAAACACAGCCAACAAAAAAATTGTAAAAAAATCTATTTTCTTCAGCAGTTTAGGCCAATATGTATTCTGCTACATATTTTTCGTAAAGAAAATCTCAAAAAGTGTATATTGATTGGTTTGCGCAAAAGTTAAAGCATCTACAAACTATAGGATATTTTGATGGACTTTTTTTTTTTTTTTAATGTTTTTACTAGTAATTGCGGAGATCAGCAATTTTTAACGGGACTGCAACATTGTGGCAGACAAATCTGACACTATGTGACACTTTTTGGGGACCAGTGACACTAACACATTGATCAGTGCTAAAAAAAAATGTACTGTCACTGACAGGGAAGCGGTTAACATCAGGGGCGATCAAAGGGTTAAGTGTGCTCCTAGGGAGCGTTAATAGTTGGTTTGTTAAAGGCTCAGTTTAAATAATAAATAGTTTTTTGTCTGCACCCCGTCCCAGGATATGGAACAGAAAATGCTTTTTTTTAACCTTCTTTAGGGGATAACTTGACACAGTATATTTTACCTTAATCCAGGTCCAGGAGTCTTTTTCCCCACAGGTTACAGCTGTAATGTCCAGTCCTCTGAAGCCTTTTTTGTTTTTCCGATCTCTGACCAGTCTTGTTGCCCACCCCCCTTGCCGACGTTATCACATACAATGCAGGATCAGTGGCCGCTGGTGATCCTCTTTTGTAAATGATGGTGTAGAGGTTCCACCCACATTTCAATACCAGAGAGAACATGATCAGGTAGCTAGCTGGCTTAAAGCTGAATTCCAGGTGCATGCTGCCCATTCACAGAAGTCTTTATATTTTGTGAATGTGTTCACATAATACAAAGGCTTCTGTGGTTGGAGATGCTGAAACAAGAAGGTCCAGAGTTGGACTCCCAGAACAACAGCAAAAGCTGTCTTCTGGAAGTATTATAAACTTGTAAATAATAGAGATAAGCCCAGGAAGTATCATGTACCTCATTGGGCTTAACTAATAGTATGCCTTCATCTTTTACAAAGGAGCTGAATTCCTGGAGTCAAGCTTTAAGGTAATTTATGTTCTTTGCATTAAATCTTCTCCTGGAAATGCAAACATTATATTCTTTATGAGCATAGGGTGAGGGCAACATTTTAACGGTGCCAAGGGTTCCCCTTTAACACCTTCATGCTGGAGGTACGCATATATGGGGCCTCTCGGCAGGTGGGCTTTAATGCTGAGCGGCCGCATATATGCGTAACAGGATGTAAACAGAGCTGTGCTGAGTGTGTGCGCCCTGTGTGCGCTCAGCACAGTTATCTCTACTTGTGATCAGGAGCTTTCCGATCATGTAACTGCTGTGACAGACAATCACGGCAGCCACATGGTCAGAAACCAGGCCTGCCTCCCGGCATCAGAAAACTATTAAAGGGTTTTAATTGGGTATCTCTCTCTGTTGCAGGTTATAATGTCTTAAAACTCTGGCTCTATCACCCTTTGGAATTTGTCACATTTCTATGTTATAATATACGATCCAGTGCTGCTTTTCTCTCTGTTCTATGGAGAAAGTTCATCCAATTGACTTTTGTGTTTCACATGTCTGACATGCTGTGATCAAGGCCTTTTGTGCCAAAACACGTTAGCTTTTTACTGTTCTTATACCGTACCTGTATGTAGCAAAAAAATCTTTCTAGGTGGATTACTGGAGTTGCCGGCTAAATTTCTTTTTTTTGCCTGGAGGCACCAGCCTTGAAAGGTTAAGCATGCCACCATCTTAAGTCTAGCTACATAGTAGCCTTCTGACCATAGTGTGTGTAAAGCCCAAATAATTTTTTTATTCATAGATAGAGAAGGGATGTTGGATTTACAATCACTTTTTGCACCATAGGCAATAGTCACCAGACCAATAGGGTGAATCTCTCCAGCAAGGATACAGACTGCAATAAAAAACTGACAGAGATGCTGAACCCTCCACATTCTATCAAAATTTTGCTTTACATATGCTTTAAGAATTTTCATGCGCTCCATCTCTGGGCATCACACTTTTAGCCCTGGTTCACATTGGTGCCATTTGACATGCAATTTGACATGTCAAATCAGCGGCAAGTGCCGGCAATGGCATCGTCCTAATCAGTGCGACGCTGCATGTGTGGTGCCGCACCGATTTCAAAAAGTATTTTCTGTACTACTTTATATATATAATACGTGCAAAAGAATATGTGTCGAACCAGCTAGATATCCAGTAAGATTGTTAGGTCAAGCAATGTTATCAGCCCCGCCCAGTTTACCCGAGCGTTGTCACCCTAAGGCCAGCCATACACGGTTCAAATCTTGGCCAGTTAAGCAGGAATTGGCCGGGATTCAAACTGTTAATGGGCAGGCTGAATGTACCAAATTGATAGATCGATCAACTTGGGTACAACCAGCTTGCAGGATTCTCTAATGATTATCGCAAGCGGTTGCTATAGCCGCTAGCAATAATCACTGTCTTTTCCCGGTGGGGATGGCATCCCCCTCCCACTGAGAGAAGACAATTGCTGGGCAGGAGGGATTCCCCTGTCAGTACTGTCTGTGTTGATGGGGGGGATCGTGCAAATTTCTTTCTTGCAAGCCGTGGTCGCAGGAAAAAAATTTGTACTGTGTATGGCCTGCAAGATCGGAAGTGTAGCAGGTTCGGCAGGTGAAAATAAAGGAACAAAAGTTGAAAAAGAAGACTAATACAACCACCATATCTAAGGCTAAGTAATCTGCAAATAATTACATTTATGTTCTTGAGGTTTAGATACACATTAAATTAACACAAAGTGCAGTACTATACTAAATAAAAGAAGCAGCCCGGTCAGTTGTTTTTCTAGCATTTCATTTTTTAATTGTATTAAAGCTCTGTGGGGATGACAAGTATCAGATGTTGTTGTGTGCTTCCAAACTATCCAGCCAGTGTCTAAGGAAGAGTTAAAAAGTAAATCACTCTAAGGAACCTGATCACTAAAAGCAATCCCAACAGGCCTTTATGTCACTCTGCACCTAATAGTGCTCTTCCCTATTCACATTAAGTGCAATCAGGTTAATAGTCCCTGAGTCAGGAATACATGAATAGTAAGTAGACTGAATTTAAGGTCACATTACATAGAAGCAAGAAAAAGCAGTTGGGGTCAGGGGATAAGATGTTGTATGCTGTCTTGTACATTGGTGCAGACATCTTTGCGAAGAAAAAAAATTCAGAGACCAAGCATATATTTATATTTAGTGAATGCATACAACTGTGGTGCAGTTTGCTCACAGTTCATAGTTGTTGCTAAAAAACAGAGATTTTTTTTTTGTACCAACCAATAGACAATTTTGTTCCGAAAGTGAGTAATGAATTAGATCTCTCAATAAAAGGACAACATCATTAAAGATGATCATAAGACCGAAAAAGAAGGTGATGTATTTTTTTTTATATACATGAAACCATTCATGTATGTTCTCACTGCCCAGGGGGTTGGGATAATCAGAAGATGTATTTTTTAGGCTAGGCTGACTTTAATAAATCCCTGACATTTATAAATCCTGGGGCATAAATAAATAGTTTGCAGAGGGAAGACAGAAAAGAGTGACTGACATAGAGACTTTTTTATGTGCAAAATAAAAGCTGGATGTTGTCTTTTCCTTTCCAATATACATAAAGTGAGCATGAGGCATTCAAATACTTACAGTATGTTTTCCTTACTCAAGAAATCACAATACAAAGGCAAGTGCTATACACTCAACTCGGGGGTATAGCTTGCTGGCAAAATACCTTTGCATACAAATTTTAAAATGTAAGAAAAAAAAACATATCTATGTGTTCCAGGCCAGGCCCCAATGCCATCTTTTCTAGAACCCATTTGATACTACTTTTCATTTCAAAAAGATAATTGAAATAAACCTTCCTCAAACTTCTTCAGAGCAATAGATAAAGACCACTAATAAATTCTAGTTTTCCAATTCCAGTCTTCTTTCATTACTGTACATTATGCGTAGTAGAATGTTTTTTGATGTTTTCATCTCATCAGTTGGTGAAGACAGCAAACACTACCAATCACTACCTTACTTTTGGAATAGTAACAATTACAATATTGAAATAAACTAATGAGAGATTAGAGCCACGGCAAGTCCGGAAAGCTTAGACAATATTGTTTGGGTCTAGCTGTTTTTTTGATTGATAGCTGACTGAGAGCATGAGCCACCTGTATCCGCCCCCTCCCCGCTTGACACTCCAGTGAGTGCTGGAGGACTGACAGTGACTGACTGTCACTACTGTCCTCTGCAAGCAGACTGAGAGCTGTCATATAAAGGCTCATCTCTTGATCTTTCAGCCAGTCCCAAACTTCTCCTTTAAAAAAAAAAAAAAAAAGGAATTCTTTGTCCAGTAGGATGCCTCAATCTATATCTGCTCAGCCAAAATGAGAAATTATGATTATTATAGGATATACACACGCACATGGATGAAAGCAGACATTCCAAGCTTCCAGGCATGTGAATAGTGAATTGTCTTGCCCATGAGGCTTATAGCAGTATTAAACTAAAAAACAAAAATGTATTAGATGGTAGCTTATCAAGCCTTAGATGTGGTGGCTGCATTCTTTTTTTTTTTGTAGGATATCTTTTACTTTATTTTCACCTGTTGGGCCTGCCAAAAAGTCTGCTATTTTTCAAACGACCAAGCTATCCAGCAAAAGTGGCAGTTAGAAGGTTGAGACAAACATCACTATTGCGTTCTTGTACACCACACTGATGTAGGAACATCAGATATTCCTGGCTTTTTATTTTGTAAAAATGCATGGATGGGCTGTATAGTACATGTGTAAATGCATGTATGTGTACACATGTATAAAAATTCTTCTATATTTTTAAAATAAAGGGGTTATGGCATACACGGGTATACACGCATTAAAGCAGTTGTCATCAACCCTGTCCTCAGGGCCCACTAACAGGACAGGTTTTAAGTATTACCTTGGGGAGATGCAGATTAGAATACTGCAACCACTGAGCAGCAAATTATATCACCTGTGATGTATTTCAGTTATCTTGCTAACCTGGCCTGTAAGGCCCCATTCACACTAGCGCGTTTTTTGATGCATTTTGCATTTTGCAGAAATGCACGGGAATTTTTTAACATGGGTTCCTATGGAACATGTTCACATCAATGCTTTTTTGTATCTCCGCGTTTTTGGAAAGGGTCGGGGACTTTTTCTCATGCAAAATGCAGCGTTTTGCATGTAATGGTTTTCAATGGACAAGCATCAAAAACGCAAGTGCACCTTTTTTGCAGCGTTTTTGATGCGTTTTTGGTGCGTTTTTGGTGCGTTTTTGCCGGTTTTTTTTTTTTTTTTTTTTTATTTTTTTTTTTTTTGTAATTTTTTTGTAAGACTGTAAAAAAAAAATGAAAAAAAAAAAAAAAAAACGCAAAACGCAAATCGCGGCAAAAACGCGGCAAAAACGCCGCTAAAACGCGGCAAAAACGCGGCTCAAAAACGCGGCAAGCATGAAAAAAAAACCTCCAAAAACGCTCAAAAGCAACATGCATAGGTGTGAATCGAGCCTTAGTGGGCCCTGAGGAAATGGTTGATGACCACTGCATTAAAGGATAAGTTCACTTTTTAAAAATAAATAAATAAATGCACATCTTTTTGAGTTACAAAATTAGCCTTTATTATTTTTTTTACTAGGAGCCAAGAAAGCAATGTACCCATGATCAACAGATCACAGGTGTTATGCAGAACTCCTGCAGACTTGTCAGTGTATCTGTCTGCCCGTACTCTGTACGAGCAGGCAGTTACACACTGTCAGAAAGACCCAATGAATTACCTAGAGCTCTCAACAGCATCCTGGTAGTTCATTGAGAACTGCAAGCCGATAGCCTCAAAGGTTGTCAGTACTTGTAGTTTCCCAATCACAGAACTCAATGAATGATGCAAATGGGTAGGCGGAGCCCCGCACGGCAGTGTGTTTTTTTTTTCTAAATGGTGGCAGCAAGCGAGGGGAAAAGATGCCCTGCTTGTTGTCACTTGATGCAGCGGATCTGGAATATGTTACATGTTCCACCCTAAGGCTCGATTCACACCTATGCATGTTGCTTTTGAGCGTTTTTGGAGGGTTTTTTTTCATGCTTGCCACGTTTTTGAGCAGCGTTTTTGCCGCGATTTGCGTTTTGCGTTTTATTTTTTTTTTTTTTATTTTTTTTTTTTTACAGTTTTTTTTTACAGTCTAAAAAAAATTGAAAAAAAATTGAAAAAAAAAAAAAAAAACGGCAAAAACGCATCAAAAACGCTGTAAAAACGCTGCAAAAACGGTGCACTTGCGTTTTTGATGCTTGTCCATTGAATTCTATTACATGCAAAACGCTGCATTTTGCATGAAAAAAGTCCCCGACCCTTTCCAAAAATGCAGAGAAACAAAAAGGCATTGATGTGAACATGTTCCATAGGAACCCATGTTAAAAAATTCCCGTGCATTTCTGCAAAATGCAAAATGCATCAAAAAACACGCTAGTGTGAATGGAGCCTTAGGCCTGGTTCACACCTATGCAGGTTGCAGTTTGCATATTCCAGGTGCATTTTGCATTTTTCAATACACGTTTTTGATCCATTAAAGTCTATGGAACCAAAAACCAGAAAAAATCCCTAGCACTTTCCATAAAACGCACAGATGTGTACTACATCCATAGGAAACCATGTTAAATGGACTGTAGTGTGTTTCTGCAAAACTGAAAACGCACTAAAAAAGGCATAGGTGTGGACCAGGCCTAAAAACGGGTGGAACATATAACATAGGGTAAAAATAGTATATAAAACAATCAGTTACTAAACTGTGATCGTATACTACAAACAGCGCTAGTGTTGAGCAGAAATAAACAAACAAGCATGTGGCCAACTTCACACAAAAATCCTTGAGAGTAGTGAAGAGCTTAAATAGTGGTTCAGAGAGTGTTCATAAGTGATCCTACAGAAAGTCTAAGTGTGCACCTTCCACCGGTCAGTCCAATTCCACCATGCGAGAACACAGCCCTCAGGGGGTTAAACTCACCAGAGCCAAGAGATAAATAAGCCTCCAAGGGACGAAAACCTCTGAGCCAAAACTGCTATCAACACCACTCCGGGAGATTTGACAGATGATAAGGGCTCCAAATAAATCATGAACAAAAGAGACGCGCACATAGCGTAATCCCGTTTATTAAGTAAACACCCATAACATCTCAAAAACCCCCCTCCAAAAACACTGTAGTCAAAAAGCAATGGAAGCGTGTAAACTGTGCACTTCACCGTACGGAGATCAGCCGGTTCCGTCTGTATCCCAAAGAGCGATAAGGTCACTTCCTTGTTCCGGATCCAACTGCGGTGGAGCGCACACGTCACTTCTGATGTCAAGGCCCGCTGACCATATAACATGTTCCCAAAGGTGAATTTATCCTTTAAATACTCACCAGTAATGCAGACACTTAATTTAAGGACTGGAAGGCTCAATATATTACTTTCTTGTTTTGGGGTTAATACCACTTTAAAGTGCATGTAAACCCTAACAAGAAGCTTATCTTTTTTGCTTCCCTTTGGTCTGCTAAATGCAGCATTGAAAGCATTTTGTTATATCTGTTTGATAAGTACAAAAATGTACCTGTTGATTGTGCCAGAAATCTTGTGATCCCATGACTTCCTGTGTACTACAGAACACTTTCTCCTATGTTACAGTAAACAGGAGAGAGGGAGATGTTCTGTAGTCCAGCCAGGAGGAAGAAGTCTAGGCTGACAATACTGCTTCTCCATAGACACAGTATGGTAAGTGAGAGTTGTCACCCTAGAACAAGAAGGGTTTTAGGAGCAGGATCACAATGTAAACCTAAAAAAGCAAAAACGAATACAGCCACCACATCTACGGACTGGTAAGCTGCAGTATATTCCATATACACACCATATATGTGTTTATACACACTTCAAAGTACCGCTTATGCTCAGATGATGTGAACAAGAGGTCTTGTGTAATATTCTACACTGGAACCTCCTTTGAATCCTAGGTATGCGCAGAGGCAAATGCAAAAGTTGACACACCAGCAACACTACAAATTCAGAGATGTTTGACAGTAATAGCTTACTTCATTAAAGACAGACTTGATGCCATCAACATTTCCAGTATAATTGTATAATTTGTACAAGCAAACATAATAGCAGCTGCTACATATTTTGTACTAATAAGTGCTAGTAAGTTTGTATATAAGGTCATATTTGTAGAATGTTACACTAATTCCCCAGACTGAAAATACAGTTCTTCTTCTATCATTAACAAAACATTTAATTTCTTGTAGCAATGATAGAATTCAACTTTTTTTTTTTCAATTCAAAGAATTTCTTATTACTTTCCTTTCCAGAAACAGGGGGTTAAATGTTTATCTGTTATTATACATATTTTGCCCACCAGCTGTGTAATTGTCTTGACTGATTTTATACCCTTCTTGTAAGGTGCTGGTAACAACTAATCTTTGTTTGTAAGTCCACATCAATGCAATTATATGACCTGTAGTGTTTTGTGACGTGTCCCTAGAGATCCCTCACTCCACACCTCACCCTCCTCTTGTGTCATGTCACCATTGATTTCTCATGTTCTGTCATGCTGAGAACTCCTGGCTCTTTTCTTGCTGCCAGTGTTTTCACTGTGAGCATAGTTCTGGGAAAAGGAAAGAGATTATCTGGACTTTAGCATCATTCAGCGGGGTGCTTTGGTGGAATGGTCAAGTTGTATCGCCTGTATGTCCACCTCTACCAGCTCCCAGGCTGAAATATTATTTTTCCTATATTTAGTGACTTTTAAGCTACCCTCAAGCCCGCATCTCATTCCTAAAGCAAGTGTTGGCATCTGAGCTTGCCTCCTTCCCCCAAATCTGTCATCTGTTCTATGACTGGGTAAGCGTATAATGAGAATATAATGCAAAGTGACAGCTGACTCACACTTTCATCTCTCACACCACCTTAAGTCACTGAGTCTTTCTTCTATGATGCTTTAGCGAGACCAGACCAGTACATTTCTAACGTATAACTGTGCTTTAGCTAAAAATCATTAAATATGGCCCATGAAGACATGGGCTCCCTTGCAGGTGTTAAAAGGCTATCTGGACATCTCCCAGTAACCTCCGGCACTGTGCGGACTGCTCATAGTGGCTAATAGAGAATGATGGGTCATTCGAGAAATACATATCATAGCCTGAGCTCATCCATACCCACAACAGCATAAGAAGCATTAGAGTAAACATTGTAAACAAGTCTAGTCTCAAAATACCAACCCAATAGCCCTCTCCGTTCCTCCCAAGACCTCCTGCTCTCTAGCTCCCTCATTGCCTCCTCCCATATCCGCCTCCAGGACTTCTTCAGAGCCTCTCCCATCCTCTGGAATACCCTGCCCCAATCTGTCAGGCTATCTGCAAATCTATCTACTTTTAGGCGATCCCTGAATACTTTTCTCTTCGGAGAAGCCTACCCTACCTCACCTAACAACTGCACTTTTATTTTCTTCATCAGCTCACCCCCCGCTGTTATTACTCTTTGTATCACTTGACCCTCCCTCCTAGACTGTAAGCTCTAATGAGCAGGGCCCTCCGATTCCTCCTGTATCTAATTGTATTGTAATTGTACTGTCTGCCCTAATGTTGTAAAGTGCTGCGCAAACCGTTGGCACTATATAAATCCTGTATAATAATAATAAAATTGTGTGCAGGCCACACTGCAGTAGGCTTATTGCAAGAAAGACCAGTTAGTAAAGGCAGTCTATGTCTACCAGGGCCATATTGAATATTTTGCACTTTAAAACTGAACTCTAGAGAAAATAACAGTGTGGCTGCCCCAGGCACTGCAAACGCTAAATGCTGGTTTAGGTAAAGGACCTTAAGGTAAGCCTTTCTTTAATGAAAGCCAGTGTTTATTTGTGGCTAATGTATAAGCACAAATGCAAGTCATGTCATTGGGTATTAATATATACCAAACATTGATAAAGGCAAATGAACAGAAGAGGCCTTACCCAGAAAATTACCCTCTGACTCTCAGCCTCCTTCAGATCTTCAAATTCCTTTTTTCTTTTTTTTTTGCTGCTGTGGTGCAACTTCCTGTTAGAAGGTGGCTATGTTCGTTCTCCATGGTCCCACTGTATGTGGAAATGTAGCCACCCTCTCTTGCTCACGCATGACATGGACTATACGATATCTAGTGTGTATGGAGTAGTGCACATGACCATAGCTAAAAAATTGATTACAGAGCCTTTCAGTAGTTGATGTGTGTGGATCATTTTTGGAGAAGAGTGTAGTGTAGTGTTACTGTAACTATACAGTCTGAGCAGATTGTTATTTCAGTGTAATACAGAGGAGCAAATGGGGGTGCCATTATATTTTTTTTTCCAAAAACAATTTATTGAAAGAAGTGACATTATATTGAGTTGGATGGCAAAGGTACCACTGGTTGACACCAGATAAAGAATGAAAATGTGCAGCTATTTTGTATACTTAACCACTTACAGGCCGGAAGATTTTCCCCCTTAATGACCAGGCCATTTTTTGCGATACGGCACTGTGTCACTTTAACTGACAATTGCGCGGTCGTGCGAAACTGTACACAAATAAAATTGAGGTCCTTTTTTTAAACACAAATAGAGCTTTCTTTTGGTGGTACTTGATCACCTCTGCGGTTTTTATTTTTTGAGCTACAAATAAAAAAAAAGCGACAATTTTGGAAAGACAAACAATATTTTTGTTACTTTTTGCTATAATAAATGTAAAAAAAAATTATTTTATCAGTTTAGGCCAGTCTGCATTCTTCTACATATTTTTGGTAAAAAAAAAATCACAATAAGCATATATTGATTGGTTTGCGCAAAAGTTATAGCATCTACAAAATAGGGGATAGATTTATGGCATTTTTATTATTTTTTTTTTACTAGTAATGGCGGCGATCTGCGATTTTTAGCGGGACTGCGACAATGCAGTGGACAGATCGGACACTTTTTTTGGGACCATTGACATTTATACAGCGATCAGTGCTATAAAAATGCACTAATTACTGTGCAAATGTCACTGGCAGGGAAGGGGTTAACACTAGGGGGCGATCAAAGGGTTAAATGTGTTCCCTGGGAGGTGTTTCTAACTGTGTGGGGATGGGACTGACTGGAGGAGGAGAGAGATTGCTGTTCCTAATCACTAGGAACAGCAGATCTCTATTTCCTCCCCTGTCAGTATGGGGATCTGTCTGTTTACATTGTTTACATTCTGGCTTTCTTTCCCGCAATTGCATCGGGTCCCCCCGCCGTGCAGCGCACGCGCGCCTGCTATGGCTCTTTAAGGAGCCGACGTACAGCTACGGCGATACGCGGGAAGGAGCCGACCTGCTGCAGTATAATGACGGAGGCTGATGGGCGAGTGGTTAAAGTGGTTGTAAACCTCAGACATGAAATATGAACATATTATATCCCTCTATAGCTTGTACTTGTCTCCGTTAAGATCACTAAGTGTCATTTCTGTTTAATGCTTTGTTCCTATCAGCATGAGTCACTTCTGCCAAGTTTTCCTGACACCAAGAGAAAAATGGAGCTTCAGCAGATTTACAGCCTCAGCTCTGTTCCTATGTGCTGTGTAAAGGGGGGTGTGTCCCTTTTCTCTAATCAGCTATAAGTGATCTCCTCACTGAGCTCCGTAGAGTGTGACTTCAGCTCTCTTTCCCCTTTTTTCTGAACTCTCAGACAAGCTTTAAATATTCAGCACTTTGAAATAATGTAGAGAAGAATGCAGATAAACGGGTACAACTTATGTAGGAGGATTTATTTAATCTCTGTGTATTACCTTTGGCCAGTCTCTTCACTGGGTATATGAAAGGGTGTACAACCAATTTAAATAACAATTCTGTTGCCATAACGCATAGAAGTGAGACTCTCCTGTTAGGGTTTAGGGACATGCAATATGTTATAATTAAAAGACAATATCTAGTGTGTGTGTGTGTGTGTGGTATGTGCCAGTAGAAAATCTGCTAATATTTGATGATGCTTACCTTTGCGTACAAATATGTAGTTTCAAAGGATTTTAGAATAAATAAGTTCACTAAAGATTTTCTTATGGTGAAAAATAGTACTGAAGCGCTGATATGAATATTTAAATAAATAATATAAAGGATAACTAAACGATTAAGCTGCAACCATTCTATAGTGTTCTGACGCTGTGATAAAAAAAATATGTATAATGATAGTGCGCTTCAACCCTCTATATGCACACAAACAAAGTGAAGAAATATATATATATAAATCCTCTATATGCACACAAAAAAATAAAAAAAATAAATTCAATTAAAATTAATAATTAATAATACTGGTGGTCAGTGCAATACAATAAATCCTGTGTATTAAACAATAAACAAGAGAATTAGCAGGAGAAAACAGCTGATTATCCCTAACGGAATGAAAGTCAGTAGAAGGAGCTGTTTGGATTAATCTGCCGGTGAATCATTGTACTGTCTATTTATAAGTCATTCTCTGGACAGGCTATCGTCTCATAGATTAATTAAGCATTTGTGGATATTTTTGTAGTTTTTGGGGGTCTCATCAGGTCTCCTAATTTGGTGCTGTTGTTCTATATGTCCTAGTATTCACTATGTTTTTCATTACACAAAGCAAAGGATTTATTGTATTGCACTGACTACTATTATTATTAATTATTAATTTTAATTTAATTTATTTTTATTTGTTTGTGTGCATATAGAGGATTTATATATATATTTCTTCACTCTGTTTTTGTGCATATAGAGCGTTGATTGTAGCGCACTATCATTATACATAAAGATTTTCTTATACAGTGCCTTGAAAAAGTATTCATACCCCTTGGAATTTTTCACATTTTGTCACGTTACAACCAAAAACGTAAATGTATTTTATTGTGATTTTATGTGATAGACCAACACAAAGTGGCACATAATTGTGAAGTGATAGGAAAATTATAAATGGTTTTCAACATTTTTTACAAATAAATATGTGAAAAGTGTGATATGCATTTGTATTCAGCCCCCTAAGTCAATACTTTGTAGAACCGCCTTTCACTGCAATTACAGCTGCAAGTCTTTTTGGATGTCTCTACCAGCTTTGCACATCTAGAGAGTGACATTTTTGCCCTTTCTTTGCAAAATAGCTCAAGCTCTGTCAGATTGGATGGAGACAATCTGTGAACAGCAATTTTCAAGTCTTGTCACAGATTCTTAATTGGATTTAGGTCTGGACTTTGACTGGGCCATTCTAACACATGAATATGCTTTGATCTAAACCATTCCATTGTAGCTCTGGCTGTATATTTAGGGTCGTTGTCCTGCTGGAAGGTGAACTTCTGCCACAGTCTCAAGTCTTTTGAAGACTCTAACAGGTTTTCCTCTAAGTGTGCCCTGTATTTGGCTCCATCCATCTTCCCATCAACTCTGACCAGCTTTCCTGTCTCTGCTGAAGAAAAGCATCCTCACAACATGATGCTGCCACCACCATGTTTCACGGTAGAGATGGTGTGTTCAGGGTGATGTGCAGTGTTAGTTTTCCACCACACATAGCGTTTTGCTTTTAGGCCAAAAACTTCAATTTTTGTCTCAACTGACCAGAACACCTTCTTACACATGTTTACTGTGTCCCCCACATGGCTTCTTGTAAACTACAAATGGGACTTCCTATGGCTTTCTTTCAACAATGGCTTTCTTTCAACAATGGCTTTCTTCTTGCCACTCTTCCATAAAGGCCAGACTTGTGGATTGCGTGACTAATAGTTGTCCTGTGGGCAGATTCTTCCACCTGAGCTGTGGATCTCTGCAGCTCCTCCAGTTACCATGGGCCTCTTGACTGCTTCTCTGATGAATGCTCTCCTTGCCCGGCCTGTCAGTTTAGGTGGACGGCCATGTCTTGGTAGGTTTGCAGTTGTGCCATACTCTTTGTGTTTTCGAACAGTGCTCCGTGAGATGTTCAAAGCTTGGGATATTTTTTTTATAACCCAACCCTGCTTTAAACTTCTCCACAACTTTATCCCTGACCTGTCTGGTGTGTTCCTTGGCCTTTGTGATGCTGTTTATTCACTAAGGTTCTATAACAAACCTCTGAGGGCTTCACAGAACAGCTGCATTTATACTGAGATTAAATTACACACAGGTGGACACTATTTACTAATTCAGTGACTCCTGAAGGCAATTGGTTCCACTAGATTTTAGTTAGCGGTATCAGAGTAAAGGGGGCTGAATACAAATGCTCACCACACTTTTCACATATTAATTTGTAAAAAATGTTGATAACCATTTATCATTTTCCTTCCACTTCACAATTATGCGCCACTTTGTGTTGGTCTATCACATAAAATCCCAATAAAATAAATTTACGCTTTTGGTTGTAACATGACAAAATGTGGAAAATTTCAAGGGGGGAATGAATATTTTTTCAAGGCACTGTATATTGAATGTATAAAATAATGTCAGACGAGACACATTCTGTTGGGGAATAGTTTTAAACCCATAGTCCTAATCAATGGATTCCAGAGAAAAGAGGAGATTTACACAGTTTTGTAAAATATCTTTTCTTGACCCTCGGGCCTCTTTTGACTTCCTCGTGTGGATTAAAGAGCACCTTTGATAAGCACAATGGGTGTTCAGCACATTCAAGTTTCTCACTCATTTTTATCTTTATTCTGGAATCATATCTTAGTGTAATAAGTTCAGAAGCCTTCCAGCACCAGTGCTTAGAATGATTTTTGTGTGATAAGCATAGAGCAGTGATGAGAGATCTTCAAGACACAGGGGCAGGGAAGTGTTGTCACCTCTTGTTAGGGATGTGATTGGTGCAGGAAAGTACTGGCACCAGTATCTTTGTCAGATGCTCTGCTTCCTGTCACTGTGCACAGCTCCTGTCCTGTCTATATATTTGACAGTGTCTCCTCTTATTATAGCCATAACTTAACTTGCAGGGTGGCTCTCTGTAGTCTTCTTTTATTCAAAGTCTATCAATGTATTTGTACTCTTAACTCTTCTTGATGTGCAATTGCACACTCTTTCACTGTCAAACCAGAAAAAGTCCAAGGTTATTTTTGCAGTCACTGTATAAATTTGCATTAGTCTGTGTTGTGCCCTGTATTTAACCATTTCCTACAGCATAGAGTTGTATCTAGATAAGAATTATTGTACTGAAACAATACAACACAATGTGATACCTTACATATTACCTTATATGTAAAAAACTACTAAAGGGCATACAAAGCTTTTTATAACCTCCTATAAGAAAAATATGTCTGCCATTGCTGAATTTATGAAAGTATTGGTAGCCTGGTTGTCATGCAGAGTATGACGAAGTAACAAGTATGCGGATCAGGAATTGTGATATCACTCTAATTTCACTTGCTGCATATTTGTTGGCTATCTAGTGCAACTGAATTAAAGTGCATTAAAGGAGAAGCACTGATATTAGATTAATGAAACATATGTGCACATTCATCATCTATTTGCCTATATATGCTAATGTCTACAAATACAGTACTGTGCAAAGGTTTTAGACAGGTGTGAAAAAATGCTGTAAATGAAAAATGTTTTCAGAAATTGAAGTGATAAGAGTTTATTTTTATCATTTAATAGAATGGAAAGTACATGAACAGAATAGAAATACAAATCAAAGCAATATTTCGTGTGACCACCCTTTGCCTTCAAAACAGTGTCAATTCTTCTAGGTACACTTGCTCCCTCTACAGGGAAGCGTGCGATTTGCCCCAAATTTATTCTGCAGCAGGACAATGACCAGGGCATAGCTACAGGGGTCACAGGGGTTGCAAATGGAACCTGACCCTATATTCCAGGGGGTACATGTGGCCCCCCTGTACACCTGGCTAGGATGGGCGGCAGCCTATAGAAGAACGGATCCCCTCATCTTCCTCCTGCAGCTGCTAAATGCCTGATTCTCCTCTTCTCCCTCCCACAGGCATTCAGCGGCTGCAGGAGAAAGATGGAGGGGATTGGTTGCTCTATGGGAAACTGCCCCTCCTGTCCAGCTTTCCTCTGCTGCCCCCCCCCCCCGGGCCCTTGTACTCTCTCCTGGCCCCCGTGCCCTCTCTGCCAGGGTCGGATCTAGGTAGGTGAGTGCTGTGCTGGGTTGGGATCTCCCCACTGTCAGAATAGTGATCCTCCAAACAGCAGATGACATAGGATTACTGGACAGTGCATGGACGGTACCCGCCCCCTACTGACATTTCCAGCTGCAGAGAGGTGAGCACATAGAGAAGACTGGGGGGTTGTAATTAAGCCATGTATAGTCTGATCTGAAAGAAATCTGTGTCACCTGCTGTATGGACTATGAAGGATAGCTGTTCTGACAGGAGTGGGGAGAGCACAGCCCAGCACACCTCCTTTTTTAAGTTTGAGTTGGTAGTTTTTGTGCTGGGACAGGTAAAAAAGGGGAGGGGGGAATTGGGCTAGGAGGGAGGATTTATGCTGCTAGGATGGGGGGGTGGTTTATGCTAAGGGGGGATTTGGGGGTGACGATATGTGTTGGGAAGGGGATGGGTGGGAGTTGGGCTAAGAGGGTGGATTTGAAGGTGGGGATTTTTGCTAGGAGGGAGATGGGGGATTGTGCTGGGAAGGAGGATTTGTGCTGCTAGGAGGGGGTGGGGGGATTAGGGCTAAGAAGGGGGATTGGGGGGCTCGGACAGGGGATTTGTTCTAAGATAGGAAACTTGAGGGGGGGGGACATGTGCTGGGAGATGATTTTTTTTAGTGTGGAAGATTTGTGCTAGGAGGTGGGATTGGGGGGGCAACGATTTGTGCTGAGAGGGGGGATTCGGACTGGGAGGAGGGGACATTTTTGCATTCAGGATGGAGAGTGGGGAAGGGGCCGGTAAATATCATTTACCGGCCCCTTCCTTGTCTGAATGAATAAAGTTAGTGATCCGAACCGATTACTGACTTTGTCCATTCATAACTAAAGCAATATTTCACCAAAGCCTACCATTTCAAAAATAAAATGGTAAAAAATAAAATAAAAATAAACTACTGACACCAGTGGCGGAACTACCAGGATGGCAAAGGTCGCACCTCTGACCAGGCCCTGGCGTTCCACCACCGGGCTTGCAGGAAAGGGCCCCAGCTGAGGGCTAGGGGGGCACTTCCTATTTTCTTGCCCTGATGGTTCTAGTTATGCCTCTGACAATGACCCCAGACATGCAGCCAATATCATTAAGAACTATCCTCAGTGTAAAGAGGAACTGGGGTGCAGAAAAATGGCAGCAGGTGCTCTGGACTGATGAGTCAAAATTTTTAATATTTGGCTAAGGCAGGAGGCAGTTTGAGTGTCTTTAGTCAAGAGTGAAGCATAGTAGAGGTTTCTTGCAAGTTTAGGGCTGCATTTCTGCAAATTGAATTGATTTGGTCAGTTTCAACAATGTCCTCAATGCTGAGAAATACAGGCAGATACTTATCCATCATGCCATACCATCATGGAGGCATGTTATTGGTCCCAAATTTATTCTGCAGCAGGAAAATGACCCCAAACATACAGCTAATGTCATTAAGAACTATCTTCAGCATAAAGAAGAACAAGGAGTTCTGAAAGGGATGGTTTGGCCCTGATCTCAGCATCATCAAGTCTGCCTGGGATTACATGAAGAGACAGAAGGATTTGAGGCAGCCTACATCCACAGAAGATCCGTGGTTCGTTCTCCAAGATGTTTGGAACAACATACCTGTTGTGTTCCTTCAAAAACTGTGTGTAAATGTACCTAGAAGAATTGGAGGATTGATGCCGTTTTGAAGGCAAAGGGGGGTCATCCCAAATATTAATTTGATTTGGATTTCTCTTTTCCATTGTGTTAATTGATTAAAACAAACTACTAGCACTTCTATTCCTGAAAGCATTCTTAATAAACATTTTTTTACACCTGCCTAAAACTTTTGCAAAGTAATATATATATATATATATATATATATATATATATATATATATATATATATATATATATATATATATATATATATCAGGCTATATGTACTGTATGTAGACCTAATTCTGTGTTTACAAAGAGTTATTTCCTAATATAATGAAAACCTTCCTGTCCCAGGGATGACTGCATCTCCATTTCTTGTACAGGCTTCACAGTGACGTAAATTGGGGGGAGGGGGATTTCCACAATAGGATCACAGACAGAAATAAAAATTCTGAGTTTTTCCGCTTTATCTAGTACAACAAAACATTTCTGAGTTAGGCTTTATATGAGGCCCATTTAAATAGCAGAAATTAAAGGAAACTTGTATTCCATGTAATAAGGAGGGTAGCATTACTGACTTCTCTTTCTAAAATGTTAGTTCCATAACTGTCATGATCATCCAAGTACTCAGTCTCTAACAAAAAAAAAATAAATAAATAAATAAATATATATATATATATATATATATATATATATATATATATATATATATATATATATATATATATATATATATATATATATATATACATATATACACACACACAGATTCAAAGTCTTTGCTTCACCTACACTTTGCTTACTAATGCCAGAAGTTGTTAGTACAGATTTCCTTTAATCAGTCTAGATTTCACCCTTGACACTCCACAGAAACACTGTTCCTTAAACACACAATTTACTAACGCCAATAGTCACTATTCTGTACTCAAACTGCTGGACCTCTGCTGCCTTTGATACTGTTTACCACCCCTCCTCCTCAAAAAACTCAACTCCTTTGGTCTCCACGACTATACACATTGTTGGTTCTCATCCTATCTATTCCACCCTCTCCTTCGGCGTCACTTACAATTCTACCTCCTCCTCTCCTCTTCCTTTTTCCGTCAAGTTACCCTAAGGTTCTATTCTTGGACCTCTCCTATTCTTGATCTACACCTCCTCTCTGGGTCAGCTGATAGTCTCCTATGGAATACAATACCATTTAATTTCTCAGCTCACTCTATCAGTCTCCTCACACATCACTAATTTACTAACAGCCATACCAGTTTGGATGTCACACCATTTTCTCAAACTTAATCTATCCAAAACTAAGCTCATAATATTTCCTCCCTCGCGTGCTGCTTCCCCTTACTTTTCTGTCAAGATTGATGGCACAGCTATTAACCCATCCCTGCATGTCAGGGTGCTAGATGTAATCCTGAACTCTGAACTTTCCTTTCAGCCCCATATCCAATAGTTGTCCAAAGTTGGTCGCCTCAACCTCTGCAACATCTCCAAAATATGCCTCTTCTTAACCAATGACAGCACAAAGCTTCTAATTCACTCTCTGGTTATCTCTCGCCTTGACTACTGTAACTCCCTCCTCATTGAATTACCTTTACATAAGCGATCCCTCCTTCAGTCCATCATGAATGCTTCTGCCAGACTCATCCACCTTATCAATCATTCAGTGTCTGCAACCCCTCTCTGCCAATCCCTCCACTGGCTTCTGCTCACCCAACAAATTAAATTAAAAATACTACCAACAACATAAGAAGCCACCCACAACTCTGCCCCCAGCTACATCACTAACCTAGCCTCAAAATACCAACCAAACTGTTCTCTTCATTGCTCCCAAGACCTCCTGCTCTCTAGCTCCCTTGTCACCTCCTCCCATGCTCACCTTCAGGACTTTTCCCAAGCCTCTTCTAACCTGTGGAACTCTCTACCCCAATCTGTCTGACTATCTCCTACTCTGTCCACTTTTAGGCAATCCCTGAAAACCCTTCTCTTCAGAGAAGCCTATTCTGCCCCCCCACCTAACTACTATACATTTATTTTCTCCATCAGCTCTTCCCCCACAGTTATTACCTTTTGTATCACTAGTCCCTCCTCTTTATATTGTAAGTTCTAATGAGCAGGGCTCTCTAATTCCTCCTGCTTTGAATTGTATTGTATTGTAACTGTACTGTTTGCCCTCATGTCGTAAAGTGCTGCGCAAACTGTTTGCACTATATAAATCCTGTATAATAATAATACAGGAAATTGTTTTGTAAATTCAGAACACCATTTTCCTTACCTATAATGTTAATCAGGCAGTGTCCATCATGGAAAAAAGTTCTGCAGCTGTGTAAGGGAAGAATGTCAATGCCACCTTGAGAAATGGAAAGGACCAACACATATATTGTAGTATGCCCTGTAAACTATGCAGAAATGTGTTGGAAATTCATACAGAGCTGGATTTACAATTAGTCCCATAACAGCCACTCATATTTTTTTCATCATTAGTAATAAGGCCTCTTTCACACTTGTTCGACTTGTCCTGCGACTTGGGACTGCAAAGTCTCATGACAAGTAGCACCCCATGATTTCCAATGAGTACCATTCATATCTGTGTGACTTCAAAGTAGTCCCTGCACTACTTTTGTCCGACTTTGATGCAACTTGAGGTCCATAGACCTCAAGATTACACAGACATTGCTTCAAGTCGTGTCAAAGTCATGGCAAAATCGTGTTAAAGTAGTGGCAAAATTGCGGCATAAATTTGCAGCAAAATCACAAAAATCACAAAATCAATTTCAGGTCACACAAGTGTGAAAGGGGCCTAATACAAAGTATTTCCAGACTGACAAAATATTGTAAGATGGGTTAGGACCAGTATAATTTTACATGTTTTATGTATCGTGGGTAAACCTAGCAGTGGAGTGCTGCTTTGGGCACCAAAGTTTATAAGCTTACAGGCTCCAGTTATAGAAATCAGCCATAAGTTTAAGTGAGTCTTTAAATCTAGCTGATAATGCAACATTTAAATAAAAGATATTGCCTATAGGTTATTCAGATTTCAATCCCACAGTAATAGTGTCCTTTCTGGCACCCTTATAGTTCTGCACACCTTTTTGCATGTTTTGTGGTTCACTGAGACCTGATGTGTTGCCATTCATTTTCAATAGGCCCTCAACATCTGTCAGCAGGCCAAAAATTGTTCTTGCTTAATTGTTTTCCATGGTACCACAAGCTAACACATTTATTTAGCATATGCCTGTGGGTTTTGACTGCGTGTGTGCGTGTTAGGGTGCCATTGAAGATAAATGACAACTAGCCACAAGGCACTTAGATCTGTGTCTTTAATGTTCTTTTCAGAGTTCTGCTATATGATAATGAATACCATTCATTTTTGTGTTTCAGGAGCTGCAGGGAAATGCCGCTACATTTACTATGGGAAACATTCAGAAGGCAACAGATTCATACGGGATGACCAGTTGTGACTAATTTTCTGAGCATTGTCCACCAGAAAAGTGATACTTTTTCTTTTCTTATTTACTCACACAAGTGCTAATTGAAATGATGAATTAAGTGGTGAAGTAATATAATTGGACATGATATTCAACTTGCCCTTGACAAAAATAAAATACTTTTTACAAGAGAATTTGTTTGTTTGCTCCTAATATGGAAAGTCTAGCAATTATTTCCTCTCGCTTCAGCCACATGTAAACCTACACTGAATGTGTACACTATTTACCTATCTAAGAGCACAGCTTTGCTTACCATTGTATCCAAATGAAAACAAGCCTAATGCCCCTTTTACACAGTTTGAAAAAATGTGACTGAACTGATCAAACAAACAAAAACAAAAGGATGAAGTTTATATCCGTTTTTCAACCGTTTTTCCATCCATTCTTTACATACACCAGCTAGAGTCCTTAACCACTTGAGTTCTGGAGACATTTGTTTAATGCAAATACATTTACAGTGCCTTGAAAAAGTATTCATGCCCCTTGAAATGTTCCACATTTTGTCATGTTAACATATTCCAGAGGGTAGTATTGGGGGCATTAGTGGTAGGTTGACTAAAGCACATAAACCCAAGGTAAGTATAGTAACAAGTCCTATTTGTTATCTTGGAACACCCAATAAGAGGACAGTATGCGACCGGTCTAAACTACATGGCATGTTCACCAATGCCAGGAGTCTGGCGGACAAGATGGGAGAACTAGAGAAGCTGTTGTACAAGGAGGATTTTGATTTTGTGGGAATTTTAGAGACTTGGTTCAACACCTCTCATGAGAGGGTAAAAAAGGGGGAGGAGTATGCCTGTATATCAAGAATAGTGTACAAGTTAATGTGAGAGATGATATCACTAAGGGAGCTAGGGAGGAGGTGGAATCCTTATGGGTTGAGCTTCAAATGGATGAAACTAAGGGGACAATAATACTGGGAGTATGCTATAGGCCCCCTAACCTGAGGGAGGAGGGGGAGACGGATCTTCTATCACAATTTGGATTAGCAGCAACGATGGGAAGTGTCATCATAATGGAGGATTTTAATCATCCAGACATATTGGGCGAAATGTGCAGCGCTTATGTGATCATATAAACCATAACAAATAATGAGTACAAAAAACGTGAATAATAAATGATGTGCTCAAAAATACTCCAAGCAGTCCTCTATTATGACATGTGATGTCTATAAACAGAGGAACTTGGACGTGTGATGTCCAAAAAAGAAAAAAGTCAGTGACAAGCTTCAATCATGTGTGATGATAATCCTCAACCACATGTGGATATAATATAGTGACAGTCTTTAACTTCAAATATGTATGATGTAATAACAGTTGATAGTAGATCCACCACCAAAGACACCAGAAGCTGCTTACCAGAGGGATTGAACTCAAATAGGTGTACACCTAGTGAGTCAATCAAGCTTTGTGGTATAATATACCAAGGGGATCAGATGCTCTATCCAGATATGACCTCCAGATGGACCTCGGACAGGTGTAAAGTATGGATGGACTCAATAGATATAGGCAGTCAGCCCCATCATTAAAAGAAAGAGGAAGGCATATAGCGTAACTCCGTATGGAAATTTTAATACATAAAAAGCAAAGGAAATACACTCACGTGTTCAGCAGTAAAATCAAGTGCTTGTATAAAAGAAGACGGTGGTCTCAGCATATTCCTCTGACACATTTCGACTTAGAAGTCATCATCTGGGGTGCTGGACCACTGTACTGGCTGAGTATTTATAAATACTGGTTACCCCCATAACAAGTGGCAGCTCCGTCTGATTGAAAGTGCAAATTATGGATGAGGCTTGGAACTCCTGTCCGGGCGCCATTTTGGCAGAACCAGGAAGTAATCCTCCTCTGCATATGAAAACGAGACTTGGAATGCAAGCCCAGGCGCCATTTTGGAGGAACCAGGAAGTAATCTCCATAATTTGCACTTTCAATCAGACGGAGCTGCAACTTGTTATGGGGGTAACCAGTATCTATAAATACTCAGCCAGTGCAGTGGTCCAGCACCCCAGATGATGACTTCTGAGTTGAAACGCGTTGGAAGGATATGCTGAGACCACTGTCTTCTTTTATACAACGCTTGATTTTACTGCTAAACACGTGAGTGTATTTCCTTTGCTTTTTATGTATTAAAATTTCCATACGGAGTTACGCTATATGCCTTCCTCTTTCTTTTAATGATGGAGCTGACTGCCTATATCTACTGAGTCCATCCATACTTTACACCTGTTCGGAGGTCCATCTGGAGGTCATATCTGGATAGAGCATCTTTTTTTTAAATTTCTTTTATAGACAGCGCGGTATATATTTGTTAATAATCATCCAGACATAGACTGGGCAGAAGGAACCGTGCATTCGTCTAAGGCTCGCCAGTTCCTAAATGTCTTACAGGACAATTTCATGGGTCAGATGGTAGACACACCAACTAGAAAAAAGCGTTACTAGACCTGCTGATTACCAGCAATACAGATGTGATCACGGATGTGGAAATAAGGGGCAATTTAGGAAATAGCGATCACAAGTCAATTAGCTTCAGTGCATTAGCCATTGCATCCCATTGGGAAATAAATTTAAAAGAGCGAACAAAAGTCTTGGATGGCTTAACTCCAATGCAAAAATGCATATAAAAGCAAAGGAGAAGGCCTTCAAGAAATACAAGGCTGAAGGATCATCAGCATTCAGACTTTACAAAGAATGCAACAAGAAATGTAAGGCAATTAGGGCGGCTAAGATAGAACACTAAAGACAAATAGTGGAGGAGAGCAAAAAAAAATCCCAAGAAATTCTTTAAGTATATAAACTGTAAAAAAAAGGGAGGACAGACCTTATTGGCCCCATAAAGAATGATGAAGGGAATCTGGTTACTAAGGATGAAGAGATGGCAAAGGTATTGAATGTATTCTTCTCCTCAGTCTTCACGAGGGAATCGGGGGGGGGGGGCTTCAGTAACCAAAACTGCAGTGTTTATCCTCATGACACATCTCAGGAA
This sequence comes from Aquarana catesbeiana, assembly GCF_042186555.1. Classification (NCBI taxonomy): domain Eukaryota; kingdom Metazoa; phylum Chordata; class Amphibia; order Anura; family Ranidae; genus Aquarana; species Aquarana catesbeiana. The sequence goes on from NC_133331.1 coordinate 198,760,253, forward strand.
GCACCCTCATGGCTAACAGAGGACAGAATTAGATATAGACTTGAAAAACCTAACATTAATAAGGCACCTGGACCAGATGGCTTGCACCCGAGGGTCTTTAGGGAACTCAGTCAAGTAATTGCCAGACCATTGTTCCTAGTTTTTACTGACAGACTACTGACTGGAATGGTACCAGCTGATTGGAGAAAAGCCAATGTAGCACCAATATTTTAAAAAGGACCAAAATACATCCCTGGGAATTACAGACCAGTTAGCCTAACATCAATAGTATGCAAGCTCTTGGAGGGGATGATAAGGGACTATATACAAGATTTTAGTAATGAAACCTGTATCATTAGCAATAATCAGCATGGATTTATTAAGAATCGTTCTTGCCAAACCAATCTACTAACCTTCTATGAGGAGGTGAGCTGTCATCTAGATAAAGGAAGGCCCATAGACGTGGTGTATCTGGATTTTGCAAAAGCATTTGACACAGTTCCCCATAAACGTTTACTGTACAAAGTAAGGTCCGTTGGCATAGACCATAGGGTGAGTACATGGATTGAAAACTGGCTACAAGGACGAGTTCAGAGGGTGGTGATAAATGGGGAGTACTTGGAATTGTTAGGGGTGGAGAGTGGGGTCCCCCAGGGTTCTGTGCTGGTACCAGTCCTATTCAATTTGTTCATAAAAGACCTGGAGGATGGAGTAAACAGTTCAATCTCTGTATTTGCGGACAATAGTAAGCTAAGCAGGGCAATAACTTCTCCCCAGGATGTGGAAACCTTGCAAGAAGATCTGAACAAATTAATGGGGTGGGCAACTACATGGCAAATGAGGTTTAATGTAGAAAAATTAAAAATAATGCATTTGGATGGCAAAAATATGAATGCAATCTACTCACTGGGGGGAGAACCTCTGGTGAAATCAAGGATGGAAAAGGACCTGGGGGTCCTAGAAGATGACAGGCTCAACAATGGCATGCAATGCCAAGCTGCTCCTAACAAAGCAAACAGAATATTGGCATGCATTAGAAAGGGGATTAACTCAAGAGATAAAGCGATAATTCTCCCACTCTACAAGACTCTGGTCCAGCCTCACCTGGAGTATGCTGTCCAGTTCTGGGCACCAGTCCTCAGGAAGGATGTACTGGAAATGGAGCGAGTACAGAGAAGGGCAACAAAGCTAATAAAGTGACTGGAGGATATTAGTTATGATGAAAGGTTACCAGCACTGAACTTATTCTCTCTGGAGAAGGGACGCTTGAGAGGAGATATGATTTTAAATTACAAATACCATACAAGTGACCCCACAATAGGGATAACACTTTTCCACGGAAGGGAGTCTAATAAGACACATGGCAACTCATTAAAATTAGAAGAAAATAGGTTTAACCTTAAACTGCGTAGAAGGCTCTTTACTGTAATGCCATGTACACACGGTCGGACTTTCCGATGGAATATGTGCGATCGGAGCTTGTTGTTGGAAATTCCGACTGTGTGGGGGCTCATCTGACTTTTTCCATCGGAATTTCCGTCACAGAAAGTTTGAGAGCAGGCTATAAAATTTTCTGACAACAAAATCTGTTCGCGTAAATTCCGACCGTGTGTGGACAATTCTGACGCACAAAGTCCCACGCATGCTCAGAATAAATTAAGAGATGAAAGCTATTGGCTACTGCCCCGTTTATAGTCCCGATGTACGTGTTTTACATCACCACGTTCAGAACGATCGGATTTTCCGACAACTTTGTGCAACCGTGCGTATGCAAGACAAGTTTGAGCCAACATCCGTCAGAAAAAATGCATGGATTTTGTTGTCGGAATGTCCGATCAATGTCCGATCGTGTGTACGGGGCATTAGAGTGGCAAGGACGTGGAATTCCCTTCCACAGGCAGTGGTTTCAGTGGGGAGCATCGATAGTTTCAAAAAACTATTAGATAAGCACCTGAACGACCACAACATACAGGGATATACAATGTAATACTGACATATAATCACGCACATAGGTTGGACTTGATGGACTTGTGTCTTTTTTTTTTTTTTATTAATTTAATTTTATATATGAAAATACAAAAATTACACTCTTCAATTATACGTATCTCTGTAAAACAATGATAATCCTCATTATAGCCCCAAACTTTCCCTTCCCTCCTCCCCAAATACCCCCCCCCCGCAGATACTTTCCATCCGGAACGAGAATAATGACAAAAAGTATGGATGTGCATATATTAATTCATGATGACTTCGGCAAATCTCTCAGATTTTTTGAAGGCTTTCCATTTGGCCCATCTACCTCCACTATCTTCTTGATCCCTAAACAAGGAGTCCGCTGCTTCAGTCTTCTCTAAAATATAAATTTCATTAACCCTTGAAATCCATTCCCGAATCCTAGGCCCTTTAGCTTACTGCCTTTTTTTGGTATTACACTTTTTGCTGAATTCAAAAGCACAGGGATTAAAGAAGATTTACACCCTCTATTCAATCCCTCAGATCCATGAAACAGACAAACCCATGGGTCATACAGAATAGCTTTGTCCGTAATCTCCTCAATAAGCTGAATCACCTCCCGCCAATATATTTTAATTATTGGGCAACCCCACCAAAGGTGAGCCATCGTTCCCAGGGCCGTGCATCCTCTCCAGCATTTAGGGGATTTATCCGGTTGGAATTTGCTGATTTTAACAGGAGTCGCATACCACCTGGCCAGGCACTTGTAATTTGTTTCAATCATTTTCATGTCTACCGCCGAACTATGTGTTGCCCCCAAGATGCTCCCCACCGAACTTTTATTACAAACTACTCCCAATTCATTTTCCCATTTTTTAATGAATGGCGGCATATCCAGCCCTCCTCTACTTGACAAAATTTTATATAACACGGAAATATTCCTCCTTGATATTTCCCTACAAAATAGCTTCTCTATCGGTCTGTAGTCTTCTTCCTCTCTCAAAGGCCCAGGAATTCTTCTGACAAAATGCGAGAGCTGGCCGTACCGCCACCCATTTACCTTCATTAAATCTCTTTGTGTAGATAGTTCCTGAAATGTGCAAATTTTTCCTTTCTTAGTGATATCTTTTAATTGTGCTTCTCTATTAATAATCCAATTTCCTCCCACTTCCTCCATCCCAGGGGGGAAGTACGCCCTATCTTTTAAATAAATTAAAGGGGAATTACACTCTCAATTGTTATTAAGGTGGATCTGGTCCCAAATTTTAAATGTGTGATGTGTGGAATATCGTGCGTATCTGGACCTAGATTCCTATATCGTGGAGGGTTCCAAAACAAGTGATTCAACCGTGCATTACTTAAATCCATTTCCAAATTAACCCATCTTTTATTAGTACCTCCTTTTGCCCAATCTATCGCCCGTGATAAAACAATCGCTTTATAATATTTTTTAAAGTCTGGAATGGCCAACCCCCTCTGTGCTTTCTCTCTACTCAACACCGTGTATGCTATCCTAGGTTTCTTATTATTCCATACAAAACTACTTATTAATCCTGTTAACGTTCTAAAGTATGTTTGAGGCAAAGGGACTGGGAGCATCTGCATCTTATAAAACACCTTTGGGGCCAGCACCATTTTAACTGTGTTAATTTGCCCGATCCAGGAGATCGGGCGGTGCAATATTCTTTTTATTTCTGATCTAATTTCATCTAATAATAGGATAAAATTCAGCAGGTAAATCTTCCTTAGGGAACCTGCTAACTTAACCCCCAGGTAATTAATGTTTTCCCTCCAAGGGAACTGAAACACCTCTCTAAGTCTAGCTACTTCCTGCTTATCAACATTAATCTTTAGGCTTCCGATTTATCGAGGTTGATTTTGTAGTTTGATAACTCTCCATACTTCTTCAATGTGGACAGCAAATTGGGGATCGAGATCCTAGGTTTCGTGATATAGAGAAGAACATCGTCAGCAAAAGCAGCCAATTTATGCTCCTCCTTTCCCACTATGCAGCCACTGATGTCCGGATTTTTCAGATCGTGGCCAATAAGGGCTCTAAAGTCAAAACGAATAAAAGAGGAGACAGCGGGCATCCTTGCCTAGTCCCGTTTTCCTTTACGAACTGTGCTGAGGCTAGATTAATAACCTTCACAAATGCTGTGGGATGGTTATACCAGACTTTAAACCATTTTAGCATTGTTGGTCCGACTCCCATGGCTTCAAGCATTTTGAACATAAATCCCCAGTCTACTCTGTCAAAAACCTTCTCGGCATCTATTGACAGAAATAGACCTGGGGATCTGCTGGATTTAATAGCCTCTGCGATAAGCAGAGATCGCACCCCGTGCGGTCTCTGCTTATATATGTGTGTGTGTGTATGTACATGGGAAACACCAGCACCTGTCCTTCTTAGTCCTCTATGATCTGTCTTCAACGATATGGTGGATAGTATTTACCACCGCTGATGTCAGTACCGTGCGACGGCAGATGCACAGGAAGTGACGTCGGAATAGCATTTCCGCCCTGTGGACCGCAACAGGAAGAAGATGGTATGGCGTGCGTTCCACTCGCCGCTATGGCGCACCTCAGCTTGTATTGCTAATGTTTGTGACAGACATCCAGTAGGAGAGAGGACAAGTGCACCCCTGGAGTGACAGTAGCCCCCACCATGAGGGATGTTCCAAACGGAGGTGAAGTTATCATCACTACTGTCATTACTATTGGTATGACTGCCCTTTCCATAGCCCTCTGAGTTTTTCCTATGCACAACCTGTGATCAGGGATATACACAGGTGTGTATATATAATATTCACCTGTGGATGTGGGTTGATTCCTAGTGAGGTGCTGGTGTTTCCCATGTACACATGTGTGTGTGTGTTTATATATGTGTATGCATGTGTGCGTATTTATGTAAGTGTAGATATGCATGGATGCTTGTGGTGTGTATACACATGTATATTTAAACCCAGCTTAAACTTAAACATAAATATATGTCTAATATAAACATCCGGCTAAAGCCCGCCTCCTTCCTCAGACCACCCATCACTTTGGGGGAGGAGCTATAGAGTAAATCTAGGATGTGTCTTTTTAGAAGTATACACATATATAAGTAGCTGCAAGAGAATAACATGGTTAGGCTCTGAAGAAGAAGGAATGCCTTCGAAACGCATCAGCCAGTAGCGGTTCCTATGTATACTCTCCAGGACTCAGAGTCTGCAATCAGTAGACGGACTGCCATATGCCAAAGACCTTTTTAAGCGTGATTGTCTCCTACCTTTGTGAGTAGTTTTGGTACATTTATTCAGAAAATATATTGAAAAGATAATGCACTAGGCTGGTGCGCCCTCTTTTCTTTGTGTCTTTGTTTACTACTAGGATATCCCTATCCTGGAGGGCAGCAAGGCCAAAAGCTATTATCCAATTTGATCTTTTTGGACCACCTAGCCAACACACCTGTGCGCAAGAGCATTTGCTTTTTTGTTGTACTGTCTCTTCCTTCTCTTCCTGGGATAAATCCCACTTGGTCTGTGTGGACCAAGTAGGACATTTTTTCCTTAACCAGAAATGCCAACACCTTGGCATATAATTTAATATCTGCGTTTAAAAGCGCAATCGCCCTATAACTGGAGCATAGGGTGCGGTCTTTGCCCTCTTTAAAAATTAAGGTCACTGATGCCGTTAACGCTCCCTTGCACAGTTCTTCTTGCTTCCCCAGCCCATTCCAAACCTGGCAGAGCCTTGGAACCAAGGAGTCTTTAAATCTTTTGTAAAAGCTAGATGTGAAGCCATCTGGTCCAGGGCTTTGTCAGAGGAGATGATTTCAAAACTAAGCATATCTCTTCTTCAGTTATAGGTCTCTCTAGTTCTATTATGTCATTTTCAGACAAAATAGGAAGCCCCGCCCCTTTCAAAAAATCTCTCACCCACTCCTCCTTTTTCCCGCCACTATTTTCCCTCTGCCTAACAGAGTAGAGGGATGTAAAATACTGCCTGAATTCTTCTCCTATCTCTTTAGATGTATACCTCCATTCACCTTTTTTATTTTGAATCTTATCGATGAAATTCACATCTCTTTTTTCCTCAAAATTGTTGCCAAGTGTTTGCCCACGTTGTTTCCCCCCAGGTAGCTATCTCTTAGATGTTTATTCATAATCCTGTTTGACTCATTCTCCAATAAGTCTTTTCATTCTTCTCTTTTAATTATCAGTTGCTGCAGCAGGGGCCTATTGGTTCCTTTACAGGCTTTATGTTGTTCTAGTTTATGGATTTCAACGATAAGAGTCTCTTTCCTTTTAATTCTTTCTTTTTTCTCACCAGCCCCAATAGAAATCAAAACCCCCCTTATATAAGCCTTGAAGGCCTCCCACAGGACTGCCCACGAGATCTCTCCGGTGTCATTGATAAAAAAAATGAATCAATTTCCTGTTGAATTTTTTCAGCTATCTTATCGTCCCTAATTAGATTTTCATTCAGATGCCATGTATACGGAAACCTTTGGAGCCCTTTTATGCTCACTTTCATCATGACAGGGGCATGATCTGACAGTGTCATGATCTCTATCTTCGATTCCCCTACTGAGTCCAATAAACTGTGATCCACCATCAAATAATCCAGCCTTGAATAGGTCCCGTGCACAGGTCCCTCACCTTCGCATGCTGTACCCTCCATACATCTATCATTTGGTAGTTATGCAATTTACGCCCTATGCTCATTAAGAGGTTTTTACTTACTCCCCGTGCACTAGATGAACTATCCAAGGCTGGATCAAGGCAGAAGTTAAAATCTCTCGCTAATATCACTTCCCTCTTCTTAAATTCCATCAATCTATTCAGGGTCTGGGAGAGATATTTCATCTGGTTTCTATTCGGACAATAAACATTGGCGAGAGTGAAAACCCTTTCCCCAAATTTAACCTTCAAAAACAGGAAACGGCCTTCCGGATCCGTTCTCCTTTCTATCAAAACATAACCCGATTGCCACTCCCTTCGCCCGTTTAACCAGTTGCTGACCGCCTCACGACGATATACGTCGGCAGAATGGCACGGGCAGGCAGAATCACGTACCTGTACGTGATCTGCCTCCTGCAGGAGGTGCCTGAGGCGGTCGGCATTTCTCCCCCGGCGATCAGAGGTGAGGGGGAGGCCATCCATTTGTGGCCACCCCCTCGCGATCGCTCCCGGCCAATGAGATCATTCCTCTGCCTCTGTAATGTAAACAGAGGCAGAGGAAGTGATGTCATCTCTCCTCGAGCTGGTCTTTTCGTTCCGGCGCCGAGGAGAGAAGACATCAAGTAAGTGCACCAAACACTACACTTTCAGTAGAACACACTAGGCACACTTTTCACCCCCCATCACCCCCCAATCACCCCCCTGTACCCCCTGTCACAGTGACACCAATAGCAGTTTTGTTTTTTTTTTTGCATTGGTGTCAGTATGTGACAGTTATAAGTGTTAGGGCAGTTAGGGCTAGCCCCCTTTAGGTCTGGGGTACCCCCCTAACCCCCCCTAATAAATGTGCTATACAGAGCTTCAGGACGGACTGGATGCTTCCTTAAATTCCAGGAAGAGATCGTCAGAGCCCTTCTGTTTCCAGACGGTGCTCCACCTCACCTTCCCCAACCAAATGCAGTAAGTCGGCTGCATGAGAAGCATTTTCCTTATGTCCTCCCGAGTACCCCTACCCAACGAGCCCCCCAAAGAAGATGTCGTGTCTGCAGCAAGCGCGGATATAGGCGTGTCACCCGGTATTATTGTCCCTCCTGTCCTGACAATCCTGGTCTATGCATTGGTGAATGTTTTGAACGCTACCATTCACTAGTTGAGTATTAGTGTAGGGTACAGCACTGCACAGACTAGGACACACTTTCCCAGGGTCTCCCAAGATGCCATCGCATTTTGAGAGACCCAAACCTGGTACCAGTTACAAAAGTTAAAGTTACTGAAAAAAGTGTAAAAAAAATAAATAAATAAAAACACAAAAAAAATATAAAATAAAAAAAACAAAAATAGTTGTTGTTTTATTGTTCTCTCTCTCTCTCTCTCTTCTCTCTCTATCGTTGTGCTCGTTCTTACTGTAATCTATTCTGCAATGTTTTATTGTTATTATGTTTTACCATGTTTGCTTTTCAGATATGCAATTTTTTTATACTTTACTGTTTACTGTGTTTTATTGGTAACCGTTTTTTTGTTTTCAGGTACGCCATTCAGCTGCAGAGCGGATTTATTAATCTTGACAGCAACAGCGTTTGCTCCCACGATACATAAAGCCGTGACTCCAGCGCTGTCGGAGGTGATTTCACCACCACAGTTACATACTTCAGCATATATGCCGAAGCATGGGGGAAGCAGTGGGTGGAGGAGCGATTTGCTCCTGCCTTTTGCGGGAGGATGCCCCCATGCTTCGGCATATATATATTTTAGCACAGGTTGCGTTAAATGTTTTATTTTTTACTATGTTTTTTTTGTATTTGCTTTGCAGGTATGGTAGGTCTTACTGTTATACTGTAATGTTACTTTGTTTTATTGTTAACCATCATTTGCTTAGCAGGTACGCCATTCAGTTGCAGCGTGGATTTATTTATCTTGACAGCAACAGCGTTTGCTCCCACGATATATAAAGCCGTGACACCAGCGCTGTCGGAGGTGATTTCACCACCACAGTTACATACTTCAGCATATATGCCGAAGCATGGGGGAAGCAGTGGGTGGAGGAGTGATTTGCTCCTAACTTTTGCAGGAGGATGCCCCCATGCTTCGGCATATATATATTTTAGGCACAGGTTGCGTTAAATGTTTTATTTTTTACTATGTTTTTTTTGTATTTGCTTTGCAGGTATGGTAAGTCTTACTGTTATACTGTAACGTTACTTTGTTTTATTGTTAACCATCATTTGCTTAGCAGGCACGCCATTCAGTTGCAGCGCAGATTCATTTATCTTGACAGCAACAGAGTTTGCTCCCACGATAAATAAAGCCGTGACTCCAGCGCTGTTGGAGGTGATTTGACCACCACAGTTACACAGTTACATACTTCAGCATATATGCCGAAGCGTGGGGGCAGCAGAGGGCGGAGGAGCGATTTGTTCCTAACTTTTGCGGGAGGATGCCCCCATGCTTCGGCATATATATACAGTGCATGTATGCCCATCATTAGAAGTGGGTGGATGAAGGGAGGTATTCTAATGGTGGGCATACCCACTGATCAATCTCTTTTTTTCATTCAGCCCACAGGCTGCATGAAAAAAAAGTTTACAATATATGCCCAACAAGGACCAGCAACGTACTGGTATGTTGCTGGACTTTGAGTGGTTATACAAGAATGATGACTGCAGGTTTAGGTATCATCTTGGTATCATTCTTTTCAGCCAGCGGTCGGCTTTCATGTAAAAGCAATCCTTGTGGTTAATTAGCCTCTAGACTGCTTTTACAAGCAGTGAGAGGGAATCCCCCCTTTTACAATCAGTGGGAGGGAATCCCCCCCACCGTCTTCCATGTTTTTCTCTGGCTCTCCTGTCCCAACAGGGAACCTGAGAATGCAGCTGGTGATTCAGCCAGCTGACCATAGAGCTGATCAGAGACCAGAGTGGCTCCAAACATCTCTATGGCCTAAGAAACCGGAAGCTACAAGCATTTCATGACTTAGATTTCGCCGGATGTAAACAGCGCCATTGGGAAATTGGGAAAGCATTTTATCACAACGATCTTGGTGTGGTCAGATGCTTTGAGGGCAGAGGAGAGATCTAGGGTCTAATAGACCCCAGTTTTTTCAAAAAAGAGTACCTGTCAGTACCTATTCCTATCATAGGGGATATTTACATTCCCTGAGATAACAATAAAAATGATTTAAAAAAATGAAAGGAACAGTTTAAAAAAAAGATAAAAAAAAGCAAAAAAATAATAAAGAAAAAAAAAAAAAAGCACCCCTGTCCCCCCCCTGCTCTCGTGCAAAGGTGAACGCAAGCATCGGTCTGGCGTCAAATATAAACAGCAATTGCACCATGCATGTGAGGTATCACCGCGAAGGTCAGATCGACGGCAGTAATTTTAGCAGTAGACCTCCTCTGTAAATCTAAAGTGGTAACCTGTAAAGGCTTTTAAAAATGTATTTAGTTTGTCGCCACTGCACGTTTGTGCGCAATTTTAAAGCATGTCATGTTTGGTATCCATGTACTCGGCCTAAGATCATCTTTTTTATTTCATTAAACATTTGGGCAATATAGTGTGTTTTAGTGCATTAAAATTTAAAAAAGTGTGTTTTTCCCAAAAAAATGCGTTTGAAAAATCACTACGCAAATACCGTGTGAAAAAAAAAAGAAATTAAACACCCACCATTTTAATCTGTAGGGCATTTGCTTTAAAAAAAATATAATGTTTGGGGGTTCAAAGTAATTTTCTTGCAAAAAAAAATTATTTTTTAATGTAAACAAAATGTGTCAGAAAGGGCTTTGTCTTCAAGTGGTTAGAAGAGTGGGTGATGTGTGACATAAGCTTCTAAATGTTGTGCATAAAATGCCAGGACAGTTCAAAACCCCCCCCCAAATGACCCCATTTTGGAAAGTAGACACCCCAAGCTATTTGCTGAGAGGCATGTAGAGTCCATGGAATATTTTATATTGTGACACAAGTTGCGGGAAAAAGACAAATTTTTTTTTTTTTTGAACAAAGTTGTCACTAAATGTTATATTGCTCAAACATGCCATGGGAATATGTGAAATTACACCCCAAAACACATTCTGTTGCTTCTCCTGAGTACGGGGATACCACATGTGTGAGACTTTTTGGGAGCCTAGCCATGTACGGGACCCCGAAAACCAAGCACCGCCTTCAGGCTTTCTAAGGGCGTAAATTTTTTATTTCACTCTTCACTGCCTATCACAGTTTCTGAGGCCATGGAATGCCCAGGTGGCACCCCCCCCAAATGACCCTATTTTGGAAAGTAGACACCCCAAGCTATTTGCTGAGAGGTATAGTGAGTATTTTGCAGACCTCACTTTTTGTCACAAAGTTTTGAAAATTGAAAAAATAAAATAATTTTTTTTTCTTGTCTTTCTTCATTTTCAAAAACAAATGAGAGCTGCAAAATACTCATTATGCCTCTCAGGAAATAGCTTGGGGTGTCTGCTTTCCAAAATGGGGTCATTTGGTGGGGGTTTGTGCTATCTTGGCATTTTATGGTCTTTGAAAATGTGATAGGTAGTGAAGAGTGAATCAAAAATTTACGCCCTTAGAAATCCTGAAGGTGGTAATTGGTTTTCGGGGCCCCGTATGAAGCTAGGCTCCCAAAAAGTCCCACACTTGTGGTATCCCCGTACTCAGGAGAAGCAGCAGAATGTATTTTGGGGTGTAATTCCACATATGCCCACTGCATGTTTGAGCAATATATCATTTAGTGACAACTTTGTGCAAAAAAAAAAAAAAAAAATTTGTCACTTTCCCGCAACTTGTGTCAAAATATAAAATATTCCATGGACTCAACATGCCTCTCAGCAAATAGCTTGGGGTGTCTACTTTCCAAAATGGGGTCATTTGGGGGGGTTTGTGCCATCTTGGCATTTTATGGCCTTCAAAACTGTGATAGGTAGTGAGGAGTGAAATAAAAAATTTATGCCCTTAGAAATCCTGAAGGCGGTGCTTGGTTTCGGGGCCCCGTACGCGGATAGGCTCCCAAAAAGTCCCACACATGTGGTATCCCCATACTCAGCAGAAGCAGCTAAATGTATTTTGGGGTGCAATTCCACATAAGCCCATGGGCTGTGTGAGCAATATATCATTTAGTAACAACTTTTTGTAAATGTTTTTTTTCATTATTCAATCACTTGGGACAAAAAAAATTTAATATTCAATGAGCTCAACATGCCTCTCAGCAATTTCCTTGGGGTGTCTACTTTCCAAAATGGGGTCATTTGGGGGGGGCCCTGCCATTTTAGCACCTCAAGAAATGACATAGGCAGTCATAAACTAAAAGCTGTGTAAATTCCACAAAATGTACCCTAGTTTGTAGACACTATAACTTTTGCGCAAACCAATAAATATACGCTTATTGACATTTTTTTTACCAAAGACATGTGGCCGAATACATTTTGGCCTAAATGTATGACTAAAATTGAGTTTATTGGATTTTTTTATAACAAAAAGTAGAAAATATCATTTTTTTTCAAAATTTTCGGTCTTTTTCCGTTTATAGCGCAAAAAATAAAAACCCCAGAGGTAATCAAATACCATCAAAAGAAAGCTCTATTTGTGGGAAGAAAAGGACGCAAATTTTGTTTAGGTACAGCATTGCGTGACTGCTTAATTAGCAGTTAAAGCGACGCAGTGCCAAATTGTAAAAAGTGCTCTGGTCAGGAAGGGGGTAAATCCTTCCGGGCTGAAGTGGTTAATGGGGGAATCACAGTAGATCCAGCTCAGGAAATTCCTAGAGTACAGTTTAGTGCCTTCCTCCAACGCCAAGTGGGTCTCCTGCAAGAAAACTATATCCGCTCCATAGCACTGTAACTCTTTAAGCACTTTGTGCCTCTTCCTGGGAGAATTCAGCCCTTTTACATTATATGTCAAGCAATTGATTTCCATCAGACCCGATCTTTAGAACACCTCTTATTTCAGACTCATGCACATACCTTTTGCCCTCTGCTTGAAAAGAATCTGCGGGAGCACCCAACCCCCTCCTTCCCCTCTCCCCCGCTGCTCCCCCCTCCCCCCCCCTCCACCTCCTGGATATTCAAAAACACAAAAAAGGAATCCAGAGCAATATAGTAGAACTCAGCGTCTGCTGATCCTACCTGGAGCCCGCAATTTTCAAGAGGAAATCAAGCTGCCAACGCGGTCATGCCTCACGGTCTCCAGGAAGTACCGATGCATTTTCAAGGGGTAGCCCGGGATTCCGGGGTCCTTCGAGGTCCTTCGGATCACTGCTTTATGGTGGGGGCTGCTGTCGGCTGTAGAGGGGAGATCCCGGGCAGAGAGCAAAGCCAGGGAGCTGGGTGCAGAGAGGACGTAGCAGGGGGCTGTGTGCTCTTCTGGTCGATCCAGGAGCTTATGCTTAGCCCCGTTCTGATGGTGTTTGTGGCCGGTTTCACGATCCCCGGCCGCCTCTTCTGGAGCGACTCCTCCCGCTGCTCCAAGGCGGAAGATTAGCGGGACAAAAACGGACTCTCACCCCAAGCCGTCCCTGCCGCCATTGCCATTCAAACCTCTGCCCTCCTCCACCACGCCACCGTCAGGCCCCTCCCCCTGGACTTGTGTCTTTTTCAACCTCACCTACTATGTAACTATGTAACCATGTTACAGCCAAAAACATAAAGGTATTTTATTGGGATTTTATGTGATAGACCAACACAAAGTGGCACATAATTGTGAAGTGGAAGGTAAATGATAACTTTTCTTTAACATATTTTGCAAATAAATATGTGAAAAGTGTGGCGTGCATTTGTATTCAGCCCCCGAGTCAATACTTTGTAGAACCACCTTTCGCTGCAATTACAGCTGCAAGTCTTTTTAGGTATGTCTTTACCAGCTGTGCACATCTAGAGAGTGACATTTTTGCCCATTCTTCTTTGCAAAATAGCTCAAGCTCTGTCAGATTGGATGAAGAGCGTCTGTGAACAGCAATTTTCAAGTCTTGCCACAAATTCTCAATTGGATTTAAGTCTGGATTTTGACTGGGCCATTCTAACACATGAATATGCTTTGATCTAAATAAAAAAGAGTGGTGCGCTAATCTCAACCTTTAATATCGCACATTACCCCCTAATATTCGTGAGAAAAAAAAGTGACTATGTGAAATGTGTATCAACCTGTCACTCAAATGAATGCAAAAAATATATATATATATAAATATAATAAATGCAAAAAAAAATAAATTCCAATGCAATGTGAATCTTCTATGTCAAATGCTCAAAAACCAATCATTATAATCTCCTGTGCAATGCCCATAAACCTTCCAAGCAAAAAAACTAGGCACAAATGAATAGGCACAAACAAGTCTGTGGAATCCTTGCATACATCTGCCGATGTATGCAAGCTCATGCTTTGATCTAAACCATTCCATTGTAGCTCTAGCTGTATGTTGAGGGTTGTTGTCCTGCTGGAAGGTGAACCTCTACCCCAGTCGCAAGTCTTTTGCAGACTCTATCAGGTCTTGGTCTTCTTCTAAGTTTGCCCCGTATTTGGCTCCATCCATCTTCCCATCAACTCTGACCAGCTTCCCTGTGCCTGCTGAAGAAAAGAATCCATGTTGCCACCACCATGTTTCACAGTGGGGATGGTGTGTTCAGGGTGATGTGGAGTGTTAGTTTTCCGCCACACATAGCATTTTTACTTTTAGGCCAAAAAGTTCAATTTTGGTCTCATCTGACCAGAGCACCTTCTTCCACGTTTGCTGTGTCCCCCACATGGCTTCTCGCAAACTGCAAACGGGGCTTCTTTTGGCTTTCTTTCAACAATGGCTTTCTTCTTGCCACATTTCAATAAAGGCCAGATTTGTGGAGTGCACATAACTATAACAACTAATGCCGTGTACACACGGCCAGACTTTTCGACCAAACTTGTCTGACGGAACAAATCCGTCAGACAATTCGACCGTGTGTGGGCTTCAGCGGACCTGCAGTGGACCTTTTCTGTCGAAAGTGTGACGAACTTTAGATTTGGAACATGTTTCAAATCTTTCTGACGGACTCGAGTCTGGTCGAAAAATCCACTCTTCTGTATGCTAGTCCGACGGACTAGCTAGGGCAGCTACTGGCTATCAACTTCCCTATTTTAGTCCTGTCGTACGTCATCACAAACGAATCCGTCGGACTTTGGTGTGCTCGTGTGTAGGCAAGTCCGTTTGATAGAAAGTCCATCGGAAAGTCCGTCGGACCTTTGATGCCGAAAAGTCTGCCCGTGTGTACAGGGCATAATAGTTGTCCTGTGGACAGATTCTCCCACCTGAGCTATGGATTTCTGCAGCTCTTTCAGAGTTACCATGGGCCTCTTGGCTGCTTCTCTGATTTATGTTCTTCTTGCCTAGTCTGTCAGTTTAGGTGAACGGCCATGTCTTGGTAGGTTTGCATTTATGCCATACGCTTTCCATTTTCGGATGGTGGATTGAACAGTGCTCCACGAGATGTTCAAAGTTTGGAATATTTTTTATAACCTAAGCCTTCTTTAAACTTCTCCACAACTTTATCCCTGACCTGTCTGGTGTGTTCCTTGGCCTTCATGATGCTGTTTGCTCATTAAGGTTCTCTAACAAACCTCTGAGGGCTTCACGTAACAGCTGTATTTTTTATAACGAGATTAAATTACACACAGGTGGACTCTATTTACCATATTTATCGACGTATAACACTCACTTTTTTCCCCTTAAAATCAGGGGAAAATCATGGGTGCGTGTTATACACCAAACCACTGCTTCTGAGGGTAAGGAGGGAATGAGCGCTGCCGAAATAGACAGAAATGTACTGTGTACTCGGCTAGGCTCGGCTCTGCTTGCAGTCACGCCTAGTCCCGCCTTCTAGCCTTTACGTCCTGCCATTGGACCGGTGTTGTGTCCTTCGGGCCAAGGAGCGGGACTGCGAGACGAGCTGAGAGGAGCCGAATACACAGGACATCCGGCTCTGTTAATCTCAGCGGCGCAGTAATTTAAAAGATCATGCTGCAATTTTGGGCAAGGCTGCAGATGGACACTTGGGCAGGGCTGCAGATGGACACTTGGGCAGGGCTGCAGATGGACACTTGGGCAGGGCTGCAGATGGACACTTGGGCAGGGCTGCAGATGGACACTTGGGCAAGGCTGCAGATGGACACTTGGGCAAGGCTGCAGATGGACACTTGGGCAAGGCTGCAGATGGACACTTGGGCAAGGCTGCAGATGGACACTTGGGCAAGGCTGCAGATGGACACTTGGGCAAGGCTGCAGATGGAGACTGGGCAAGGCTGCAGATGGAAACTGTTGGGCAAGGCTGCAGATGGACACTGATCATTCTGCAATGATGGGCAGGGCTGCAGATGGACACTGATAAGGCTGAATTGATGGGCATTTAAAATGTAAGTTTTTTCCTTAAACTTCCTTCCTAAAAGTTTTTTTCCTTAAACTTCTCTCCTAAACTTGAGGTGCGTGTTATACCCCGATAAATACGGTACTAATTAGGTGACTTCTGAAGGCAATTGGTTCCACTAGATTTTAGTTAGGGGTATCAGAGTAAAGGGGGCTGAATACAAATGCACGCCACACTTTTCGGATATGTATTTGTAAAAAAAATGTAAAAACCATTTATCATTTTTCTTTAACTTCACAATTATGTGCCACTTTGTGTTGGTTTATCACATACAATTCTAATAAAATAAATTTACGTTTTTGGTTATAACATGACAAAATGTGGAAAATTTCAAGGGGTATGAATACTTTTTCAAGACACTGTACATCCGTTTTTCATCCAATCCGTTTTTTTAACAGAAGAGAAATAGGGCTTTTATCCATTCCCAAAAACGGATGTTGACAGAAGCAGATGTAAATGGATTAAAATGGATGATCATCCATTTACATCAGTTTTTCCATAGAGATGTATTGATGTACATTTTTCATCCCTCAACAAATTGATGAAAAGCGGACAAACATTCTGCATGTGTGAAAGGGGCCTTAGAAAGATTTGGAAAAACAGAACAGTCAGACAGGAAAGACAAAACTGAAGTATTGTCTTCTATTTACTACAAATGCCTATGGTGGTAAAAAACATAATCAAATCTTTGGTATGTAATGATAACCTGCTTTTTATTGTGAATTTTTTCATGAAAAAGCACGTGTTGCTGTTACTTGTGTAGCACAAATACAGTCCTATGACATACACTATTTTCTCCTTTCTGATTTTCATAGCTGTCAGAATCAGGCACGCATTGTGCAAGATATCTGAAATGAGCATTGACAAGTTTGCTTGAAGTGTTTGCTGCCCACTACAGTGACTGGCAGCTGCAATGCTGGACTGGTCAAGGATGGAAGGGGTGGACGGTCAGTCGCTGAGGCCAAAAAAAAAAAAAAAATTATCTGGATCTTCAGCATAGCAAGATTCATAATATACATAGAAATTACAGCTTCGTGTAAAAGTTTGGAGACTGCTGGTAAAGTAGATCTAAACCCAATCGCTAAAATCTCATACAATATTTAACGTGTTCTGCAGAAAAAAAAAATATATATATATATATTTTAATCCTTGTTTAGGCCCCATTCATACCTAGGCAAATTAGAGCAAGATTTGCAGCTTCACCAGAAGTTCTTTAAAAAGCTTTGCACTAGGATTTCCTTTATATTTCATGTTTTTTTGTCCACACCTGAGCATAGAGTCGCTTGAAAGTCATTGTTTGAAAAATTACATGAGCTTCTTTTTGGACAAGTTGCACGTTTTGTTCACAATAGACTTTAATATTTAAAATAAATAAATAAATAAAAAAAACCTACAAACCTAAAAAAAATACTTTATAAAAAAAAAAACTCTTAAAGGTTTTTTAAAAAAATAAATAAAAATAACAAATATGCCTATACTTACCTGCTCTGTGCAATTGTTTTGCACCGAGTGGCTATGATCCTCTTCTTCTGGGATGCCCTGCCGGCGCTCCAGGCCCCTCCTCTTCATCGGGTGCCCCCATGGAATACTGCTTTCCATGGGGGCACCTGTGCTGGCTCACTCTAGAATCCTGCTGTTGTGTCCATTGACATAGACAGTGGGACTCGGCCACGCACTCCGATCCCGGTCAATGAATTTGACTGACAGCAGTGGGAGTCAATGGCTCCTGCTGCTATTAATCTGTCCATGGATTAGAGAGACAGCAGCTAGAGTTGCTGCGCTCGTGCACATCGCTGGATCCGATCGGGCTCAGGTAAGAAAAAGGGGTGTCGGGGGAGCTGCAGCACAGAAGGTTTTTCACCTTTGCATAATGCATTAAGATGGAAAACCTTGAGGCTTTACAACCACTTTAATCCTAAAATGCACAAAAACTCCTGTTCAAACACTAAAACAAATGAAAAGTGACCAAAAACACTCAAGTGTGAATGGGGACCTAAACTTCTACTTGCTATGAGGTGGCAGCTGTCTCCCAACTGTCAGGAATTGTCACCCTGTCGCATGTGCTCCTAGTCGGGTCTACAGGCAGCACACATTGCTCAGGCATGGCCCACAGTGTCACTATTAGGAAGGCAGTATAGAACAATCTTATGTGCAGCTGACATGGGAGGAAGGGGAGTGGCTGAAAAATAATGGAGGAGATCAGCAACAGGGAAACGAAAAAAAGATGTACAAAGGTGAAAACAACATTTTAAGAAGAAAAAATTACAACTGTACATGATACACTATAGCAAATTAATTGCCATCATCCGTTTAAGGTTTAGATCTACCTAACTTTTGTTCATTTAAGGTTTCACTTTCATGTGACATATCTTTATCCTGTTAGGGTCCTTTCACACATACGGACCGTTCATTTCATCAGTTCAGTTCATCCATTTTTCATCAGTTCAATTCATCCTTTTTCATCAGTTTTTTACATCCACTACCAATGCAAAAATTGGTGGAAAACTGACCGTTTGTCAGTTAACATCGTCCGATCCATTTTTGTGATGAATTAAAAATAGGGCTTTCATCCGTTCAAAAAAACAGATGTTAACGGAAGTGGATGAAAATAGATGATCATCCATTTTTTCATAGGAATGCATTGATGTC
Source organism: Aquarana catesbeiana (assembly GCF_042186555.1). Taxonomy (NCBI): domain Eukaryota; kingdom Metazoa; phylum Chordata; class Amphibia; order Anura; family Ranidae; genus Aquarana; species Aquarana catesbeiana. The sequence goes on from NC_133331.1 coordinate 198,778,872, forward strand.
CGTTTTTTCATCCATCAACGGATGGATGAAAAATGGACGAACGGTCCATATATGTGAAAGGGTCCTTAGCCATTCTTATTAGGAGTGGTATTTTCACCTTAAATCCTTGGTATGCAGTTAATTGAGACTTCCTTCAGCAGCCCAGTCTGTTTGTCAGTTATATGTGGCTTTTACTTTAAAAACCAAAATGCTATGGAAGAGTACTGCAGTTTTACGTTTATAAAAAAACGACTGGCATGAGGCTCCACTACCTGTAAAATATTGATCTTTACCAGTCCTTAGATGTGTTAGCAGCGTCAGTTTTTTTCAGGCTAAGTACATTTCGCAAATACAGAAAAATACCTGTTTTTTCCTGTCAATAATCCATTCTCCTTGAAAGTTCCTGTGCAGTAAACTAAAATCTCAAACAATGGTAACAGCCTTCTTAACACAGTTCTCTATGTGGACTAATGAACACCTTCTCCCTATACTATGGGGATATTGACAGGGGGTGTTTTGTAGTCCTAACACATTTCCTTTACTAAGGTGACAATGCTGTGCCTACATGTATACAGTACGGTAAGTGAGCATTGTCACCCTAGGACAGGAAACTTGTTACTATCAGGATAACCACGTGATAATAAATGAATAAAAAGCTTGAATAAAGAACACCAATGCAACCACTACATCTAAGGACTGATAAGGTGCAAAATAATACCTTTTTTCTTTTAGGTATGCCTTAATATCTAGAGGACCATATTAGTGTTTCTTAAATTTCCCAAACTCCAAAGTAACTAGTCTTTTGGAAAAAATACAGTTTCAAGTGATTGTATATAAAAAAATTTAAAAAGTTAATAAATAAATAACAAACAGGTTTATACTTACCTTCTCTGAGCAAGGGAATTGCACAGAGCAGGCCCGGTACCATCTCTTCTTGGGTCCCTCCCTCGGCGCCTCTGGTTCCTCCTCTCTGACAAGTGCCCCCATAGAAAGCCACTTCCTGTGGGGGCACACGTCTCTGCCTGCATCTATAGACACAGACAGCGGGGCTCACCCTGCACCCCCGCTCTCTCATCACTAGCTTTGATTGATTGCAGTGGGAGCCAATGGCTTCAGCAAAGCCTGGGAGGACAGGAAGTGAGGGGAGAGAGACGCTGCAGATGGGCACAGTGCTGGATCGCACGAGGGCTACGGTAAGTGTAAGAGTACTAATACCTAAACGTTTTTTATGTTAATGCAAGGAATGCATTAAGGTAAAAAATATTTAGGCTTTATAACCACTTTAAATGTGTTTTTTTAATTTTTTTTTATATTTCATAACTTGCCAAATATTTTAGATAATGTAAGTATTTGAAAAAGTATGGCATACGACCTCACCGTGGTATGCACCTTACACATCAGGTCTCAATATTTATATGTAGGAAGGCTTTTCAGAAATATATGCTCAATGTCACCTAACTACTAACAATAGCTGTCACTAGAAGAGCATGGTCAGTTAAAGTATATCTAAAGCCAAAGCTATTATTTTAGTTTTGGATAAAGTTTATTTTGCTGCCTGTGACTCTGTAAAAAAAGATGATACACTCTCTCAAATTGTCCTGTTAGGGAAGATACACTTTTGATATGTCCTACAGATGACTGACGTTGGGAACGAAAGCACATGTTGAGTTGCCTCCAGAACATAGAGGGGAAATCTTCCAATGGGGACACTTGTTTCAGTGACAGTTGTCAAAAAGGAAATTTTTCTTACTTTTGAGAGATTTTCTCTCAACACTTGTTGTGTCCACAGAACAGGGAGTGAAGAGAGATCTCCCCAGTTCAGAAGTTCCCTCTCAGATTGCTGAGATCTTCCATCATATATGGTGGGATTGCCCTGTAGAGCAAAACTTTTGGACTCACGTCTACCATGCTGTAGGTAAGGTTCTGGGAAGACGCTTCCAGCTGAATCAACTTGTATTATGCCTGCCGCAACAACAAATTCCAATTTATAACTTATATTTTTATATGACAACTCAATCACTAAAATATCTAATAAGCTTAAACATGTTTAAGTTAATAAAAAAACATTAATCATTTAAAAAAAATTCCTTGTGAGCCTGTCATGAAGGTCCATGTCTGGTACTTCTTGTTACAGGGTGACAATGCTCTGTTCTTGTCTTCCAATTATTCTACTGCTTTGGCCACCCTGTCACCTGCTCTCCCAAAAGGAATTACGAAAGGTCGGGCCCATGCCAATGCATATTAGACATGTTCCATTGTTGCAGCCATATAATTACTATAAGGCCCTGTTCATATGTGCCTTCTTTGTGAACTTAAAAGCTTGTTAAAGTACATTTACATAGCATAATAGGATCCTTGATAATCATTAAAATTGCAATTGCATGAAGAAAACACAGTATCGACTAGTGACAAATTGTACACTTAGTACTTTTGAACAGAAATGAAAGATAGATCACCATGCTCCAGGCATGATATCCAATCTTTATTCCCAATTATTATCACCTTTGAAGACTTCTCCCACTTTTTACACCATCAAATGGAAACAGAAACTACAATAACCAATATCTCCAAATGATTGGAACTCCATCTGGTTAAAGGTATCCAAAAACCTCAGCCAACATGCAAGAAATAGAGGCCTAGTACTGTAAAAGCTTCTGCTTTAGATGCCACCTAGCTCCTTCTCATATTATGAAGGACTTCCAGCATACAGTATATGGTGGAGTTGCCCGGTGACGCAAAACACTTGGACCCATGTCTACTATCCTGTAAGTAAGATTTTTGACAGACACCACCACCAGATGAACCAACTGAACTGCTCCCTGACACAACAAATTTTTATGACTTATAACTCATATTTTTACAGAGGCTAAGAGAGTTATCACCAACAACACTATCACTAATACTGTCGTATGCAAAATTCCTGAATTTCGTCTCTCATACTATGTTTTTTGAAAAGCTAACAACATTACAAGAGGATAAGTTAGATAAGTTCCAACACATCTGGACACAGTGGATAGACCATTTTCTACTTTCCTCTTTTAATTGCAGCTCACTTAGGATTTAAATTGCATATACTTGTTCTACCTATGGATCCTCCAGCCTGGTCTGCCTATCTCCCCCAACCCTATTCCTCCCTATTCCCTGTGATTTTCCTACCCCTTGTCTATTTTTCATTGATTGTTACGTCTCCTCTCCCCTTCTTTCTTTTTTATATTTTTTATCTCGGACTCTCCACACTACACTTTCCAGCCACTCAACTCAACTGTGCCACCCATAGGGTATATATCACTTAGCTAAGAAGTTATGTACAATTGAATTGAGACAATGGACGAATTAGGCACCCATAAAACTTTAAACCTTTTTATATGTTTGAACTTGTTATGACAATGGTTGTGTATAATATAATTGTACTGCTAAAGCCCAGACCAGGGTACTGTCCTTTGAGTCCTGTTAACCTATATTTTTCCACAATTTGTCATGTTACAACCAAAAACGTAAATGTATTTTATTGGGATTTTATGTGATAAACCAACACAAAGTGGCACATAATTGTGAAGTGGAAAGAAAATGATAAACAGTTTTCCAAATTTTTTATGAATATCTGAAAAGTGTGGCGTGCATTTGTATTCAGCCCCCCTGAGTCAATACTTTGTAGAACCACCTACAGCTGCAAGTCTTTTTGGGTATGCCTCTACCAGCTTGACACATCTAGAGAGTGACATTTTTGCCCATTCTTCTTTGCAAAATAGCTCAAGCTCTGTCAGACTGGATGGAGAGCGTCTGTGAACAGCAATTTTCAAGTCTTGCCACAGATTCTCAATTGGATTTAGGTCTGGACTTTGATTGAGCCATTCTAACACATGAATACGCTTTGATCTAAACCATTCCATTGTGGCTGTATGTTTAGGGTCATTGTCCTGCTGGAAGGTGAACCGCCGCCCCAGTCTCAAGTCTTTTGCAGACTCTGATGCCGCGTACACATGAGCGGACTTTTTGACGGACTAGGTCCGACAGTCTTTCCAACGGACTTTGCAGCGTACGTCCGCCGGACTTTCAAACGAACGGACTTGGACACACACGATTACACCAAAGTCTGATGGATTTGTATGTGATGATGTACGACCTGACTAAAATAAGGAAGTTGATAGCCAGTACCCAATAGCTGCCCTAGCGTCGGTTTCAGTCCGTCGGACTAGCATACAGATGAGCGGATTTTTCGACCGGACTCGAGTCCGTCGGAAAGATTTGAAACATGTTTTATTTCAAGCTCCGTCGGACTTTTGGGGAAAAAAAGTCCGCTGGAGCCCACACATGATCGAATTGTCCAACGGGGTCCGGTCCGCCGGACCAAGTCTGCCAGAAAGTCCGCTCGTGTGTACGCGGCATGACAGGTTTTTTTCTAAAATTGCCCTGTACTTGGCTCCATCCATCTTCCCATCAACTCTGACCAGCTTCCCTGTCCCTGCTAAAGAAAAGCATACCCACAACATGATGCTGCCACCACCATGTTTCACGGTTTGGTCTTATCTGACCAGAGCACCTTTTTCCACACGTCTGCTGTGTACCCCACATGGCTTCTTGCAAACTGCAATCGGGACTTCTTATGGATTTCTTTCAACAATGGCTTTCTTCTTGCCACTCTTCAAAAAATCCAGATTTGTGGAGTGCACAACTAATAGTTGTCCTGTGGACAGATTCTCCTACCTGAGCTTTGGATCTCTGCAGGTCCTCCAGAGTTACTATGGGCCTCTTGGCCGCTTCTCTGATTAATGCTCTCATTGCTTGGCCTGTCAGTTTAGGTGGACGGCCATGTCTTGGTAGGTTTGCATTTGTGCTATACTGTTTCCATTTTCGGATGATGGATTGAACAGTGCTCTGTGAGATGTTCAAAGCTTTGGATATTTTTTATAACCTAACCCTGCTTTAAACTTCTCTGTCTTTGTCTTCTTTATCCCTGACCTGTCTGGTGTGTTCCTTGGCCTTCATGATGCTGATTGTTCACTAAGGTTCTCTAACAAACCTCTGAGGGCTTCACAGGGAACAGCCTTATTTATACTGAAATTAAATTACACACAGGTGGACTCTGTTTACTAATTAGGTGATTTCTGAAGGCAATTGATTCCACTAGATTTTAGCTAGGGGTATCAGAGTAAAGGGGGCTAAATACAAATGCACACCACACTTTTCAGATATTTATTTGTAAAACATTTTGAAAACCATTTATTAATTTCCTTCCACTTCACAATTATGTGCCACTTGGTGTTGGTCTATTACATAAAATCCCAATAAAATACATTTACGTTGGTTGTAACATGACAAAATGTGGAAAATTTCAAGGGGTATGAATATTTTTTCAAGGCACTGTAGGTGCAATGACTTTACCCATACAGGGAACATATTAATACCATCAGCTAATGTTATGTTGTATGTCTTTATTAGTTTTGTTTTTAAAAAAAGAAGTGTTCTGTAAACCTAAAAAAAATTCAGTAAAAACATATTGAAGTCCAGAATTGATTTACCTAAGCTTAAATCTGCTTCCACGCCCTTTTTAAATACCCTGTAAAAGGAAGTTGCTTATACTTATATTTTTCTGAAGGCTCTCTGGTCTAGTCACATGATCAGCTCCCAGTGGCTGGCTTCACAGATGAGGAGGGACAATCGTCAATGGATGCCCCATAGTGGGCCTATGGGTGACGTGCACTGCACAGGCATTGCAACCATTGTTGGTGATCTCTCCTCTCCGCTGAAGCCGGCCACTAGGGAGATCATGTGACTGGACTGAAGCACCTTCAGAATGCGCATCTTCCTTTTACAGGGTGGTTAGAATAGGATTTAGAAAGGGGATGGGAGCACTTTTAGGCTTAGTTAGATCTATCCTGGACTTCCACTTTGGAAGAAAGAACGGTGACTATAACTGCACAGATTTCCTTGAGCATGTTGCTTGCAGTTTCACATACAATTTGCTGCACCAAAATGTTCAAGTTTAAAGTAAAAGCTTTAAACCATTAAAATTAAAGGTGACCTTTGTAAGCACTTTTGGCTATGTTATATTTTTGTCCCAACCCATATCACTGTCACTTTTGCTGGACAGCTTTGGTTGTCTGTTGATGAAAATAAAAAAAGCAGGTAAACGCATTTGAAATAAAAACAGAATTCATATTCTTCATACTATCATTGCATTTGTTATCCACATACAATCATCAGAATACAATATCTTTCACAACAGAGGCTTTTTATACATTATTTCAAGTTTTCTCTCAACAAATGTAAAATTAACTGCACTGGAGCTGTTATATTTGCTTACAGCAACCTTTATAATAGAGGAGTCATTGTCCTTGGTTCGTCTGTAAAATGATCAACTTGTGTTTCATTGTTCTGAAATAGCTTTTATTCTCACTTATCCTATTCGGTGGTTATGCAAAAGCATAAATATGTCACGCAGAAGCTTGTCTCACTGCATGTTCATTGGTATGTTCCCATTCATACCTTATAGGGCGAAACTGTGGCCATGGAGGAGGCCGAGATGAGAGTTCAGTTTGTCAGTATGATGGTGATTTCTTGTGAAACTAACATGACTGGGACTTACTTTGCCCACAGAAATATACGCTCTTTGAGAGCTTGTGAAAAGGCTGATCCTGCAGTTCTGGTCACACTGTCAGGGAGATTAAGGGAGGACAAAGAATATGGTCAAAAGGCTCAACCATCCTGTGTCATCCAGGCTGCTAACCCTTTACATAACCAACTTTTCAGTAAACAGGAATATTCCTGTCATACAACCACCACTTCCAGGTACGTTTTCCCAGTAACCAAGCTATTGCATTACTTAACTGTCATATCTGTCATAGACTATATTTCAGAAGCTTATGGAAGATGTCATTATGTCCTAAGAACATCAAATCCCTACAGAGGTGAGTCTTCCCATATGCCTCAGTACAATACTATTGTGTACCTTGTATACAATTACTTCTCAGTGTACATAACCATATTTAGCACATTTGTGAGAAATGAATAAACCAACTGAGCTAATTAAAAAAATAACTTAAAATATGAGGTCATGCCCCTCTCCACCTTCTGCGAAATACTACCTCCAGACAGTCTGACCCTATTTGGCATTTATCCATATACTGGATTTCTTACCTTGGGGTTGAGCCTCATATCCTGACTGCATTACTGGAGTATTGGGAAATTAATGACAACACTGTCCCTTCTGTGATGTGGGACATGACTAAGACATTAATTGAAGGTCAATATCAAACTTTGATTAGTAAGATAAGGAAGGATGTTAATTGACAGGTTCAAATGTTGGAAGAAACAAATAAAAGCCTAGAGGCCCCCTATTATGAATCAAAGGATGATCGGGTACACAGAGACCTACAATCCATCTCTCAGGAACTGCTTTTGCTCCATACCAATAAATAGGGATTTTAGGAGGATCTTTGCTGTATCACCTGCTTACCTGTATTTTATGACAGTGGCAGCTGATTGGATATATAACAGCCATTTTAGATGAATGCATGAAACTAAACTAACATGTCTAAATAGAAATATTGCTGTGCATTCTCTTATGATTTACATGATATCAAGGGTAATTTCCAGAAGCATCGAGAAGTCGACAGCCTTATCTTGTGAAATATTTGGTGAACATGTACAATTTTGTAACCAAGGGGATATTATTTTGTAGTTGGCTAACTATGATTATATAACTATCTGTAATGGCCAATGATATGCGGCTTGTTTGTTATCTTGATTGCAGTGTACTTAACATTATATGAGAAAAAGCATTGACTGGTGCTCTCCTGTTGCACTGGCCACCCCACAAGTCTGATCAACATGTGTAATACGCTCTTATCTAATTTGGACCTGTTTATAGACTGGTTGCTCTTTCTTTTGGGACAAAACCCTATTCACTGACATAATATGTATAAGCCAATAGCGCTAGGTACCACACTGATTAAAAATTATTTATGAAAAACAGTGACCAAACAAAAATTATATACGTAAATGTGTCCTTCTAATTTTTGCTGATTATACGTGCAATGGTTCACTTTCAGCGTTCAACTTAAACCAATCATTGTGAACAAGTGTCCTCTTCAAACTCCATGCAATAATAGATAATAGGCAGATGCAGAGTGTCACTAGCCTGGCACAGCCACCAGATGCAGAGTGTCACTAGCCTGGCACAGCCACCAGATGCAGAGTGTCACCAGCCTGCCACAGCCACCAGATGCAGAGTGTCACTTTGTGAGGATGAAGTGCAGTGAAAGAACTTACTAAGGCTCCTGCAACCTCTCCCCAGCGCTACAGCCTCTCTAGAAATCCAGCATTAAAGTACATGAGCAGGGAAAACCAGCATGCACATGTGCAGTACAGACGGATTCGCTCCTATCGTAATTCAATATATCTGGAGGCGGATCCAAGTGCGGTGATGCAGGAGGTGCCACAGCCACCAGATGCAGAGTGTCACTAGCCTGCCACAGCCACCAGATGCAGAATGTCACCAGCCTGCCACAGCCACCAGATGCATAGTGCCAATAGCCTGACACAGCCACCAGATGCATAGTGTCACCAGCCTGCCACAGCCACCAGATGCAGAGTGTCACCAGCCTGCCACAGCCACCAGATGCAGAGTGTCACTAACCTGCCCAGCCACCAGATGCACAGTGTCACTTTGAGGATGAAGTGCAGTGAAATAACTTACTAAGGCTCCTGCAGCCTCTCCCCAGCGCTACTGCCTCTCTAGAAATCCAGCATTGAAGTACATGAGTGGAGAAAACCACATGCACAAGTGCAGTACAGATGGATCCGCTCCTATCGTAATTCAGTATATCTTGAGCCGGATCCAAGTGCGGTGATGCAGGATGTACCACAGCCACCAGATGCAGTGTGTCACTAGCCTGCCACAGCCACCAGATGTAGAATGTCACCAGCCTGCCACAGCCACCAGATGCATAGTGCCAATAGCCTGACACAGCCACCAGATGCAGCGTGTCAGCAGCCTGCCACAGCCACCAGATGCAGCGTGTCGGCAGCCTGCCACAGCCACCAGGTGCAGCATGTCAGCAACCTGCCAGAGCCACCAGATGCAGAGTGTCAGCAACCTGCCACAGCCACCAGATGCAGAGTGTCAGCAACCTGCCACAGCCACCAGATGCAGAGTGTCAGCAACCTGCCACAGCCACCAGATGCAGAGTGTCAGCAACCTGCCACAGCCACCAGATGCAGAGTGTCACCAGCCTGCCACAGCCACCAGATGCAGAGTGTCAGCAGCATGCCACAGCCACCAGATGCAGCCTGTCAGCAGCCTTGCACAGCCACCAGATGCAGCATGTCAGCAACCTGCCACAGCCACCAGATGCAGAGTGTCAGCAACCTGCCACAACCACCAGATGCAGAGTGTCACCAGCCTGCCACAACCACCAGATGCAGAGTGTCACCAGCCTGCCATGGCCACCAGATGCAGCGTGTCAGCAGCCTGCCACAGCCACCAGATGCAGCGTGTCAGCAGCCTGCCACAGCCACCAGGTGCAGCATGTCAGCAACCTGCCACAGCCACCAGCTGCAGAGTGTCAGCAACCTGCCACAGCCACCAGATGCAGAGTGTCAGCAGCCTGCCACAGCCACCAGATGCAGCCTGTCAGCAGCCTTGCACAGCTACCAGATGGAGCGTGTCAGCAACCTGCCACAGCCACCAGATGCAGAGTGTCAGCAACCTGCCACAACCATCAGATGCAGAGTGTCACCAGCCTGCCACAGCCACCACATGCAGCGTGTCAGCAACCTGCCACAACCACCAGATGCAGAGTGTCACCAGCCTGCCACAGCCACCAGATGCAGCGTGTCACCAGCCTGCCACAGCCACCAGATGCAGAGTGTCAGCAGCCTGCCACAGCCACCAGATGCAGATTATCACCAGCCTGCCACAACCACCAGATGCAGAGTGTCACCAGCCTGCCTCAGCCACCAGATGCAGAGTGTCACCAGCCTGCCACAACCACCAGATGCAGAGTGTCACCAGCCTGCCACAACCACCAGATGCAGAGTGTCACCAGCCTGCCACAACCACCAGATGCAGAGTGTCACCAGCCTGCCACAACCACCAGATGCAGAGTGTCACCAGCCTGCCACAACCACCAGATGCAGAGTGTCACCAGCCTGCCACAGCCACCAGATCCAGAGTGTCACTTGCGCACATGTGCAGTACAGAGGAATCCGCTCCTTTTTGCAATTCAGTATACGTGAAGGCAGATCCAAGAGTGGTGATGCAGTCTCTCTGCTCTCCCGCAGCTCACTACGGACTGGCTTCAAACAGGGCACAGACCGGCATCAGTCCACGGCTTGGGGGTTGGGGACCCCTGCTTTATGTGATTATATTGCAAGAGGATATGTGTTAAAAGTTCAAATGCCCGTTTAGTTTAGAAAGTATCTTCTTGGGAATTTATCTGGATGGCCACATATAACATTTTAATACTTTTTGATATATCTGATATGCATATCTAGGTGTACACCTAGACTGACTATAATTGAGATGGTTGGGGCGAGCAAGGACAGTGGGTTGTTTAAGATCCAGAAATAAAGATATTGTTTATTTTTAACATCTTCTATGGGGAGCTGTCCTACTATAGATAAGAATAAATATATATTCTAGTCACATTTATAACCTATGGGCCCTGGATAGTGATGTGAAGGGCCAGTGTGTATCCAAACAGAGAGTGAAAGTTTGAGTCTATATCCATATCTCTCTTTGGGTTTATAGCAATAGAAATGCTATACCTTTTTTTCAATGTAAACTTAGATTTTGCTATGGTCTGCCTAACCTAAAGCTGAACTCTAGGCAGATATAAAATACACAAATTTATGCAGCTATATAATCAACTGATTCCATTTGTTTGGCAGGATAAGTACCTAAATCTGACCCGGTACCTTCCAGTCTCTATGCAGCAGGGCTTGAGCGTGAGAGGAAGAAGCAATACAAAGAGCCAATCAGTTCATGTGCAAGATGCATGCTTATAGGAGAAGTGAGCAGAATGACTCCTTTCACTGTCAATTCACAGGCTGGGGTGGGTCCAGGACAATATGGGCTCGGAGGAAATGGGTTGAATGATGCTGGCCATCAAACTGAATACCTCTAGTGGTAGAAACATGTACTGTGGGGGAAATCTCTGGATTGAAAGTACATATTGTAGCTGCATAGCTCCCAACTGTCCCTGATTTTGAGGGACTGTCCCTGATTTGGAGCAATGTCCCTCTGTCCCTCATTCCTCCTCATTTGTCCCTCATTTTGGTCTGATCTATATAAAATACACTTTTTATCTATCAAAAAGTGTTTTCCGGCGCTAAACCTTTCATCTGATTTCTAAATTGCTGCATTTGTAAATTCCAAAAGCCAATATAAAGAAATAGTAGTGGTAAAAAAAAGTACTTGTGGTTTTATCCAATCTTGTTTTTTGTACAATTCTCCTTTCAGGGGTGTCGCAGGGGAAGTGTCCTATGCCTGCATACTTTTGCTGATAGGTGTCCCTCATTCCCATCTGAAAGTGTTGGGAGGTATACAGCTGGCTTTGATATTGTATCTTTTATTGGGCTATTCATTTTTATCTTGTTTTTAATTGGAGTTCTGTTTCTAAAATGAATCAAAAGGGTGACTGCTCACTAACTGACCTTCCAGGCTCCTCTGGGGGAAGGTTTAGCAGCTTTCACTCTTACCATTTTACCTCAGCATTGCTGAAAACAAGAGAGATGCACCCATCTCTGCCATTACACACTTTGGTGAAGCTGACAAGGACAAGCAAGCAAGGTCTTGAGAATGCTTGAGTTTGGTGGGTGAGATGAACAGAGAGGGAGGATTGGAACTTGAACATTATCAAAATCATGCTTTCTTAATGAGTACTGCCAGCTTCACCCAATTGTGTAATACCAGAGATGGGTGTATTGCTCTTCCAGTCAGTGCTGCTGAGGTGGAATGGTGAGTATGTGAATGCTGCTAAATCCCCTCAGCATGTCCACCAATCAGCTAACAGGTGGGGCAAAGGGTAGGAGTTTGGGGGGAGGGGGGTATCGTTTCCTCAAGTGCATTGAATCCTGGAATTTGTAGAGCAAGCAAAGGATAGTACTTCCTGTCTACTTGTTTCTCCACAGGAGCCTTGGATGTCAGTTACTGATAATGTAAGCGGCCGCCATTTTGGATAATTTAGCAAGAGTTGGCTTTGCCAAATCTTAGTTTATGAGGGCAATACTGACTTTTAAAACAAAGGTGCAGACGTGCAGTCATCCTTTAAAGTGACCCTGTCTGCTAAACAGCAGTTTGTATGGCTCCATTAACACCTTAGTGTTTTGTAAACACGTGCAAAATTGCGTCTTTACAAAACATGCTAAAAACACGTGCCACATTTCTGGTTCCTTTCATTGTAATTGTAAGACCTTGTAAGAAAATGCACGTTTTGACATGTGGAACAACAAGCAACAAATGTGGTAAAAAATGTGCAAGGCTTATTGCTGCAAAAGGCTACATGAGCTACTTTGCCACACATAGGGCAGCCCATTGAAATGAATGGGCTGCCCTATGTGCATTGTACTGACACACATAAATGTGAACCTAGCCTTATGCATGTTGCTGCACTTAGATGCGATCAGAGATCCTGTTGTTTTTTGCATTTACTTTCAACATTCAATATTTAAAAGAGAAGTATGGACTTTTTTTTTGCAGATTCACACTTACCTAGGTGGATGCAGCATCGGTCCCCCACTGGCCCTAACACTGAGAACCAAACGATCAAACACCGTCGTTCGCTCGGTTCTCAGGGCTCCCTGAGCAGAGAGCTGCTGACTGCCAGTCACCAGCACTCTACCCCCTTCTCGCTCACTGGAGCACTGGGCTGTAGAGGGGGCGAGTGTTGGTCCAGGCATGTGGGTGGATCCGTCTTCATTGTTGCTATCTTGCCAGAGTCTGGACCAGATCTGTGACATCAGCCGACAGTGAGCTTCAGCCTGCTGTCTGCTGAAAATGGGTCACAGGAGAAGTATGAGCTTTGGCTGTACTTCTTTAAAGTGGAAATTCAAACAGTTACATGTGAAGTAAATAAATGCTGTTTTTTGTCAGATATTCTTGTGCTTCACACGCCTCTGCAACAATGTTTAAAGAGAAAGCTAACGTCAAACTGAATGCAAAACGTATTTTTCATTTTGGAAAGATTAAGAGAGTTATAGCCTCTGTTAGGTGTTTTTGCCCCATTGAGGACATTTTCCTTAACTTCCTGTCCCCAAGCCCAAACAGGAAGTGAAATGCTTCCAAAGAGGGAATCGCTGGTTGTCACCAGGGTCACAAGAACTAGATTCCCCATTAGAATATTTCCCCTCTATTGATGTTCTGGGTACAACCCAAATTTTGGGATTTTCTTTCACTTTCAGTGATAATGGTAAACAAAACAAATAGAAAGGGTGAATTTCCTTAATGGGGGCACAGACATCAATGAAAACCTAATAGGTGTTCTAATCCCTCTAACCCAAAAGCTAAACATAAAGTTTTGCCTTTAAACATGCCATAGATGGATTAAAATTGTCCAGTTCAGCAGGAATTGGACAAATTTTGATCCATCTATGGCTGTTTCCATTTATGAGTAGCTGATTTGATAATCGACTTCTCATGAACAGGCTTGTTGGAAACATTTTCTTCAATCAGCGCATGCAGCAAACTGGCTGCCGCGCTGAGAAGTGTATTCTGATGGCGGGGAGTCCCACTGTCGGAATACAGTGACACAGCTGCCAGGATTTCTGCATCCACATCAAATGCGGTGATGGAGAATCAGTTCAGTTTTTTTTGTGTTCATGCCGCTCTATGAAAAAGGGTTAAAAGCGCGCTTTGCCGGCATTCCGGCGGCACTGCTCATTGATTTCAATGGGCAGGGGTGCTTTAGGAGCGGTGTATACACCACTCCTTAAGCACCTCAAAGATGCTGCTTGCAGAACTTTTTTAGCGTTCTGCCAGCGCAGTGCTCCAGTGTAAAAGCACTCGGCTCTCACACTGGAGTGACAGGAGAGGCACTGACATCCTTCCTTGTAGAGTGGGTTAACAGGCATGGTGGGTGTAATGCAAGATGAAATGATGAGCGCCAGTCAATTTTTGAATTTGTTGTCACTTTGTAGATTGATTGTCTCTTAACAAGAACTGTGGGAGAGCGGTTTAGGGCCAGGACACTCTTGAGTAGATGCAATGATAATTGGCAGACTCCAAGAGACTATAGGTAGACGGCTATACAGGGAATGGCTTCCAGCCAGATGCCACATCTGTATAGGTAGGACCGCTGTCTCCTATGGCAGCTGAACTTGTAACAGTCACTAAAGGTATCTGCACATAACTCTTGGTAACACAGAATAGTTCTTCTCTTATCTCACAGTATCCCACTGTAGATCTTCACTCACTGAGCTCCCAGTCTCTCACTAGACTTCCAGATCCAATTGTCACTGGATCTCCTGAGCTCTTTCACAGCTATCCCGTTGTACACTTCTCAAGTGTCACCCCCGCTAACCTGCTGGGTCCCTGGCTTGGCACTTGCTGAAGCTTTCCTACTTCCTCACCATCCCCAGCTGGTGAGAAGACTGCTCTGGTACTTGCTCAAGCTTACCCACAGTGGTCTCTGGTAACAAGGTGGATGGTCCCTTAGTGGCGACTGCTTCCCTTTTACCTCCAACCACAACTGGTTCTCCATCCGGCTGAACCTTCACAACTCAGTTGGACTCCAATCCTGCAGTCCCAATACTACACTGCTTCTCCTGCTCCTGGATAGGCCTCAGGCAGCCTAGCAGCCAGGTGTCCCCGGGATAGGCCTCAGGCTTCTGGCCTAGCAGCCCGGGGTGACATAACACATGTCCGGACAGCCATCCAGCTGGCACAGGACCCCGATCACCTGACTCCACCCAAATAAATAGGCTCTCCCAGCAGGCCAAGGGCCTAAAGAAAGCCCTTGTCAATCTAATGTCACCAGCCACAGTGCCACCTAGTGACAGAAGAGAAAAGGTGCAGCAATTGCAGAATTAGAGAGAAATCAGTGGATCTACTAACAATTAACCAGGACAATTACTACCTGGCAAACTAAATTTGTTAGCAACCCTGCCTAAACACCAGGGTGCTACATCTATATTTAAAGCGGGGTTCCACCCAAATTTTGAATAATATCTGTATGTATTCTTTTCCTTGCCTAGATGCTGACATGCCGTTTAAAAAAATTTCAATCGCCGTAATTACCTTTTATTTTTCTATTCTTCTTTGCACTTCCTGGTTCTCCTCCCGTGGGAGTAGGCGTGTTTCTAGCCTCTCCCAGACTCCTGGGAGCTAGTCTCAGGTGTCCCAGGATGCCACTGAGCATGTGCGGGAACAAGCGGTGAATGCTGGGAGCACAGCATTCACCACATCCAGGAAATAAATGCTTGTGGGCTTCAAATGCCCACAATGAAGATGGAAACCGCCTGCAGTGAATAATATAAGTTATTCTTTCAGACGAAATCTGACACAGGCGGACATATTACACACAATATGTGAGTATGTAATGCTGAGAAGAAAAGTTTGTGAATGAACTCAAAAAAAAAAACGATAGATAGGTGGACCCCCCGCTTTAAATGGCTTCTAACAAATGTATTTTCTAAACAAATACTGGGTCCATAGAACAAAAGAAAGTGCAGCGATTTTTATTTAATAGTAGTAGTTATTAAAGAAGAGCTCCATTCTCACCCCAAAATTTTTTTAAGTTAGCAGCTACAAATACTGTAGCTGGTGACTTTTAATATAACAACACTTACCTGTCCAGGGATCCAGCATCGTCCTCAGCCAAGCAGATTCTTCAATAGGCTTCAGGTCCAAACACTGGCATCTTTACTAAGGAAAACTGACAGTGAAGCCTTGGAGCTTCACAGCCAGCTTCCTACTGCGCATGTGCAAGCTGCGCTGCACTTTGTGAATGGTCCCACAGTCTTCTGAAGTTCCACTTTAATAGCATGAGATTTTCAAACTACTTGTGGTTTTGTGTAACAAAAATTAAATCAGTGTTTTTGATTCTTACAGATTCACAAAGTGCCCAACAATTATTATCTCATAAATAAACACTTAGGTGTAGTTTATCTCAATATCTAATACTGCATTCCAAACCTTGATCTATGGTGATATTAAAATATAGTTTGAAAACTGTAACTTCTAAAAGGGAACATCCACCTAAAACTGATATCTTGGGTGGATGTCTGGACTGAATCTGTAATAACTTTTCCACGTCTCTGGGACCTCTGTAGAGAGATCTCTGTGCTCAAGCTTCCAGACCCACCTCTATTGGGTTTTCTGCTTGTTTTACATTCTGGAAAGGGCAGAAAGATGGGTTTCCAGCTTGGCAAAGATGGCTGAGAACTTAGGGGAGCAGGATTTGTTTGCCTTAGTCTCCAAGAGGTGTGTTCAAAAGGCAATCAATGATTTAGCCTACTGCCATGATCCACGTAATACCAAAACTGTACTTCCAAGTTGACTTAGTGTTTAAAGATTAATCATCAGGGCGCAGTGTTAGTTCATTTGTTTTACACCACAAACCGTATACAGTTATCAAATGTTTTGAACAATTTCTTGTAATCAGTGTGATAATGTTGGGGGCTAATTTTTTTAGAGGTGCAGATTGAACAGTGCAAAAGATTGTCAGTCATGTTCTACATTCATGTGTACACTTTACGTGTTCCGCTAATTCACTGTGACATTGATACATGCTACACATGCCTTGTTATGCTTATTCAGAGTTTTATACACTGCTTTTACAACTTCCCAATGATAGTTTAGAGTGACATACTGGTAGTATAAGGAAATGGCACATTTTCATTTCACCTATTAATTTTGTACTACCAGTATTGGCTGCTTTAATTGCCTATTTTTGTGTAAATGAATGAACAGCCCCACAAACAATGTTACTGCTGTGTAGACTTTGTAACCTCTACAAATGTTAAGTCTTCCAAATATTCACAGCAATCCTACAGAACCCCCAGTGTGCTCTATATGCCAAATCATTCCAGTTTGATGAGAACAGGGAAATTGTAGGGTCTTCTGTGCATGGCTCTGTAAGCTTCAATCTTCAAAGCACTGAATCCTAAAAGGTCATCTATAGCCTGCTGTTTATTGCAATTCTTCCTATGTCTTGTTTATAGCTCAACCTCCATTCCTCCTCCCCTACTGAAAATAAATAAATCACTGTCTTTTTTCCTTAATTTTTTTCTTGTTCTTCTTAAGCTCGGAAGCGATTGACTAGTACGTGGGTCCAGACCTGACAAAAACCATTGGCTGGAGGACTGACATGTTTTGATAAAACTGCACTTGACAGGCAAAGGGGTGGGAGGAAGAAATGGGCAGCAGTGCCCCTGCCCGTCATAAAATGCCAGCTCCCCCTCTCATGTTCTTCTGTGCCCTGTAAGTGTATCCTGCTTGGGGTGGGTGGCAGTGGGAAGATTTCTATGTTATGCTGAGTGTGAAGGGGGGACAGTATGGAAAGAGCAGATATTTAAGTTTGTGACATGTGTCATGGGCTCAGCCATTGAGACAGTGCAGCGTGATGTACTAGGACATGACATTAGCAGAGCCATCCATGCTAGCTCCAGGACATGTGGAGTTTGGTGTGTGTCACATTGAATTCACATCAGGGCACATCCAGAGGAAAGGGAAAGAAAAAAAAAAGGTAGGATGGACGAAGGATGCAGCATTAGCTGATAAAAACTTAACATAAAAAGAAAGTTTTATAAATTTGCTGCACTAATCTGCAAGCAATTAATTGTAGTGCATATGTATTCCATATCCTCATATTAGATCATTTCTACACGTGATAAATATGAGTCATTAGGACATGCATTGCATTTGAGAGCTTAAAACATTAAAATAGTATTTAAACTCAAGTTTGTTTCCTTTTTTTAAAAATAGTCAATAATTATCAATATATTTACTCAAACGGACTTCTCTTTACTGATATTAATCCCCCTCTGCTGCCCCAGTTTCCTGTTTGCAATTTAGAAATACAAGCACCAGCTGACTTCTGTTTAGGTCTGATACCAGCCACGTGTGTACAAGGACAGTCCTTGTGAGGTTCACTTGACTCAATTTGTTACATTAGGGCTGGGTTCACATATGAACACGCAGCAGTTCACAGCAGGAGTCAGGTGCGTCCTCGTAAACTATAATGTAGTTTGATTTAATGATTTACTGTGCTGTAAAATTTCCTTGCCCTGTTTGGACTGTTTGCATTCGTTCCAAGTGTGCAGATTGTTGCTTGTATGTTTCTTATTATACGAGGAGGTTTCAAATATTCCTACTAAAATTAGAAAAAGTAATTGCCAGTTGCACAGAACAGCAATATTGCATTATGCTGTGTTACTTAGTCCTCCCAAAACACAGTCCCTGGAATTGATAGACTGGCACAGCCAGATTTTGCGAAAGTGTCTCTTAGGCGCTCTAAAAGTGGCGCAGCATGCGCCAAATTCACATAACTGTCTAAACTCGTACATGATTTTGGCGCATGCTGCGCCACTTTTAGAGTGCACGCAAGACACTTTCGCAAAATCTGTCTGTGCCAGTCTCTCTCTGTATGCCAAAAGAGAGTTGGTCTTAATTAGCTCAGTTTTCATAAGATACAAACCATCTGTATTTTGTTTTAAAATTGAAGCATGCACTGCATCACAAAGTAAAAGCGACACATTTTAGAACTACTTAAATTTGGTGAATGAGTCGCTGTCAGAACAGAACCAAAAGTGTCACAAATGCTTCATGAATACATTAAAAAGAAGGAATAATACCAGTAAAGTGGCATAGCAGCATTAGGAATTCTTCCCGGTATTTTTTTTTTGTTGCAATATACAGCCATGTGTTAAAGAGAGAGTCTTATTATGTTAGGTGTCATGGACCTGCAGGCTGTAGTGACTGCACGGCTTGCAACACGCTTTTGCTGTTCATAAGATAAAGAGAAACCCTACTTTTACTGTAGAGTAACTACCACACTAGCCAATTTGTTGAAAATGACCTTTCCATCTGTGTACAGCTACACTAAAATTGTCAAAAAATTCAAATGTGACAACCAGGAGGTGTTCTGTACAATGTTGGTACACAAAATTCCCCTAAAAATCTCATATTCTGTGATTGACTCATTGCTTTTTTCAGAAGTCTTCACTAACGTTATAGTGGCTGTTCAGGCATCCCTTGCTATTTTCATCATTGATCCACAAGCTATGTTCTCTACCAAAGGGATGTAGACCTTGCAGTTTTTATTAATGCAACACTGACCTTGCTCAGGTGGTTTTAATGAAGGCTGACCCACCCATCCAGCAATCAGTTCTGAAAGGGCCCAAGAGCATTTTCTTCTGAACAGAGAGGTATGAATCTGCAAAAAAAAAAAAAGTTTGCTAAAATGTTTTCAATATATAGTTTACCTAGAGAAATTGTATTTAAAAGTGCCCATGTATTTGAGAGAGCAGTGGTTCACACAGATACAGTTTAAAGCCCCTAAGGGTACACTATCTGTGGAGCATTGCAGAGTGCTTTATATACTTGGGAAGTTTGATATGACAGCCTTTCGTCGTTATGTAGGGAAAAGATGGAGGAAGAAGAACAAAGCCTGGTACTGGCTCTTCATATGGAAAATAGAAGTCATGGCAGGTTTCCTAACCTGTGGATTAGCTGATATGTCTGACAGTCAGTCAGCTCCTGCTGGGCCCACACATGAACTCGTCAGTCACAATTGGACTGTCACATCATGTTTATGGGTACCTTAAGGGCCAGTTCACGCCAGATGCAGTTCTGTGCGCTTTTTTTTTCTGCACTAAAAATGCATGCATGGTGTTTTCCATGTATTCCAATGGATCTAGTTCACACCAGAGCAGTCAGAGCCATTTGAATAGATGGAAAACACTGTGCATGCATTTTTAGGGCCAGTTCACATCACAAAAATGCACTCCGAATAGGTTCTGGATCAGTTTTTGCTTACAGTTCACACCACACACAGTTCCAGTGCGTTTTTGATACAATTTGCGAGGTTTTAGTACAGTTCTGTGCAGAAAAAATGCAGCACGCTCTACTTTTTTTTTTTTTCTGCCCTGGAAACTGACTGCACTGTGTGAACTACAGCCATTGGAATACATGGAAAACACTGCATGCATTTTTAGTGCAGAAAAAAAGCACATGGAACTGCATCTGGTATGAACTAGCACTAAATTTTTATTGTTACATCACCTAGCTCTGGGACAGATTTGAGATTTTAACCAACTACAGCGTAAGAGTTTGTCTTGGGCAGCACAAGCCTTTTTCTCTAGAATTTGAACATGTACTGTATACTTGATGAGAAACAATATTTTGCATTTCTTAAATGGGTATTATCACTATTTTATAAGTTTGCTTTTACGTATATTGTTGCATTTACCTTTTATTTTTCTCTTGCTTAATTTTTTTTTTTTTTAAAAACCAGTGAGTGACGGTATTTTCTTTGCAGATCTCAAACAATACTGCACCCTTTTTTTTAATGTGTGAGCTTAAAAGTTCTTATTAAACTGCCCCTGCACACAAAGCTGTATGGAAAAATCATACCAGACAGTGCAGAGGCTGGGGCAAGACATTCATAATGCATATACTAGCAGCGGATCTAAATATGAACTGCGAGTCATTATATACATAGCCGTAACCTATTTCCATTTCAGCTTTTAAAACCTGTTTTGTGTAGTAGCAGCAAATTTGTACCCTTTGCTGTATTTGTGGTGTGCAACATTCACCAGCAAAGCTTACAGGGTTAAAGGAATTAAGGCACCAATAGTTGCATAAAAGCACTGAGACAATTTCCAGGGTGACATATTGCATTGTGACAGTGACTGTCATTCTTAGTTAATCACTGTTGAAATGTCCTGCATCCCCTGCTCTTGAAAAGCTGGACTTCTGAAATAATATACTGTATCGGAAAGGCAGGGATCAAAGAGATGGGAAAGTTCTCTCTGGACATCTGGCTCATACCTTGAAGGGGCGCCACAATCCCAGAGTCAGCTGTTTTAAACACTTATCAGCTTTCCTTTATTTTTTGAGCCAGCTACTTTTATTAAACCTGATCTTATACCTGTAGGATGTTTCAGTTTGGAAAACATGTTAGCAATTTGTTGCAGCAAAAAAAAAAAAAAATTTTTATCATATGAAAATAGCATCCATATTGCAGCAGACCAGTTAAAGGTGTGGTTGATGTGCCTGTTCTCCATGCCGTGTGCTTTTATTGTTGATAGAAACCAAACCATGAATTACTTTTAACCCTTAAAGCCTCATGCATGAATGATGCTTTCAGAGGTGTCTGGCGTTTCTTTTTTTTTTTTTTTATGCCTCTGAACACAGTTGCGTATTGGCGAATGTGCCCATGCATATGCAGGCATAAACATAATGCCCCAAATCACATTTCTGGAGTAGCATATTTGCAATTTTTATGCATAAAGCACGTCTGTGCAGTCTAGTGGTTGGAATAAATGAATATTCTATCCAATAGAAAGTGTTTACAAGTATACATAGCAGAGTGATGGCAAAAAAAGACCAGGTGGTCTATTGAGTCTGCCCCATTTATATACAGTGGGTATAGAAAAGAATCACCCCCCTTTAAAATAATTAAATTTTGCCACTTTGCAGCCTGAAATGAGGACAGACACAGTTTTTGTTTTATCCCTCTGTATTTACTCAGTGCAACTTATAGCATCCAAGTGAAAGATATAACACCAACATAAAAAAAAGAAACAAAAAATCAAACAGAATCACTGAGTTGGAAAAAGGATCACCCCCTTGTGTCAGTATTTTTTCGAACCACCTTTTGCTACTACAGCCTTTAGCCCTGGTTCACATTGGTGCGTTTCGACATGCAATTTGACATGTCAAATTGCATGTCAAATCGGCGGCAATTGTCAACAATGGCACTGTCCTAATCGGTGCAACGCTGCATTTGTGGTGCTGCACCGATTTCAAAAAGTAGTTTCTGTACTATTTTTTGCGATTTCGGGGTGCGATTTTCATTGACATCTGTGCAGGTACCCGCACAGATGTCTGTGAAATCGCCGCCGAAATCGGGACTGACATGCGGGAATGAAATCGTGCTTCATTCCCGCAGCTCAGTGTGAACCAGGGCTTAGGGCTGGTTCACACTGATGCGGTGCGGATTCCGCACCGCATTCAGATTGCACCCCTTTCATATTGTGGGTGTGAACTGAAATCGCAGTGCAATTTGCAGAATCAATCACATGGGTGGGGATACCAATCTGATTCTGGCGTGGCCAAAAAAATTGTCCTGCACATTTTTGGTGTGAATTGAGCCATACAGAATTATGGTTTAAATCGCACTGAATTTGAATGCCGTGTAATTCCTATTCAAAATCGCATGCAGTTCCTGCACTGCATAGTATGAACTGGCACAGTGTCTGTTGGGATATGTCTCAACTAACTTTGCACTGTAGTGATGGTTCACTATAGTGCTCCATATCATATCCTTGTTATAAATTTGTGTGTGTTTATTAAAGTGGTTGTAAAGGCAGAAGGTTTTTTTATCTTAATGCATTAGGATAAAAAGGCCTTCTGTATGCAGCAGCCCCCCTAATACTTGCCTGAGGTCCATCTAGATCGCGGGATGATGCATGAGAGACTCAGCTGTCCAGAATCCCCTCCTCATTGGTTGAGAGAGCAACAGTGGTGCCATTGGCTCCAGCTGCTGGCAATCAAAGTCAGTGAGCCAATGAGGAGAGGAAGGGGTGGGGCTCTGTGTCTGGAGGCTGAATGGACACAGGGAGCTGTGACTCGGCTCGGGTGCCCCCATAGCAAGCTGCTTGCTGTAGGGGCATTTAACAGGAGGGAGGGGCCAGGAGCACCTAAGAAGGACCCGAGAAGAGGAGGATCTGGGCTGGTCTGTGCAAAACCAACTGCACAGAGGAGGCAAGTATGATGTGTGTTTATTTTTAATGGAAAAAAAAGAGACTTTAGTATCACTTTAAGTATTCTTGCACATTGTAACAAAACTGGAATGACCCCAAAGGAACACTTTAGCAGTTTATAGAGCAAGAAAGAAGCAACAAATAGGTTATGGCACTAAAATTAATTGTTTTGTATTGAACAATATGTGTTTGTTTTTGTTCGAGAAACCAGGATGGTCAGAACAGGAGTGAAGGGTTTGAGAGATTTTTGACCTTGGCATGCCTTTAGAAAGTTACTAACATGAATTTGGGCAGATGAGCACAACCAAAAAAGTGAACTGTGACCTATTTACACCAATGTTAGAAGCCACAGGTATGTAGTGTAGCCTTGTTATCGTACGGAGATTAAACTGCCTTCCAACCAACATTCCCCTGGACGTAGCCACAGATTTATAATTTAGAACATCTGTTCTCCCCTTGTTTTCAGGTTGCTTTTCCCCTTGTCCCTCCTCATGTTATATTAAGTTTCCTGACATTCTGCAGGAGTGTTGTATTGTACAAAATGCATCATTTTGTTCTGTATTGAAATGGCGTGTAGTCTCATGCATTAATAAACACACAATTAATAATACATAGAGAAAATATATTGCATTTGCACATTTGGCAAGAAAGCAGTGGAGAAAGCTAATGCAAAGAGAGCTTTATGCCTGAACAGCAATTGGGCGCTTTTTGATAAGTTTGCCCTGAGATGCACAAATAGAATTTCATACAAATAGATTTAGTGGGTTGTAATTCCGTGAGTGAATGTTCCCTCAGGAGCAGAACAAAAAATATCCTATTAATTATTTCCCAGGGACTAGATAAATGTTCGTACTAATTATATTACAGGCTTCGCTTTCTGACACTTAAAGGTTATTGGTATAGAGGAAGCATCTTTTTCTTAAGAGTCTGAAAAAAAAAGGCTCAGGGCATTGCAGAGAGCTTATGCAGGGACAGATTTTTGGCTAATTCTAACAACAATTATATGATAATGAGAGAGTAGGTGTCTTTTTTTTATTATTTAATTTTTTTAAAGTGGACTAATTTTTTCAACCACTGTTACTATTTTTCATTTATTACACGATTTGTTTGAAACAAAGTTTAAGATTTAAGGTTAAATATTTGAGTATTTTGGAAGACTATCAAAATGTATTTTAAAAGAAGGTACTGGAGAAAAGCTGGCTACCTAGCTAATAAAATTATAGGCACACACTATCAGTTGTCATTTTGTAGTCTTTTACCTACAATGACAGCATACATTCTGCACAGAAGTCATAATGTTTCCAATTCTTGTACAGTTGTGCACACATTTACATACAAGGTGGTGAATAGTATTAGTAGTTTGTTCACATAATTGCTTATTGACTTTTTTGGTTATTTTTATAATGAAACAGTGGAAAACATGTAGAAAGGTCTGAATGCCTAACAACCCATTGGCTATAAGGCATGCCTCATCTAACCACTACTGTTCTATCATCTGCAGGTATTGTACTAAGATCAATGGACTCAAACGTCTGCAGCAACAAATCTAGTTTGGGAAGCCAAGTTTAATGCTGTGAAAGTGGGTAACTGAAGGCCACAGTGAGGCAAGGGTCAAATTCACTTGAGGTCCATTTGTAGTAGTTAAAGTGTAAGTCCACCCTAACATTAAAATCCCTGCATCTACAGACATCCGCAATCTAACACTAACCTATCTAGCCATGTAAAGAAGAAATCAGTATACATACCTTTTTTGAAGCCGGTCCAGTCTCCAGCGGCAGAAGCTCTGCAGAGGACACAGCCGACAACGGTTGTGAAATGAAGGGGTGTGACATTGCCCATAGACTTACTATGGGGCTTCCGTTGTCGGCTGTGTTCTCTGCACCCACCAACACAGCGAAGCCGCAGATGACAGCTCAGCGCGGGATCGGGTCAGAACTGTTTCATAGAAGGTATGTATACTGATTTCTACTTTACCGGGCTAGATAGGTTAGTGTTAAATAGTGGATGTCTGTAGATGCCGGGATTTTAGTGTTAGGATGGACTTCTACTTTAATGCATAGTTTCCAACTGTCCCTCTTTTGAGACCAAATGCCCCTGTCCCTCATTCAGCCTCTATTTTCCCTCTTTTTGGTCTGATGCGTGCATTTCTATACTAACGGGTGATTTACCAAAGGCAAATAGACTGTGCACTTTGCAGGAGCAGTTGCACTTATTTTCCCCCAAAGCTGTGTGAATGTGGTGAAACTCTGCTGATTTTCATCATCCAATCATGTGGAAGTAAAAATGCTGTTTTTTTGTTTTGTTTGTTTTCTCTTCCTTGCATCTGATTGGGTATTCTTTACAAAGTGAAGCTTCACGGTGTTCACTAAGCTCTGGAGAAAATTTGTTCAAATCCACTTACAAAGTGCACAGTCTATTTACACCAAAATGTACTATTTTACTACCAGAAGTGTTATACTGCACTAAACTTTTTGTCTTGCCTCTATATTACTGCAAACGACTGAAAAGTCAATATAAGGGAACAATAGAGGTCAGAAAAGTACTTTTGTGGTTTAGCCCATCATTTTCTGTATATTAAATCTTTGTGGTCTGTGTAACTGGAGTCATGGTAGATTTGTGTCCTTTGCCTACATAGTGTGAGCTAATAGGTGTCCCTCTTGATCATTTCAGAAAGTTTGGAGGTATAGTTCATATATTCTCTATACACTAATGTATTTAAAGTGTATTTCAACTTTTGCAGTCATTTTTGTTACATTGCCAGTTACATAGCATATGTTCTGACTCAACTACAAGGTAATAAACATCATCTCCAGCTTCATATAGGACTTGCACGACCTGGTGTTCTGTTTATTCCTTGAATCAATTCAGACAGCTTAACTCAATGAATAACTCCCTGTTAAAGAGACAGATGATGGATCCTTTTGAATGTTCCATTTAATGATGGATATTCATAGGTAGAAAAAGTTGGTGTTGTAAGCCACATGTAAAGATGTTACAGCATGAGGTAACTGAGCACAATGAATCAGAGAGAGGAAGGGGAGAGGAATATACAGAACTACGGTGGGAGAGAGTGTTCAGTTAGACAGAGGGAACAAATCTTAAAGACAGAGCATAATAAATCACATAGTGTAACACAATACTCCCCGTCTGAAATCTTTAGATTTCATAACCATGAACTAATATATATATTCAATAAGTCCAATGCTGTGAAATGTCCTGGAATCTGTAATGAAAAACATGCAACAAGTAAGCATAAACATAAGTCCAACAGGATTGAAGAATATGTAGTCCGACGTCTTCAAAGAATTTCAAAGTTCCGAGTAGAACAAGAAGATAGCAGCAATGTACTCCCCGCCGTGCCAACAGCATGGCTATTCCTTGCATAAGTCACTCACCTGGCAAAAGGAGTACTAACTCTGTAATTGGTCGAGTAAAGGTTTGTGTCGATCCTCCTTTTGTTACCTTGACTTCTACCTTCCGGACCTTGTTATCGTTACTGGGCATAACTTTAGTAATAAGGCTCATAGGCCACTCATTCCGACAAACTTTCTTGTCTTTTAGAAGGATGAGATCTTCAACCCTAAGATTAGGCTTAGACGTTTGCCATTTGTTACGACCTTGAAGGTAATGAAGATACTCCTTCCTCCAGGGATGCCAAAACACATTGGCTAGATGCTGCACCTGCTTCCATTGACGCCTGTAGATATCCTTGGGTTCGATCTCACTTGAAGATATAACAGCAGTCCCAATCTTTTGAGTAAGAAGCGAAGCTAGAGTAAAGATCAATGGAGCATCAGGATCTGAGGATACCGGCACTAAAGGTCTTGCGTTCACTATGTCAGACACTTCAGTAAGAATGGTAGACAAAGTATCATGGGTGAGTGGTAAAGACTTGTGAGTAGTCTGCAACATGGAGTCAATAGGGGGTGAGTAGGACTCCTCACGCAAAAAGCTTGGAGGTGACAGCCATAAGCAGTCCTGAAGAATAGCAGATGACACGGCTCTGGTCCCACAGTCAGCCTGGTTGAGTTTGGCGGGAATGCCATTGACTTGGTAGAGAGAATCTCTTAATACGTTCAACCCTGTTGCTGACGTACACATAAAACTGTTTTGTTTGGTTGTATATGTAACCAAGTACTACCTTACTGTCTGTATAGAAGGTGAAAGAATCAAATCTAGTGTCAATTTCACTTTGTATGACTTCGGCAATTTCTACTGCTAGCACGGCTGCACAAAGTTCAAGTCTTGGTATGGTATGTGCAGGTTTGGGAGTGAGTTTTGCCTTGCCTAGGACAAAACTACAGTGTGATTCTCCATTCATTTCAGAGGTCTTCAAATAGGCTACTGTAGCAATAGCTTCAACGGATGCATCGGAGAAAATACGATTTTCTCTCCAGTTAACAGTTGGAATGGAACCTGGAACATAGCAATGAGAGATCTGAGGTTTTTCTAATGACTTCAAAGAAGATCTCCACCTTTCCCACTTGTGTTGATTCTCACTAGGCAAGGGAGTATCCCAGTCTATGTTCTCAGTTGATAACTGTCTTAGCAGAATCTTACCTTGAATGGTAACCGGAGCAAGGAAACCCAGTGGGTCATAGATGCTATTCACCACGGAGAGGACTCCTCTATTAGTAAAGGGTTTGTCACAAGTTGACACTTGGAAGCTGAATGTGTCTTGTTTGATGTTCCACAACAAACCCAGACCCCGCTGTACAGGAGGCACATCTGTACCTAAATCAAGGTTTTTTTAGACTAGTAGCATAGTCCTCAGAGTGAAAGGCATTCATAAGTTCCTGGCTGTTGGATATAATCTTGTGCAGGCTAAGGTTTGCTATAGACAGCATCTCCTTTGTTCTGGTGAGGAGATCAATCGCTTCTTTAGCGGTTGGAAAAGACTTGAGTGCGTCGTCAACGTAGAAGTTTCTATCAACAAATTGACGAGCATCAGATCCATGTTCTTCTTTTCCAGTCTGAGCTGTTCTCCTTAGCCCATAAGTTGCCACTGCAGGGGAAGGACTGTTACCAAAGTCATGTACCTTCATTCGATAGTCTATAACTTCCTTGTTAATGTCATTGTCTTTGTGCCATAGAAACCTGAGGTAGTTTAACTGCATTATTGTCAGAGAAGACAACAGAAACATCTGTTGAATGTCTGCCATTACTGCTACAGGCTCTTGTCTGAAGCAAATCAAGACTCCTATTAGACTGTTGTTCAAGTTGGGCCCCGTAAGGAGCATGTTGTCAAGAGAAACACCTTCGTGCTGAGCACTGGAATCAAAGACAACTCTGATTTGATCTGGTTTGCGTGGGTGATACACGCCAAAGGATGGAAGGTACCAGCATTCTTCTCCCTTCTTTAGTGGGGGTGCGGGCTCTGAATGATCTCTGTCAAATATATTTAGCATAAAGTCCACAAAGTGCTTTTGCCTCTCTGATTTCCTGCTTAAGTTTCACTTTAAGGAGGAGAATCTACTGATGGCCTGCTTCAAGTTGTTAGGCAATCTCTCTCTTGGGAGACGAAAAGGTAGGGGTGCTACCCAGTTATTGGAGCTGTTTTGAAAGAACTCATTGTCCATTACCTTGATGAATTCTTTGTCTTCCATTGAAGGAGCCAGTATGTCATCTTCACTGGTTGTATTAAACACTGTAGAGCCTAGTCGTCATTGTGGCAGGAGAAAGGGCTTGTGTTACCTGAGATACCATGTTACCATTCATGGCTGACTATCTTCTTTTTCACCCAGTAGTGATGTGGGCATGGCTCAAAGTAAGTGTTTCGGCCATTTGGCAGAACATTTGTCTTGAATGACGAAATGTTGGTAGGTCTCTTAATTTTGCCCATACAGACATTGCCTATGATGACCCACCCTAGATCCATGTGCTGGGCAAATGGGGCATCTGAGGGTCCACTGACTTGTCTGTGTACCTTTGTGAACTCTTAGAATGTCTCTTCCTAACAGAAGAAGGATCTGAGCATCTTTGTCAAGCCGCGGTATCTCATTTGCTATTACCTTCTGGTGAGGGTGATGGAAAGCAGCTGTTGGAGTACTGATTTCTTCCCTGTTAGCAGGTATCTGATTGCACTTAATAAGTGTAGGTAGGGGTAATTGCAAGTTACCTTTTGAGAGAAGATACCATGAGTCCATGAGCCCTTCTTCCAGAAACCTCTGTAGCAGTGGCGGCAGCCAAGAGGGGCCTGTGGGGAGGATGAGGCGAACTGTCCGTACGAGCAGAGAGCTCAGCTGTAAGAGCTTTCAATAGAATTTCCTGTGTTCCCGGGGCTCACCGTCACATAGCCCCACCTCTTGGCCCAGCGCCTTTGATAGACAGAACGCCGGTCCAATGCGGGACATGTGACGTCATCAAAGGCCAAGAGGTGGGGCTATGTGACAGTGAGCCCCGGGAACACAGGAAATTCAAATGAAAGCTCTTACAGCTGAGCTCTCTGCTCGTATGGACAGCTCGCCTCTTCCTCTCCTCACTTCCCCTGGCTGGGGGACCGTGCGGGCGGTGCTTGCCCCCCCACTCTGAGGCAGCCCCATGCTCACCAACAGCCATTTGAGGGCTGCAGTATGCATTCCTCATCTTCCCCAGTAGTTCCGCCACTGGCTCGCCTCTTCCTCTGCACAGGTGAGGCTGCATTGTGCAAGGGCCACGCTACATTGGGCACAGGTGAGGCTGCATTTGGCACAGGTGGGCACAGGTGAGGCTGCATTGGGCACAGGTGAGGCTGCATTGGGCACAGGTGAGGCTGCATTGGGCACAGGTGAGGCTGCATTGGGCACAGATGAGGCTGCATTGGGCACAGATGAGGCTGTATTGGGCACAGGTGAGGCTGTATTGGGCACGGGTCAAGCTGCATTGGGCACAGGTGAGGCTGTATTGGGCACGGGCAGGCCACACTGCATTGGG
This sequence comes from Aquarana catesbeiana, assembly GCF_042186555.1. Taxonomy (NCBI): domain Eukaryota; kingdom Metazoa; phylum Chordata; class Amphibia; order Anura; family Ranidae; genus Aquarana; species Aquarana catesbeiana. The sequence goes on from NC_133331.1 coordinate 198,808,692, forward strand.
CACTGGACATGCTGCATTGGGCACTGGACATGCTGCATTGGGCACAGGCAGGTCACGCTGCATTGGGCACAGGTCATGCTGCATTGGGCACAGGTGAGGCTGCATTGGGCACAGGTGGGCAAGATGAGGCAGTATTGGGCACAGGTGAGGCTGTATTGGGCACGGGCAGGCCATGCAGAATTGGGAGCACACAGGCCACATTGGGCACTGGTCACCCTGCATTGGGCACTGGACACGCTGCATTGGGCACTGGACACGCTGCATTGGGCACTGGACACGCTGCATTGGGCACTGGCCATGCTACATTGGGCACTGGACATGCTGCATTGGGCACAAGTGGGCACAGTTGAGGCAGTATTGGGCACAGGTGAGGCTGTATTGGGTACGGGCAGGCCACGCTGCATTGGGAACACACAGGCCACATTGGGCACTGGTCACGCTGCATTGGGCACAGGTGAGGGTGATTGAAGCGCCAACACCAGGTGTTTGGAGTATCTTTATCTGTTGATTGTTTCTGACTTTCTGGAATAGATATATTGCTATTGTGGTGTAGGATCTGGGGCTGTTGTCCTTTTTATTTTTTTCCTTCTTTCTTTCCTTCTTTCCTTCCTCCATCCCTCATTCATATCAGACTCGAACCACACCCCCTTTGAGCCACACCCACTATTTAATTTAAGCCCCGCCATTTTTTTTTTGGGGGGGGGCATACAACATTTTGCTATGGGGCCCTGTGATTTCTAGTTATGCCCCTGCTCTGTAGTTCCACTACAGGTACCCAAGGCTCTGATCATCTAAGATAGCATACTCCTTTAGAGTCTTTTCTGGTTGGTCCTTGTGGTATATGTTCACCAAGCATATTTTAGCACAGGGCTTATCACAGCAGTTTTCTCCACAAACTTCAGTGCAGGATGAAGAAATTATGGTAGCATTAGGCACTTGGTCTGTATTTTCCCCGCCATGCGTTAACCTGGGAGGAGAGTTAGCAGGTTGTGCAGAGCGGGGCTCAAGTGGATGGAGGGCTTGCACATGCTCTTCAGAGCCACACTCTATGCACTTGATGGACACATTACAGTCCCTTGCAAAATGTTCTGTAGAAGGACAGCTCTGAAACATACCCTAAATGTCTTTAAAAGCTCTTCAAGAGGCTTTTTCCTAAAGCCGATACATTTTTTGAGGGGGTATGGCTTCTTGTGAATAGGACACTCTCTGTTAGGGTTTTCAATCTTCCTACATGGTCCGTGGCCACAACTGTGGTAGGAGTGGGAAGAATGTCAGTCTTTTTCATGGATACTGGGCTTATATAGTTGCCCTGAAGACTTGTACTCTTAGGAAAGGGTGAGAAGAGACTGTACTCACCGTAGGAAAAACTTGGATCGATCTTGGTCTCTGCAATTTTCCTGATGATGAATTTGGAGAAGAAAGAGAATTGAGGGTAGGAAACCTTGTTCTCTATTTTTGTATGATGACCCTAGTGCAGACCATTTCTCTTGTGAACCATACGGGAGCTTGGAGACGATTGGGCTTACCCCTCTTGCAGTGTCAAGGTAACTGATTCCAGGTTGTTTTGGTTCTGCCTTGGCTAGCTGAAGCTCGAGGAGAAGGTCACTCAGTCTCTGGAACTCCTTGTTGTTCTTACCAGATATCTTTGGGAAAGTTTCCAGATGCATGAAAAAGGCATTTTCTATAGCTTCTGGACTGCCATAACTTTGCTCTAGTCGATCCCATGCAGTTGTGAGGCCCGCTGTAGGATTGTCCATGAAAACTGATCTTAATGGCTTGACACGTGCAGCAGATAGAGGACCAAGCCATTTGATCAGCAGATCCAATTCTTCAGCAGCTGTAATGCAAAGATCACTGATTGCTGTTCTGAAAGCACATTTCCAACTTCTGTAGTTCTCAGGTTGGTCATCAAAACTTGTAAGACCAGTCTTTGTGAGCTCTATGCGAAGTATGTACCTCACAAACTCTGCTTTCTCCGTTGTCTCTGCCTTTATGCAAGATGTTGGCTGAATGGCGCTATCTTTAACATTGTTGTTAAAGGACACATGGAAATATGGTGCAGCAGATGCTTTCAGGTGAGTTGCTTGCTTGAAGTCAGTTGTTCTAATGGTACATTGATTCAAGACTGTACCGATGACTGGAAATTGATGACTTGCTTGCAGCTTGCTCTGATGCTCTGTGAAGTAAGAAGGAAGGTTAGGTAGGTAGGCAGGAAATGCATTGGAGTGATTTTGCGTGCAGGAGGAAATTGCTGGAACCGCTTTAACTTGAAGCTGCGAAGGAGTCTCTATGTTGTCAGGAGCATTGGAGACGATAGAGTGTACACTGCAGTGGCTTAGGACGTAGACTTTAGTGCATTTGAGGGGATCTTCCATATCTGCTATGTTTAGGTTGATGCTGTCTTTCTCACTTGCACCTTCGTCTGCACTGATAGCTTGCTCTAGGACCCTTAGCTTTGCCATAGCTGCATCATGTTTACACTGTTCATTTAGGATTTCTATGGTTGCTCTTTGATGTGCTGTCTGAGCTTCCAACTCTGCTCTTTTCTACATACGCGACCTGCACCTTGCTGGCTTCCGCTTCAGCACAGGCACTAATAAGTCGCTCACTGAGTGTTGAATATTTTGAACTATGACTTCTAGAAGACTTTTTAGAATGTCTGGTGGAAACAGATCTGTGAGATGCAGTGTCCTGTAGCAGCTCTAACTTTGCTTCTGCCTTTTAATTTGGCTTGCTGGATAAAACTGTCTCTTTCTAGATTTAGAGCCATGACATTCTTTAATTCCTCCAGTGAACCTGCTGTGTTCATATTTTGTAATACATTAATGAACTTGTCACTGGTATACTGATAGAGCTCATATGAATCAGAAAGTTGTTTAATGGTGCCCTCTAGTTTCAGTAGTTCACATTCAACAGACACTGTATTAGATTCAGAAACAATCTTCCCCCAAAATAGTTTCAAGCTATTAAACAATTTAGTTCTTAACCACTTGCGGTCCGGGCCATAGCCGAATGATGGCCACAGCGCGGACCTCAATTTCTGGGAGGCCGTCATGGGACATTCCCCCCCCCCCCCCCCCCCCCCCCCTGTGCACGCACTCCGTGCGCACCCTGCAGGGTGCGTGGTGTGATCACCGAGTCACGGAGACTCGGATGATCACAGATCCGTGTAAGGGGCCGATCTCGGCCCCTTACCATGTCATCAGCTGTCAGCCAATGACAGCTGATCACATGATGTAAACAAAAGATCGGTGATCTTTTTTTTTTTTTCTCCTCACAGTGACAGCGTGAGGAGAAAAAAAAGCCGATCACCAGCTAATGTTAAAGGGACATCGGTCCCGAAGAGGAAGGAGGCACATATGCCTCATCTGTGCCTGACATTGCCACCTGCCAGTGCCCACAAGTGCCACCTATCGATGCCCACAAGTGCCACCTATCGATGCCCGCCAGTGGTGCCAATCAGTGCCACCCATCAGTGCCCATCACTGCCACCCATCAGTGCGAATCAGTGCCACCTATCGGTGCCCATCAGTGCCGCCTCATCAGCGTACATCAATGAAGGAGAAAAATTACCTGTTTGCAAAATTTTATAACAAAATATAAAAAAAATACATTTTTTCTTTTAAATTCGGTCTTTTTAATTTTTTTTAACAAAAACTAAAAACTGCAGAGGTGATCAAATACCACCAAAAGAAAGCTCTATTTGTGGGGAAAAAATGATAAAAATTTCATTTGGGTACAGTGTTGTATGACCGCACAATTGTCATTCAAAATGCGACAGCGCTGAAAGCTGAAAATTGGTCTGGACAGGAGGGGGGTTTAAGTGCCCTGTAAGCAAGTGGTTAAAGCTTCATAAATCTCCATTACTTTCCAAGTTAGTTTGACTGAGCATTTGAGTAACTCAGTTGGTTGAAGATCTTGTGCTGGAGTTGCTGTGTGTTCACATTGAGAGTTGTGGTAACTCATGGCAGATAATGACTGAGTGATAAGCAGGCAGGATCTGTGTGCTGTAATATGACACCATGCAGCCTGGACTCAGATTATCAGGTTTCCAGTAAATCTTGTCTGTATCAGTACTGTCATGCAGAAATCTTGTAATTAGGCTGTGGAACTCCATTTTTCTACTGTTCTGACTCAACTACAAGGCAATAAAAGTTATCTCCAGCTTCATATAGTACTTACATGACCTGTGTTCTATTTATCCGTTGCATCAATTCAGACAGCTTAACTCAATAACTTACTGTTAGAGAGACAGATGATGGATCCTTTTGAATGTTCCGTTTAATGATGGATATTCATAGGTAGAAAAACGTTGGTGTTGTAAGCCACATGTAAAGATGTTACAGCAATGATGGTATACTGAGAACAATGAATCAGAGAGAGGAAGGGGAGGGGAATATACAGAACTACGGTGGGAGAGAGAGTTCAGATAGACAGAGGGAACAAATCTTAAAGACACGGAGCATAATAAATCACATAGTGTAACACAACAGCATAACCTTTAAAAAAAAATAAAAAAAAATTTTTTAAAAATGTAAGCTTACCTTCTTTAGATGTTCTTTTCTGGAAACTCCAATAAGAAAAAACTTAGTTCTCTTTGTTTATGAGGGGGTTGAGGAGTTGCTTGCCATAATTGACCCTGTCTGCCCTGTACTGGCAGATCTCATCTCATCTCATCAGTTGTAAACTAGATTTGGACATTGTCTGTCCTAACAAAGGGTTAAATGTACAAGATTGGCATCTCCATTGTATGGTTATAAGGAGGAACTCACCCTGTCCTAAGCCAAAAGGAGCTGTCCGAAATCAGCCGGTAGAGTTGAAATCCGCTGATATTCAGCCTGTGTGTACAGCTGCCTGTTGGACGGGCATGCTGGAAAACCAGCATCCGATCAGTGCTGGCAGCCAATGGCTGCGCGCATGGACCTGTGTGTTCTGGCGGGGGCAGTCTCCCCGTCAGAACATAATAGCACAGTGTCAGGTTCTGTTTTCATTTAGCCCGCTGGGTTGAACAGAAAAAAAATGTACATATTTATGTATGTATTTATAACCATCTAAAATGTAAGAAATGTTTGTTAGGTATGCTGTGTGAATAGGAATACATAACAAAAATATAGTGGGGTTTTCTCAAATGTGACTATAAAAGTGGAAATACTATTTAAAGGCTATGTTCACCTTTTGAAACATGTAACCTGCTCCTGCTCCCCCAATATGTTCCCCCAATATCCCTCCTTTGTTGTGACAGCATACAGGGGATCTTGTTACAATTTAAAAACAGCACTGCATTTATTATTCTTTCCTGCAAGAGCCTGAAAAGCATTGCACCTGTGATCAGTGGATCGGGGTGCAATGTCAGGATTCTGCAGACAAGCCCTGCAGCTTTGTGCCTGTATCAGTTTACGATCGGTCTGTTGAAAGCTGCAGGGCTTGTGATTGAACTACGAGAGCACTCGTCAGCATCTTCGCAGTTCATTCAGAACTACAAGCCACCAGCCGCGGTGGCTGACGGTACTTGTGGCTCATTCATTCACAGGAAACTGTGAATGAATGAGGCTGTCTAAACAGACCCTTGATTTCTCACTTTTGAGACAAAGAAAGGTAATGAGGATATAAATTCCTCAATTTCTCTCTTTGCAGCCTCAGCTGCACTGAACAGTGAACAAATGGGAAGCAATCAGTGCTGAGCGGCTTCCTGTTAATTCATAAACTGAAGCATATTTAACGCGGTTAACTATGCTTCAGTAATGAATTCACACAGGCGTGATCGGTACCAATTGCTCACTGTGTGCATTCAGGAAAGGAAGGGCCAGTAAATAGAACATATTTATGAGCCCTCTGCTCTCCATCCTGAAACTGATCCCTGTAGAGGGAGGAAGCGGAAGTGCTTCACAGGACTCAGAGCAGCCATGAGGCACACAGTGGGGCTGAAATAAGGAGGGTCAGGGGACCCTGGGTGGGTAATGTGTCCAGGTTTCATTTGATCTGAAAACTGGACACATGATTTAAAACCCGGACTGTCCTGGTGAATTACGGACAGGTGGCAACCCTACTTGTATTTACGCAATATTTGCTTATCCAGGAATACAGCTTTAAGATTTACCTACAGTTTAGGTATTGATGCAAGTAAGAGATAAGAAAAGGGGACACGTTTATAGTACCTGTTAACAATATAATTAAAGCTTATACACAGATATTGGATAGAGTGGGGAAGAGTTAAAATGTCTTTAGTTATTTTTTTATTTTTTTTCCAAATCTCCAGAAACAGCCCTTTTAAAGTGGTTGTGAACCCTTACATATACCCAGTAAAGTGATTGATTGACCTCAGGTGATACATAGAAATAAAACAAATCATCCTTCATACCTTTTACCTGTTTATCTGCAGTCGTCTTTTCTTTACATCTGTTCAAAGTCCAGAATTTATAAAGCTTGTCTTGGATTTCAGAAAACGGGCCAGAGAGCTGAAATTACTCACTGCCGATCTCAGTGAGGAGAGCTCTGAGAGCTGATTGGAGGGAAGAGACACCCTGACTCCCATCACACAGGAACAGAGCTGAGGCTGTCAATCAAAAGCTGTGCTGGAAATCCCTCCCCTGTCACCTTTTTTCTCTTGGTGTCAGGAAAACTTGTCAGATGTGATACATGCTGATAGCAGAGGAACAAAGCAGCATACAGAAATGACACTTGGTGCTTTTAACCGAGACAGGTACACACTAAAGAGGAATGTGCTTTGTTCATATTTTATGTGAGGTTTATAACCACTTTAAAGTGGTTTCAAATCCTTACATATACCAAATGAAGTGCTTAGCCTCAGGTGATACACAGGAATCAATACATCTTACTACATAAGCTGTACCTGTTTGTCTGCAGTCCTCTCTCTTTTACAGACCTTCAAAGTACAGAATTTACACATCATTACTCGGCTCCAGAAGATAGAAGACAGGGATCTGATGTCACAGAATAGAGCAGGGAGCGGAGTGTAATATGAGACCTGACTTGACCTGATATAAGTTACAACATTCTTCCTATTTCTGAACTAGTCATGGTTGCTTTGTTTTGTCCATGGCTTACTTTGGCCTACATTCTATTTGGTGTTGTGAGTACATTAACTTGCTGAATGTGGACCACTCTCTGATTTAACTTTTCTTTGGGTGCTTTTCTGCATCTTCTGTGTATTGACCTGTAGCCAGGGCATTGATTCTGGCTACTATTGAACGATGGTTTACTGATTTGTAGATTTTCATGAAAACATTGCTGCTTACTTCAATGTGTGCTCCTGAGAAACCCAAAGGGACTAGGAATGAAGATATCTAGTTTACTATTGCTTATCATTGGGAACAATGGGAGAACAACTGAGAATAGTTTTTTTTTGTTTTAACATTCTTTTTAAAATTTTTATTTTTTTATTTTACGTTTCTGGTCAGAGGCGTAACTAGATCCTTCAGGGCCCTGGTGCAAGAAACCATGAAGGGCCACCCCACCTCCTGCCTGGGTCCTTCCCACTGATCCCAGGACCCGTCACGGTCCCACAGCGGATGCCTTTTACATGTTGTGCAGCGGACCCCCTTCCTGCAGTCTTGGGCCTCGCCATGGTGGTGGAACGCCAGGGCCCAGTTGCAAGTGTGACCTTTGCAACCCTAGTAGTTCTGCCAGTGGTGTCAGTGTGGACTGTAGATGGTGTCAGTCAGTAGGGCTGTGGACGTTGTCAGCAGGGAAGTGAATGGGGTCAGTAGTTTTTAAATTTTTGTTATTTTATTTATTCTTTTTTACCATTTTATTTTACAATTTACTTTTTTTTTTTTTTTTTTTTTACAGTTTTTTAGGAGCCCCATTGGGGGGCTTTGCTGAGATATCAGGGGTCTAAACAGAGCTCTGATGTTTTACCTTTTGAGACAGAGAAAAGAGATTAAGGATACAGCCCTCAATCTCCATCTCTGCAACCTCAGCTGCACAGAATGAATGGACAGGAATAGCTCTGTATGGAGCTTCTCATTCATTAATGGTACCGATCCCTGTGCCCATTCAGAAAAGGAAGGGGTCGGTAAATGACCTATTTACCGGCCCCTTCCCCTACTCTCCATCCTGAGAGCATCCCCCTCAGCAGCCGGCGGGAGAGGGGAGGGGAGACACTGGTGTGGGGGAGGGTTGACCAGGAAACACATAGGGGCAGCAGGAAACAAGTAACCTGGATACAGGGCCAGTGTACACATTTTTGTCTACACAGGCGAAGGTGCATTTTGCCGCTCCCCCACACACAGTAACACACGTCCTGTATTAGAGTGCCTCACTCTGAATGAAGGAGAACAGGGGCCACCTTCAGCAGGATTGGGGGGGGGGAGTAGCAGATTTAAATACACTAACAAACTGAAGAAAAACTCCAGAAAACACTTTATAATCAGTTACAGCAAACTGTTTTTTTTCCATTTGGGATAAATGTTTTACATAAATAAAAGGTGATCATTGTAAGCACTCATGTCAGTGGGAGATGGTTTTTCATATCCCTCTAACTGCCACATCTGCAAGAGAGTTTGTTCTGTTGAAAAATAACAGACTTGCTGTGTAGATCACCAGATGAAAATAAAAGAAAGAAAGTCTAAACAAGTAAATTAATGCAGCCACCCCATCTAAGAAGGGTACCTGGGCAGTGTGACGGGAGGGGGCAGTGTGACAGGAGGGGGGTAGTGGAGGGCAGCATGGGGGGGCAGAGTGGCAGTCAGTAGGACACCTGGACACTCTGTTTGCTGGGCAGTGTATTCTTTTACAATCTTTTAGGGCCAGTTCACACAATAGAATCGCAGTCCAGATGCATTCCAGATGCTTTTCTGCATGCACGTTTTTTGCGTTTTTTATACATTTGTGATGCAGTCCAGTGCATTTTTTTGCCACCCCTCTTTTTTTCTTAACCTTGAATAAGGACGTGTGTTCCAGTGCATTTTTTTTTTTTTTTTTTGTGTGTGTGTGTGTTTAGGTGCGCTTTTGTTGCTTTTTTACAGCGTTCCAGTGCAGGAAAAATGCAGCATGTTCTACTTTTTTTCTGGAACTGAAACTCACTGGAACTGCAAGCACTGGTGTGAACTATCCCATTGGAAATCATATAACCTACTTTCCATGCGTTTTTTGGTGCAGAAAAAAATGCACTGGACTGCCTGTGGTGTGAACTGTCCCTTAGAGATTGTGTTTGTGGCTTACCAGCAGCAGCCTCAGTGCAGGGAGCATTTCCCCTACCGTGCCCAGTGGCAGAAACAGCCTTGTGGCAAGAAGCAGGACCTGGGGGCGGGCGGGTGGTTCTAGGTATGGATGACTGCTTCCCTGTCTTATCATCATGGATACAGCTATCACCAGGCTGGATAAGAGGGGGAACATAGAGGAGAACCGATTTGCTCTGTTTTCCTCCTGGCCCCTGCAGGGCTTTACGTGGCTGCAGGAGCAGGATCAGTTCTTCTATATGCCACAAATGTGACAGGGGAGCCTCACGGGCCCTGCGCAGTATAGAAATGGGTCGCAATTGCGACCCTTTTGACCCATATAGTTATGCCCCTGTTTCTAGCCTAGGCCAGAGTGATGTCATACGTCCCAGGTGTCTTCACGAACATTTTGTTTTCTTTCATCTGAAAAAGGGGAGGAAGGCCTGTCTCAGTTAGGCACACCCTTCTGCCTGTATGCCTGAGCTAAGGGCAGATGGATTCCAGGAAGTAAATGCTACATGAATCATCTGCCCTTATTCAAGATGGCCACAGCTAGAACAGCTAGGGGGGTATTATTCTCAACAAAGTGATTTCTCAACAAAATAAAGCATAAAGACCTGAATGGATGGGTGAGTTTGCTTTGAATATTAACCCCTTCAGATCCGCACTATAGCTGAATGACTGCTACAGCGCGAATCTGCTTTGCTGGGAGGCTGTCAATGGACATCCTCCCCTTTGCACGCTCCCCGCGCGCTGTGATCACCGAGTTAATTAGACTCGGGTGATCACAGATCGGAGTAAGGGGTCGATCCCGGCCCCTTACCACGTGATCAGCAGTCAGCCAATGACAGCTGATCACGTGATGTAAACAGAAGCTCGGTAATCTTTTTTTTTTTTTTTTCTTCTCACGCTGACAGTGTGAGGAGAAAAAAAAGCCGATGACCAGCCTCTGTTGAAGTGACATCGGCCCCGAAGAGGAAGAGACGAAGCTGCCTCATATGTGCCCACCAGTACCGCCTGCCAGTGCCACCAATCATTTCCCACCAGTACATAAGTGCCAGCAAACAGTGCCACCTATCAATGCACACCAGTGGTGCCACTCATTGCCTCATCAGTGCTGCCTATCAGTGTCACCCATCAGTGCCGCCTTATCAGTGCCCATCAATGCAGCCTATCGGTGCCCATCAGTGTAGCCTCATCAGCGTACATCAAAATTACCTGTTTGCAAAATTTATTAACAAAATATAAAACAGGTTTTTTTTTGTTTTTTTTTTTTTTTTTTTTTTTTATAAATTACGGTATTTATTTTTTTTTACTAAGAATAAAAAACCCAGAGGTGATCAAATACCACCAAAAGAAAGCTCTATTTGTGGGGAAAAAATTATGATTTCATTTGGGTACAGTGTTGTATGACCGCAATTGTCATTCAAAGAGTGACAGCGCTAAAAGCTGAAAATTGGTCTGGGCAGGAGGGGGGTTTAGGTGCCCAGTAAGCAAGTGGTTAAAAATAAATTAAATGGTGTTTTCATTTGTGGTGCTAAGATATAGTTGGGTTCTGTTTCAATTTAAAGAGGAGCTCCAGTCTCCCCCCAAAAAATTAAGTCGGCAGCTACAAATACTGACCAGGGATCCAGCAATGTCGGCACCTGAGCCAATTCTTCAATTGGCTTTGGGTGCAGGCGCCAGCATCTTCACTAAGAGAAACTGGCAGTGAAGACTTTGGGCTTCACAGTCCGTTTCCTACTGTGCATGCGTGAGTTGCGCTGTGCTTTCTGAATGGTCCTGGCATTTTCTGGGACCTGTGTGTGTGGGTTCCAGAAGTCAGCGGGGGAAGGAGGAGGGGCTTGATATACTCGTAGATCACCATGGCGATCTTACCAGGAAGTGGAAGCGGGTACCTGTCAAAACCAAGTACCCTCTCCTCCCACCCCCCAAAAAAGGTGACAAATGAGGCAGTGGGGGAGGGGGGGTGTTGCAAACAAGTGGAGTTTCCCCTTTTTGGTGGAGCTCTGCTTTAAGGCATAAAGGCATCCTTTCATAGACTGATACCATCCCACTATACAGCACAAGAGGCTGATTTACTAGGACATCTAAGAATATTCACACAATTGTATGAATATTAACTTTAAGTACTCAATCATGTGCAGATTTAATATGTAAGATATTTTCTTTTTTGACATGATTGGATAATGTATGTGAATCTTTACACAATTTTGAACATTCTTAAATTCCAATTTTATTAGTGATGGGTGAATTGGAATTTTTTCATTCTTTCCTATCTTTTATATCTACAAAAATACCACCTTGCAGAAAATGCCAAATATTTAAGAAATAGTGGATGTGTGTGTAAATGAATGGAGGACCACTATAGGGTCTAGTCATCCAGTCACAAACCATCAAATCTCAATGTCCAACAGAAAACAATTTATAAAAAAAAAAATGGCCTTCTCATCAGTATTTTCCCAGCATGTACACCAACCGTGGACAATGCAGTAACAATGCCTTTTGGTAGGCTTTGTGACTTGAAATGCTCAGTAAAGCTATAATGTCTTTTCTGACAAATGGTTAAATGGTTAACTACTGTACAGATCTTGAAACGCAAGGTGTTTTCTTTTGTCCCTGGCTGCCTGAAAAAAAAACAGACTCCATTGATTTTTCTGTCTAATGACTAAAAAGAGATGTTATTTTGATTAATTAGAAAGTAGCTAGCATGTGGACTTGCCGCCCATGTCATCTCCTGACATTTAAAGCCTGTTTTTTTTCTTGTTGGTTTGGGGATATGAACCAAAGCTATTGCTTAAATCTTAAATTACACGGGTTCTTGAGAGGGAGGTCAGGCAGGACAAGACACATCGGGGCTTTATTCTATTATGATAAGTCTTTAAAGGGACATCTTCAGTTGAGAATTTGCACTGATCAATGTAGTATGAATAGCACATAGTTAAGAAAAAGCATTGCTGCAGCAGTCATTAAATCACTATGCGGTACTTAAAAACCATGCCTGATTCTGGGCAGGTATGGTTTGACGCTGCATTAGATAAAATAGTATTCTGTCAATACAAGAATAATGTTGGCTTCTGTTTTTTTTTTTTTTACAAGCACTTCTATGTTCTTACCATTAGCTGCCAAAGTGTGGAAGCAGAAAAAGGTGGGGGTGGGATAGACAGGTGGGCCAGAAAATAGAAGCCTATTTCAGGGAACTGTTCAAAGAGAGCAACATTTGTCACAGAGGCGGGTGACGGGTCTAATTAGCTTGTCAGTCTGACGAAGGCTGCACCCTGCACCGTGAGCTCACAACGATGGACTGACTGGCAGGGCAGCTGACAGACAGTCGATAATACAGCAATTAATGTCATAAATAATTCGAGAGCCAATTACAAGGGAATGGACACTGAGCTGCGATGGAGGGAGGGAAGGAGCACTTTTATATGCTCACTGTCAGCACAAAGTACATTTAAGGTTCTGGCTGCAGAACAACTTTTTTTTTTTTTGTGTGTGTACACATAATAAATAGAGAAATCCTTCATTCCTCTTTCTTTCTCAATATAAAATGGCCTATATTCTTGTACTGAACCAGCTAATAAAGCCAAAATTTGACATATGATGGAACTTATCACTAACAATTTTTTCCAGATGGTGGCTAAGAAAAGCAGACATTTTTTAGAGGCTTATATGTAGGACTGTAAACCTACCTGTTTAATTGGCTGCAGCAGGATCTGGCATCTGCACACTTTTTTGTGAGAGCCACTGAAGCCACAATTTCTTGAAAGTTCTTTGCAAGGCAGGAAACCCAAAGATCTTGACCCGACAGATCAAAAGTATTGGCTATTAAATGGTGACTCTGTACAATTCCCACAAATTGGGTCCAATAATAAGGTAGACCTTCAAACTTTACATCAGCTGCCATTTTTTTTTTATTACTCTGACTACTCAAATCTTACTATGTGTAATGCATGTGTACTATGTGTCTGGTTAAAGCTTGTAAGAGGAGTTTTCATTCTCCTCTGACTGTTCTATGAGGCTGCAGGACCCCTGATCATTTGTCTGGACAGTGCTGATTGGACCTGTGCTGATCTCACATGAACCCTTTCAACGGGGGGAAGAAAAAAGGAAAAACTCTCTAGCAATACACACCAAACTATTTTCAAAGGCTCTGCACTCAGGAAATGGATTGGGGACTGTAGAAGAAGGGGAGGATCAGAGAAGACAGGATCAAACAGCCTTTTTACACAATGCAGAGGATTAACCCCTTAGGTTCCACAGTGAGTATAACAAGCTTGCTGTACTGCATATACAGACTGATTTTACTGTTGTGGGTTTAGTAACTCTTTTTAATGTACTTCTTGCAGAAAAAAAAACAAAAAACATTCTATTTATCCTACGCAGCCCTCATCGTCAAACTTGTTTTTTAAACTTCTCTATTACTTATTGGACAGACCTTAGGACGTGAAAACTGTTAAGACACAGAAAGGAGTTCACCAACTGACCTCATTAGCACACACCCTGTACCTGCTCTCCCCTTCCAGGAGATACCTCCCACCCTCCTCCTCAGGTGCATACCTTTCCAATGCAATCAGAGATCACTGTTTTCACTTAGACCCCTTTCACACTAACCCCCCACTAGCGGCCGAGAAGGGGTTAACTTCGCCCACAAAACGCCACTGCTACGGCGCTTTGCCGGTGGTATAGCAGCCCTCCTCCATTGTTTTCAATGGGGAGGAGCAGTGTATTACAGGCGCTATTTTTAGTGGTGTAGCGCCTGAAAAACGCCTCAGTGTGAAAGGGGACTTAATGCTCAGGCATAATTTTTTTTTTCTACCTTACTTTCATCTTGCATAGATTGTTCGTTTGGCAGGGTGTACAGGAGCTGAGCAATCGGATAACAGCCTATGTGGATAGAGCTGTAGTATTAAAAACAGGAGAAGTATGTCCTGGGTTCTATAAAGCCCACCATACACTGTACAATCTCATTAGATCTATCATCAACTATGTAGTGCAAGGGCCTGCCTGATTGGATACAGAATGATTGGGTAAATGGTGTATCTTCCTATTATATAGTTTTGACAAATCTAAAGACGATTGTACAATCTGTATAGTGTATGGCCACCTTTATACACCTAAAATTAAATAGTTGTGCTTTTGGTGCCATTAATTAACGACACACCAAACACAGAAGCAAACACACATTTTGCCACATTAAAAAACGAGTGACGAACGCACAATAAAAAATTTGCAACCGGCAATGCCAAAATGTCCCATTAGCTACTTCCCACGTGTAGGGCAACCTGTTAAAATCAATGGGCTGGCCTATGCCTGTTGTGGGAAAAACGAGCCAAAAAATGTATGGCCCCACTGCGGTGGTTGTGAACGGGGCTGGAAAGTAAAATTGGTTGGTTTACACAATAACAATGAGGCTTCATATACATCTATGGGTTGTATGGGTTACAAACCGCTCAGGAAATGCAGGCTTTGCCTTGCGTTTCAGAAATGTGCTGCAAACGTCAAAAAGCAGGGTAAAAAAACGCACCATGCTCCACTCTAAAAAAGAAAAAAAATTGCCCTTTTCTATGCTATGGGCGATTGTTGTGTGTAGGGCAGGCCATTCAAGTGAACTATGTAAACAAGGCAGATTGCCGTTCTGTCAGAAGGAAAGGTATTGATCCTGTGTTCCTGCAAAGCAGGATCATGAGTCAATTCATTTCCCTAGTCAAAGCACACCCCACACAGTGAGAAAGCACAGGCTAGGCAGACAGTTAAACCTTTGATCGCCCCTGATGTTAACCCCTTCCCAGCCAGTGTCATTAGTATATCCCATAGTTTGTAGATGCTATAACTTTTGGGCAAAACAATCAATATACTTTTTTTTTTTTTTACCAAATATATGTAGTAGAATATATATTGGCCTATGTTTTATGAAGAAATTTTGTTTTTTATTATTGGAAATGTTTTATAGCAGAAAGTAAAAAATATTTGCTTTTTTTTGTTTATAGCGCTAAAAAAACAAACGCAGAGGTGATCAAATACCAGCAAAAGGAAGCTCTATTTAAAGCGGAGCGGCACCGAAAAAAAAAATTTTAAAAGTCAGCAGCTACAAATACTGCAGCTGCTGACTTTTAAAACATGGACACTTACCTGTCCAGGGCACCCGCGATGTCGGCACCCGAGGCCGAAGCGTCTCTCCGTCCTCGGGTGCTGCCGCCTCCATCTTCGGTAAGGGAATCAGGAAGTGAAGCCGTGCGGCTTCACTTCCCGGTTCCCTACTGCGCATGCGCGAGTCGCGCAGCGCAATACGAATGGTCCCTGCTGCCTCTGGGACCCGTGTGTTTCCCAGCAGGCAGCGGGGGGGGGGAACAGGATGTGGCGTAAATACCCGCAGATTCTGCGGCTATCTACGCCGGAAGTGGGTACAGATACCTGTAATATACAGGTATCTGTACCCCCCTGAAAGGTGCCAACTGTGTCACCGGAGGGGGGGAGGAATCTAATGAGTGGAAGTTCCACTTTTGGGTGGAACTCCACTTTAAGGGAAAATAGTAACAAAAATGTTATTTGGGTACAGTGTCGCACGAGCGCACAATTGTTAGTTAAAGTAATGCAGTGCCATATTGCAAAAAATGACGTGGTCGTGAAGGGGGGTGAATCTTCCAGAGGTCAGGTGGTTAAGATAACTCTGGCATTGGGTAACAGCAATTATTTGCCGTGTTCCATTGTGTTTGCTTGCATTCCCTTAACCTGGTGTGTCAGAGGGGCAGAGGCTTTTCCTTTTATTAAAAATATCTGCATCTTCCACCCGCTTCTTCCTCCATCTTCTTCCGGTCTTCCTTCGGTCTCCTCCTTCTTCCTCCAGTTTCTTTGTCCTCCCATCTTCCTCTGGCTTCTTTTTTCCCTGCTTTGTCCTCCGTTCTTCTTTCTTCACCGCTGCTCCCACTGAAGATGAAAAAAATGAACCTCCTCTGATGCTGCGATGGGGTGGATGACGTCATTCCGAGACCCCGCCCCTTGTGACTTCACTGCCCGGAGCACGATGGGTCAGTGGTGTCACAAGGGGGAAGGGTCTCCGGCTGACGTCATCCGGTGGCCATGCCCCATAGTTATATATGAACTGTGCGCTATGGAAGCAGAGAGATCGGCTGGCTGCAGTGTCAGAGGAGGGCCGCTATTTCCATGTTCAGCGGGTCGGTGGCAGGAGCGGGGGAAGAAGAAGCCAGTGGAAGATGGAGGAAAAAGAAGCTGGAGGAAGGAGAAGACCAGAGGAAGAGGCAGAGGAAAGAAGAAGACATTTTTAATAAAGGAATTGTCAAAAACTGGCTATTGTCTTTTGTCACATTTCACTACTTTTTTTTTTTTCTTTTGGTGAATGGGTAGGGGTACAATGTACCCGATACCCATTCACATGGGGGGGGGGCTTGGATCTGGGGGTGACCCCTTTTTAAAGGGGGCTTCCAGATTCCGATAAGCCCCCCGCCCGCAGACCCCCACAACCACCAGGCAAGGGTTGCGTGGATGAGGCCCTTGTCCCCATCAACATGGGGACAAGGTGTTTTGGGGGGGGACTCCAAAGCCCCCTCCCCATGTTGAGGGCATGCAGCCTGGTACAGTTCAGGAGGGAGGGGGGCTGCTCTCGCCATCCCCTTTTCCTACAGCCTGCCAGGTTGCGTGCTCGGATAAAGGTCTGGTATGGATTTTGGAGGGACCCCATGTAAATTTTTTTTTCACGTTTTGGCACAGGGTTCCCCTTAAATTCCATACCAGACCTGAAGGGCCTGGTATGCACGGTGGGGGACGCATGCATGCAATGATATGTAATTATTCAATAATATTGTGTGGAATTCCAAAAATACAGCTATTCAAAAATCAAAGAAAAAAAAACAGCGTAGCCCCCCCCCCCCCCCCAGTGCATACCGGGCCCTTTGGATCAGGTATGGACTTTAAAAGGAACCCCACGCCAAAATTTAAAAAAATTGACATGGGACCCCCCTCAAAATCCATACCAGGCCCTTCAGATCTGGTATGGATTTTAAGGGGAACCCTGCACCAAAATCCATACCAGACCCTTATCCGAGCATGCAACCTGACAAGTAGCGCCCCCCCTCCTGAACCATATCAGGCCACATGCCCTCAACATGGGGAGGGTGCTTTGGGGTCCCCCCCAAAGCACCTTGTCCCCATGTTGATGGGGACAAGGGCCTCATCCCCGCAACCCTTGCCTGGTGGTTGTGGGGGTCTGTGGGTGGGGGGGCTTATCGGAATTTCAAAGCCCCCTTTAACAAGGGGGCACCCAGATCTCAGGCCCCCCCCATATGTGAATTGGTAATGGGGTATATTGTACCCCTACAATTTCACAAAAAAAGTGCTAAAAAAGACAAGAGACAGCTTGGGACAAGTCCTTTATTAAAAAATACTTCCCCGTGGCATCAGAGGGGGGCGGGGTCACCGTTTACGTCCGGGTGGCCCCGCCCCCAGCTATATACGAACTGTCACCCAGAAGAAGCATCAGCAGATGCTCCCAAACCATGAATGCATGTCAGACGGGAACAATATACACACACACAACATTGACAGCATGGCCACCCAAACCCACATTTGATGGAAAAAAATGCACAAGAATTTCAGCAAACAAACAGCCCCAGTTTGGGCGTTTGTCATTATGCACAATATCATTCCTTCTCCTCTCACAAATCACAGCAAAAAACCTGGCCTCTTCACAGGCCAAACGCACCCCCCCCCCCCCCCCCCCACTGCAGCCCTTTATATAAGATATGTTGTACTGTTAGCACACTGACACACGCCCAATAGAAGTACACACCCACCAGTATCTTTCAATCTGTCTCTTCATGTATGTCTAAAGTGATTGCACCTGATGAGCAGGAACATGTAATACTATTTGCAACTGTGTTAGTCCTTGGCTATGTGCATCAAATCTCCAGTCTATGCATGCACATAAATAAGCAACAGTTTTCTAAGCATATGTACCTCTGCAGTGTAAACCCTACAATTTTAAATGTCCAAGTCCTTGGGCATGATTAGTGCTAACAAACATTAACATCCAATCTAAAGTCCAAAATGCCAGCATGTCTTTGGATTGTGGTGAGAAACCCACACAGGGGGAACATTTAAACTTGAACACAAGCATCAGTCCAAGTACTGCTAGATGGAATTGCTACCCACTTAGCCAGCGGGCAGCCTCACACATGTAGTCTGCATCACTGTGGTGTGAACCAGTCCTAAGTCCATAGCCATGCTCAGTGTCACAAGCAATATATACTGTATTGTCCTAAATATTGGGACGCCTGCATTTATACGCACATGAAATGTAATGGCATCCCATTCTTAGTCCGTAGGGTTCAATATTGATGAACTCTTTACAGCTATAACAGCTTCAACTCTTCTGGGAAGGCTATCCAAAAGGTTTAGGAGTGTGTCTATGGGAATGTTTGACTATTCTTCCATAAGTGTATTTGTGAGGTCAGGCACTGATGTTGGATGAGAAGGCCTTGCTTTCAGTCTCCACTCTAATTCATCCCCAAGGTGTTCTGTTGAGGTCAGGACTCTGTGCAGGCCAGTCAAGTTCCTCCACCCCAAACTCACTCATCAATGTCTTTATGGACCTTGCTTTGTGCACTGGTCCAAATCATTTGGTGGAGGGGGGGGATTATGATGTGGGGTTGTTTTTCAGGGGTTGGGTTCGGCCTCTTAGTTCCAGTGAAGGGAACTCTTAAGGCATCAGCATACCAAGACATTTTGGACAATTTCATGCTCCCAACTTTGTGGGAGCAGTTTGGGGATGGCCCCTTCCTGTTCCAACATGACTGCACACCAGTGCACAAGGCAAGGTCCATAAAGATATGGATGAGGGAGTTTGGGGTGGAGGAACTTGACTGGCCTGTACAGAGACCTGACCTCAACCCGATAGAACACCTTTTGGCTGAATTAGAGTAGAGACTGCGAGCCGGGCCTTCTCATTCAACAACAGTGCCTGGCCTCACAAATGCGCTTCTGGAAGAATTTGTCAAACATTACCATAGGCACACTTAACCTTGTGGACAGGCAAAGGCGGTACTGATGGGCACAGATAAGGCGGCACTGATGGCCATTGATAAGATGGCCCTGATGGGCACTGGTAGGTGACACTGATGGGCACTGGTAGGTGGCACTGATGTGCAGCACTGTTGAGGCACTGATTGTGGGCACTGATGGGTGGCACTGATAGGTGGCGCTGGTGGGCACTGGTAGGCAGCACTGTTGTCTACTGCTAGGTGGCACAGGTTGGCACTGAGGAGCAAACGGCAGCTCTCCGTGATCGGGACTGATGTCCCTCTCACGGCCGCCGGTGATCGTTTTTTTTTTCTCCTCACGCTGTCAGAGCAAGGAGAAAAAAAAGCCGATTACCGGCTCTGTTTACATCACATGTTCAGCTGTCATTGGCTGACAGCTGATCACGTGGTAAGGGTCGGGATCGACCCCTTACTCCGATCTATGATCCAGCGAGTCTCACAGACTCGATCACAGAGGCATGCAGGCTGCTCGGACACGGGAGGACGTCAATAGATGGCCTCCCGGCAAAGCAGATCCACGCTGTAGCCATCAATCGGCTATAGTGCAGATTTGAAGAAGTTAACCCAGCGCTCATTTTGGTATGTACTATAGCGCCCTGTAAAAAAAGCCATGGGAGCTAAAATAAAAGTAGTTTGCAGGTCTGAGCATGCTCAGTTGTGCTGGCACCTAGTTGTACAGAGATGGGGAATTTATCTCTTCTCAGACTTTTAAAGACATTTCAGTGCAGAAATCATTTTTTCAAACAGTTTAAAAGCAGATTATCCTTAAACAATATACAGCATATTTCAGTACCATTTAGGAAATAATATCATGCTCTAAACATTATTTCCATGTGCACTACTCCAGGTTTTAGCACAGTTATGCCCCGTACACACGGTCGGACTTTGTTCGGATATTCCGACAACAAAATCCTAGGTTTTTTCCGACGGATGTTGGCTCAAACTTGTTTTGCGTACACACGGTCGCACAAAGTTGTTGGAATTTCCGATCGCCAAGAACGCGGTGACGTCAAGCACGTACGACGAGACTAGAAAAGGCCAGTTCAGAACCAAGCGCGGCACCCTTTGGGCTCCTTTTGCTAATCTCGTGTTAGTAAAAGTTTGGTGAGAGACGATTCGCGCTTTTTCAGACTCGTGGTTTTCAGATCGTTTTCTGTCGTTCAGTTTGTGCTTGTGGGTTTGTATCTGCTCTTCAGTGCGTGCAAGCAAGTTCCGCGTGACTTAGTCATTGTATTCTTGTTCGTTACTGTTTTTCAGGTCGCTCTTCACAGGCCTTGCTGTTCTTCAGTGCGTTCTGTTACTTCGTTCTGAGCAGCCGACCGTTTTCTAGCCATGTTGCGTATGCGTACTCCTCGTAGAGTTCGTGCTGTGCGGGGGCTTGGTGTTGGGGTCCTGACCTTGACACAAGTCCAGTCCATGAAAAGGGTGGGGAGGAGTTCATGGACCAAGAATTGGTTGCTTCAGCGTGACCAGTTCTCTCATATGCCTTTGCTCCGTGAGATCCGTGAGAATAATCCTCATGATTTCAGGAACTTTCTCAGGATGATGGACCCCGTGTTTCACCGTCTGTTGGCTTCGCTGACCCCTTATATTAGCAGGCAGGATACCTGCATGAGGCAAGCCATCACTCCGGAGCAGAGGCTCGTCGCTACCCTGCGGTATTTGGCGACAGGGAGAAGTCTGCAGGACTTGAAGTTCTCGACAGGCATCTCCCCCCAGGCTCTGGGTATCATCATCCCAGAGACCTGTTCTGCCATCATACAGGTCCTGCAGAAGGAGTATATTAAGGTAAGATTCTTATCCTTTAATATCACATTTTATTGTATTTAATGATTGCTAATATATTGTATTTCTTTCCTCATTCCCTAATTACCATGATTGAATTCCCCAAAGCATGTAGTGCAAGGGCCTGCCTGTATACTTTCAAATGGTACTGTTTAAAGTTTTTGTATCCTATTATTATCTTGACAGGTAATAGTAGAA
Organism: Aquarana catesbeiana; assembly: GCF_042186555.1. NCBI lineage: Eukaryota > Metazoa > Chordata > Amphibia > Anura > Ranidae > Aquarana > Aquarana catesbeiana. The sequence continues at coordinate 198,829,909 of NC_133331.1, forward strand.
TGTCCAAATGTCCTCAAATGTGTACAGTGTGTATTTATATCTTTGTATTATGACACTTCTTACCTGTCCAGTGGGCTGCCAATAGTGTAACTAAGGAGGGGCTGTTCAAAGTAATACCCTGTATTTAGGCATTCATCTCTCAATGAAGTGAAGAGGGTTACCTGTCCAAGATTCCCCCCCTATAATGTTAGAAATGGCCGATGAGAGGGGGGGGAGGGGGAATATGATAGGTGTACCTTATACTTTGGCGTTGTTAAATTCCCCTTACTAAATGCTATCTGGAGGTTGGCCAGGAATGTTTGTGTCTAATCTGCTTGCCATGTTTATGTGCAAAAATACTATTTTTTAAATTTTTTTTCCTCAACAGTTTCCTTCCACGCCACAGGAATGGCAGACTGGGGCCTCCCACTTTGCCCAGCGGTGGGACTTTCCTAACTGCGGAGGGGCAATTGATGGGAAACATGTCCACATCGTCCCACCACCCAACTCGGGGTTGTACTATTTCAACTATAAGGGGTTCAATAGTATAGTGATGTTGGCGGTGGTGTCGGCTAATTACGACTTCTTGTATGTGGACGTGGGGAAGAATGGCCGGATGTCCGATGGTGGAGTCATCGCCCAGACGGAGTTCTACAGGCATCTCCAGAATGGCAGCTTGGACTTGCCAGCTCCAGAGGACAATGTGGAAGGACTCCCATTTGTGTTTGTTGCTGATGAAGCTTTTGCGCTGGGGGACCATCTTATGCGGCCATTCCCTATGAGGACCCTCACCCCGGAACAGAGGGTTCTTAATTACCAGCTGGCCAGAGCCCGAAGAGTGGTGGAGAACACATTTGGAATCCTGGCCAGCCGGTTCCGCCTATTTCTGACACCTATCCATATGGCGGCGTATAAACGTAATCATATCATCATGGCGTGCTGTATTCTCCATAACTTTTTAAGGAAACATTCGGCCAACTATGCTGGCTCTGTTGGGCCTGAGGCCGGAGTGATACCTGAAACACTGACGGCGCTTGAAAGCGGCCGTCCTGGCTTGCCCTGCCTGAGTGCCCGTGATGTCCGGTTACGATACCTGGAGTTCTTTGCGGGTAGGGGGGCCATCAATATGCCAGCAAATATGTGAAGCCCTTTTCAAATAAAAAAGCAAAAAAAAGAAAATATTTGTGGACATTTACTGCTTGTGTTTGTTTTAGCTGACCCTGACAGAAATGTGTTGAGTCCAGAAAATGGCGTGATTGTGTAACCTTATACAAAGCACTGTTGGGTGTTATTTACTAAATGCAAAGACACTTTTCACTACAAGTGCAGTTGCAACTGCACTGAAACTGCACTTGTAGTGCCAAGAGGATTTGCCCTTAGGAAATAACCCCCATTTTCACCGAAAAAAACAATTACATCACCACCAAAGTGTTTTAGCGTTGACACAATAATCCACACATTCTTGATTAACACACTTTTTAATACCTGCACAATCACATGTGCATTTACCAAAGGTTTTTAAAACAAACCAACATGTTTGTTGTATAACAATTTTTGGGGTGGCATTATCACAAATAGAAATGTCCATTTAAGATAAAACAGGCCTGTGTAAAACCAACAAGAAAGACACAAATCTTGAACTTACAACGTTCACATTTGGTAGAATTTGAAGGCAATATCACACATGAGTATTTAGGAACTGTGTTTGATATTGAGTTCAGATGGGGTGAAGTCACCCCAGGAAAAGCCAAATTTGGAAGATGCACACCAATTTACGAATGTCAACATGTGCTAGCTGCCATCACGGGGGATCAAGGGACGTGTTTTGGGGGAGAAACCCCTTCCTCTCAGCTACTTTATTATTGAGGAAGGGTTTGCACCCCCAAAACGCCTCCATTGATCTCCCGTGATGGCAGATAGCACATGTTGACACACTGTGTGTATCCTCCAAATTTGGCTTTTGGAAAAATCACAAAAACATTTTTTACATTGTAGCACACCAAAAAACAAAGGGATTTGGAGGGGCTTTAAACTCGCCCCAAAACATCAATGATGTTTTTATTTTTTAGAATAACATCATTGATGTTTTTCTTGAGGTTTTCCAATTGTAAATTACACCCCACGATCTCCCCGATCAGGATCTGGGCACTTTCGGATGTGAAAGGATCTGGATCCACAACCTCACGATCACCTAAAAAGAGAGGAACCCACAAAAAAAATAGGTATCAAAAATATGCCACCATACATCTCTTACCTGAGCCTGTGGTCGCAGACACTCACCTGTTGTGGTGACTAGTTCCACCACGTCTTCTTCCTCCTGCTCAGCTTGTGTTGGGGGGAATTTCCCCTTCTTCCAGAGGGGGGTGGGCTCTGGTCTCCTCGGATGAGGGGTGTCCTCCGAGTCTTTTCTCCCCTATGTAAAACAAAATGGTATAATTAGCACACAGATATTTGATGGCAGAACTATAAATAGGAAACATTGTTTGGAAGTGGGGTACAATTGTCAATTTTAGCAGAGTTCAAAAATGTAGCATTTTCAGTGTCCTTTGTCAAGCTTCAATACTTTACCTGTTTGGTACAAGCTTCACAGATGTAGCCCCCCCTATAGTATACACTGGAGCACCTGTGTGGCCCCCTAATAAAAATGGTGTTCTTTTGTCCCACACTAGTGCTCCAGTGTCCAGATGTGAAAACAGCTGCTCAGTGTCCTCTCCTTAAACAGAATCTAGTTTGCATTTCATTCTAGTAACAAAGCCATCTACACAACCAAATTCGTTTCAGACAAGTATAGGGCGTAAAAATGGTGGCCAAATTCATATGGCCTAAACAATGGTGTTTTATAGGCCGAAAGAAAAATGTTTGATACGAACGAATAATGTGCCCATGAACCAGAAAGTTGCCATTTTAAAATGTACACTTGTAATAAAAGCACATGGATCAGCACGAACGTAATAAACACAAAAAGAATAGGAACACAGCACAACTACTTACTTTTTTGCAGCACTCTCCGGATCTTTCTGTACTGCTCATGTTCTCGTAATTTGAGGTCCGACCACCGCTTCCTGAGCTGATCTTTCGATCGACGTACCCCGAATTTCCAGTGGAGACTCTTGACCACTTTCGCCATGATCTTGGCCTTTCTGACATTGGGGTTGGGGTAAGGTCCATACTTCCCCTCATAGTCAGCCCTCTTCAGGATGTCCACCATCTCCAACATCTCCCCAAAGGACATATTTGAGGCCTTAAATCTACTCCTTCTGGATTGGGACGTTTCTGGATCCGGCCTTTCCTCCTCCTCCTCCTCGTTGCTACAATTAGCACGATCCTGCTGTGTCTCTGCCATGTGCTCTTCCCCCACTGCGCTGATCGAAAAGGGACGGGGAATAGACTAGAAAGAACGTCAGGGGCGGGCGGAGTTACATGCATGCGCAGTGTGTATAAAGCGTAACACGCGTGCGTATTACGTACGATCTGTGAGCAGAGGAAGGAGCATCGGAGGCGCCGATCTTGATAACAAAGGTAAGATCTAAACCTGCGCCTATACTGCTTTGAAATGGAAGCCTATATTTTAACAAGATTAGGGGAGTTTGGCCTGACCTTAGGGTTTGTCTTGTGTTTGTGTCTTGCAGAGAAAATGGATGGGTTCAACGACCACAATTTCTTCCCCCTGTTCATTGACAAATACAGGGAGCTGCCCTGTCTGTGGCAGGTGAGACATCCCCATTACAATAATAAACAAAAGAGGTAGGCAGCGCTGGAGAAACTGCTGGAGTTGGTGAAGCCGGTGGTCCCCACAGCAACCATCCCCTATTTAAAAAACAAAATTGGTGGCCTGAGGAGCACTTATCTTAGGGAGCGCAAGAAGGTCACAGATTCCCAGAGGTCCGGAGCTGCAGCAGATGACATTTATGTCCCCAGGCTCTGGTACTATGAGAGACTGCGATTTCTGTCAGACCACACTGAAGTCAGGGAATCCCTCTCTACTCTTCCTTCCACTCTTCCTTCCACCCCACCTGAGGCTTCCGATGTCCAACCTGGGCCTTCCAGCCAGGAAGAAGTGGAGGAGCCCAGCTGGAGTCAGGTATAGCATTGTTCTACAGATTTCTGGTCAATAAAGAAATGATGTTTACTATAGATGTTATTATTAATCACTAATTGCTGATTGAAAAAAAGTGTTTTACATATTAATAGACAGTATTGGGCACCCAAAATTGGTAAAAAAGAAACAAAAATGCTGGGCTCAGAATGATAGTCTGTTATATTTGTTAACATTCAATTTGCAACAGTCAGGAGGTGACAATTGTGTGTGATTGATGAAGAAAATACTAAAACTATGTCCCTTTTTCATGCACAGGAAGACCTCAGCCAGGAGGAGGTTGTGGAATGTGGCAGCCAGGAGGAGGCGGGGATTAGTGGCAGCCAGGAGGAGGTGGGGCTAAGTGTCAGCCAAGAGAAGCCTGGGACAAGTCGAAGCCTGACTGAATCTCAGGTTCCTCCCCTCCGCCTTCCATATAAAAGAGCCAGGAAGACGACTCCCATGCAGGATTCAGCATTCAGGCTAATTCAGGAGGCTTCGGCGTCCCTACGAGCCTTACCCACTCCTGAAGAGGCCTTTGCCTGCATGGCTGCCACCAAACTGAAGTGCATGCAGGAGGGTCAACGCCTCCTGTGTGAGCAACTGCTTTATAAAGTACTAACTAAGGGGGTGAGTGGGGAACTAACACCCAAGACCGACGTGGTTGAGTTGGACCATCCTCCTCCTCCTCCTCCTCCTCCTCCTCCTCCTCCTCCTCCTCCACCACCACAGCCACAATGTGGAAGGAAGCGTGGAAGGAAGACCAGAGAGTGATGGCCCTGGGTTCAGTCTGGTCTGACAGAAGCTGCAGTCTCTCGTATGACCACAGCCTGGGGACACAGATGTCATCTGCTGCTTTCTGGATCTCTGGGACTTCTGGACCAGACTGCACTCCCTTAGATAAGGACTCCTCAGGCCACCAATTTTGCTTTAAAATAATTGATGTGTGCCCTGGGGGTCCAAGGCTTCACCCATTTCTGCTGTTTCTCCAGCGTTGCCTCCCTCTTTGTTTAGTTGTGAGCCCTTAATAAAAGTTTTTGGTGGTGAAATTCTACTCTCCTGTGTGTGTTTTCAACCAAAAAAGACAGTTTGTTGGTGAGGATTCAGGTACATTTCTAACATAAAATGTGAAATTAACAAGGGACAACAACACCAAACAATCTCCTACAGATTAAATATAACAACATATCAATGGTGTTGTGGTAACTTGACACAAAAAACACACTCAAAAATTTTAGGGAGTACAAATAAAAATCCTAAAAAAAAAATAAACCCTTCCAAAAAATACAAACACAAAAAAAATCGTCTACATTAAACCCAAAAATAAATAAATAAACACCAAAATAATGTGGTCAGATGTGAGAAATCAAAATATATTGACTGAATCACGATAAATAGTAACGAAATAAGTTTGTGAGAAATGTGTGTGAATATGAGCAGCAAAACTACTTAATTCTTGTCACATTATAAAGAAGAAGAGAGTGCGCTGTATTAAACCATTTTTAACATTGCAGCGTGACGAAAGTGCTGTATCCATTGCGAACGCTAAGTTTACCAGACCGAGCTGTTCCGTGTCGGAATTTCTTCTGAGCATGCGTGGCACTTTGTGCGTCGGAACAGGCTACACACGGTTGGAATTGACGCGATCGGATTTTGTTGTCGGAAAATTTTATCTCCTGCTCTCCAACTTTGTGTGTCGGGAAAATCCGATGGAAAATGTCCGATGGAGCCCACACACGGTCGGAATTTCCGACAACACGCTCCGATTGCACATCCGACCGTGTGTAAGGGGCATAAGAGTTTGGGCTATATTTGTTTTCAGAGAACTATAGTAAATTTGATTTTGGGAGTATTTTTTTTTACCAGCACTATAGTGAATACCTTTTAGCACTAATTAGGTCGAATTCACGGTAATTAGCGCTGCAGTGCTATAGTAAATGACCCCCACATTATAACTGTGTCTAGTCAGTCATAGAGATCTTCAACTGTGCTAGATACTAGAGCTTCACAATTCTGGATAAAATAAGAATCAATTTTTTTGCTTAGAATAAAGATCACGATTCTTGGGGTAACATCATCTTTCACATTATACAAAAAAATTGGACTAACTTTACGTTTTTTTTTTTGTTTTTTTTATTCAATTCATTGAAGTGTATTTTTGTCCCCCAAAAAATTTGAAAGACCACTGCGCAAATAGTGTGACAAAAACTTTTTATATATATATATATATATATATATATATATATATATATATATATATATATATATATATATATATATATATATATATATATATATATATATATATATATATATATATAGTTAGGTGGGGTTCTAAGAAGTAGTTTTCTAGCAAAAAATACTAATTTTAACTTGTAAGCAACAAGTGTCAAAAAAAGGCCTAATGAACACTGGATGTTATATAAAAAAAAAGCCAGTAACGTTAGCTGTAGCTGTAGAGTGAGTTTTTCAGTGTTTTTGCACTAGTGTTTTTCAGTGTTTTTTGGCTGTATTGTTTGTTAGTTTTTTTTACCAAAACTATACTTCCATAAAAGCTTATGGCTCAAAAACGCTGATAAACGCTGAATAGCTACATTTTACATTTTTTTGCTATTTACGCACTGAGGCGCTTTGCAGGTGCTATAGCGCTAAAAATAGCACCTGTAAAGCGCCTCTCCTGTCACTCCAGTGTGAAAGCCAAGCCTGAGTGCTTTCACACTGGAGCGTTGCGCTGGCAGGACGCTAAAAAAAGTCCTGCAAGCAGCATCTTTGAGGCACTTTAGGAGCGGTGTATACACCGCTCCTAAAGAGCCCTCTGCCCATTGAAATCAATGGGCAGCAGCGCTTTTAACCCTTGCCGGCACTTTTAACCCTTTTTTGCCCGCTAGTGGCCATGAAAAGCGCTGCTAAAATGACAGTAAAGCTTTACCGCTGACGCCCCAGCACCTCAGTGTGATAGTGCTCTTAGAGCTATTTTTACAGCTGAAAAACTCCTCAAAACCCACTAGTTGTGGGTTTTTTTTCCAGCCAGAAAACGCCCCTGCCAAAAACTGCTGATAACAGCCTATGTGTGCATGGACACATAGGATAACATGCTGGGGAGTTTATTGACTGCAGAAAAAAACGTCTGAAGCCAAAAACAGCAGCTGTAAAAATGTCCAGTGTACATGAAGCCAAAGTCTTTAAAGAGAAACTGCAGTCTGCTCACATAATTTGTAATAAAAACATCTTTGCCATTCTGAAGCTTCCTTCCAACCATTTTGCATATTATATATACACTATCTCACAAAAGTGAGTACACTCCTCACATTTTTGTAAATATATTCTATCTTTTCATGTGACAACACTGAAGAAATGACACTTTGCTACAATGTAAAGTAGTGAGTGTACAGCTTTTATAACAGTGTAAATTTGCTTAACTCAACACACAGCTATTAATGTCTAAACCACTGGCTACAAATGTGAGTACACCCCTAAAAGAAAATGTCCAAATTGGGCCCAAAGTGTCAATATTTTGTGTGGCCACCATTAATTTCCAGCACTGCTTTAACCCTCTTGGGCATGGAGTTCACCAGAGCTTCACAGGTTGACACTGGAGTCCTCTTCCACTCCTCCATGACGACATCACAGAGCTGGTGGATGTTGGAGACTTTGTGCTCCTCCACCTTCTGTTTGAGGATGCCCCCCAGATGCTCAATAGGGTTTAGGTCTGGAGACCTGCTTGGCCAGTCCATTACCTTTACCCTCAGCTTCTTTAGCAAGGCAGTGGTCATCTTTGATGTGTGTTTGGGGTTGTTATCATGTTGGAATACTGCCCTGCGGCCCAGTCTCCGAAGGGAGGGGATCATGCTCTGCTTCAGTATGTCACAGTACATGTTGGCATTCATGGTTTCCTCAATAAACTGTAGTTCCCCAGTGACGGCAGCACTCATGCAGCCTCAGACCAGGACACTCCCACTTGCGTGCTTGACTGTAGGCAAGACATACTTGTCTTTGTACTCCTCACCTGGTTGCCGCCACACACTTGACGCCATCTGAACCAAATAAGTTTATCTTGGTCTCATCAGACCTTAGGACATGGTTCTAATAATCCATGTCCTTAGTCTGCTTGTCTTCAGCAAACTGTTTGTGGGCTTTCTTGTGCATCATCTTTAGAAAAGGCTTCCTTCTGGGACGACAGCCATGCAGACCAATTTGATGCAGTGTGTGGCATATGGTCTCAGCACTGACAGGCTGACCCCCACCCCTTCAACCTCTGCAGAAATGCTGACAGCACTCATACATCTATTTCCCAAAGACAACCTCTGGATATGACGCTGAGCACTCAACTTCTTTGGTCGACCATGGCGAGGCCTGTTTTGAGTGGAACCTGTCCTGTTAAACAGCTGTATGGTCTTGGTCACCATGCTGAAGCTCAGTTTCAGGGTCTTAACAATCTTCTTATAGCCTAAGCCATCTATATGTAAAGCAACAATCCTTTTTTTTTCAGATCCTCAGAGAGTTCTTTGCCATGAGGTGCCATGATGAACTTCCAGTGACACATGACACTGGGGAGGAAAAATGGCTAATTGGGCCCAATTTGGACATTTTCACTTAGGGGTGTACTCACTTTTGTTGCCAGCGGTTTAGACATTAATGGCTGTGGTGTTGTTTTGAGGGGACACTCAATACTTTACATTGTAGCACACTGTAATTTCTTCAGTGTTGTCACATGAAAAGATATAATAAAATATTTACAAAAATGTGAGGGGTGTACTCACTTTTGTGAAATGCTGTGATTCTGTACTTGACAAATATGCTGCAGAAATATCCCTCCTCTAAGTCTGGCTGCATCCATTTTAACTGTGGGCAACTGAAGCTGCTGCCTGTTCACTTCCTGGATTTACACAGACACGCATCCAGCTCTGCAGCTCTCATTGGCCCTTTTTATGACTCATCCCCTTTCCCTTCCTGGCAAACTCTCACAAGAGAGAGAGCTGTGCACAGGGCTGGACTGGGACAAAAATTTGGCCCTGGACTTCATCCAGACTGGCCCACTTTCACAGGTCTCTCCCATGCCGGCTGGACAAACCCGCCTCCCCCGGCCTGCCACCCAAGCCCCCCCCCCCACTAGCCATTAGCCGTTCTACATTATTTCTCTTATAGGTAGTACCAGTGGGGAAGTTAGACATTATTTCACCTGGGGCAAAGAATCAGTTTGGCGCCCCCCCCCCCAATGGGACAAGATTAGGCAGGAAAATGAGGCCACCCTCCTTCCGGATCGTATGATGAGCTTCTCAGTGTTGACCCCTGAGCATCATGTCTGTATTCAGGCACGCTGCATAACTAGCCAGGGAGAGGAGGTGAGCACTGTGGGGGGGACAGAGGACCGGAGGGAGGCGGCGGTCCACTGTCACTGAAATAGGCCCACTGAGCCATCGGCCCACCGGGAAACTCCCTGTAGTCCCGATGGCCAGTACATGCCTGGCTGTGCACGATGTCACAAGCCTAGGCTTTTTACCAGACAAGAAAGAGGAAGTGGGCTGTATAAGGGATTTACTGGCAGAAAAATAAAGTTTACTATCCAAAGTTAAAACAACAAGGGCAAAAGATTTAATAGATGGAAACATGACTGAAGTGCCACTTTAAGTGGTTAAACTGACATCATTTACAGACCAAAGTTCACCCCTTTGATCTAAAAGAACAGAAAGATGCAATGTTTCTTTTTATCTAAGTGCTAAACAATGTTGTGTAAACCTTGCTGCCTTTTTTTTTGACAGCTCTGAGCAGAGAATGGCTCTGCACTTGTTACATGAATCGTGGAAATGAGGGATTTAGATCGTGAGGGGGTTGAATCGAGATCGCAATTTTTAATTTTTTAATTTTTTTTTTTTTCACGATTAATCGAGCAGCTCTACTAGCTACACTGTAAAAAAGAAAAATCTTATGCTACTGGCATCCTATTCAGCATCTGTAGGCCAATATTCTTACAGTAAGAGGGCTTGCTTTTTCTTGTGGAAAAAACACCTTTCCTTCAGATTTCTTATGCAATTTTTCAATGGTGATATTGGGAGGTCTTCGCTTACAATTACCCAATGACTAGGCATGCACAGGAGGCTGTCCATTCTACTGATATATTACCACACCAGCTGTCCATTACCTTGAAAGAGTTTAGTGGGCAGAGGGCACTCATCCTTCTTGGGTGTAGCTGCATATCCATCAGCTCCACACCTTACTCTCTGCTACCACTCACTGCCAGGGCT